>NC_061112.1:128428288-128500828 GCF_002878395.1 Capsicum annuum | reverse complement strand
GTGAAAATTTTACTTTTTGGGTGTCGGGCGGGGATATTCTTTATTTACATAATTTCATCAATTTTAGGCAAAACTTAGGCCGCTAATATTTACATAAAATAATTAAGTTAATCAACTAATTCACATTCACATATTACATAGCTCTCTTTTAAAAAATGAATTTATATTTTCCTTTGTGATTTTTGATTAAAAAATACTTTTCCTTTTTAGTATATAAAAGATATATTTTTTTTATATACGTTAAAAAATTATTTTTTCCTTTTACATGAAATCTTTATATTTTTACACATACTTTTGTACATATTTTCATAACAATAAATTTATTTATATATTTAATATAGATAAAACTTTATATTATTTAAATATTTATACCTCCTCCCTCTTTGATAAATTTAGTCTAACTGGGTACCACACTTGTGGACTCTGAAGGATTCCTGACCTCTTTCCTTCCGAATAACTTGAACCCTTACCTAGAATCTAAACTGGTTCCATAGACTAAAACACAAGTCATGCATTTTAATAAATAAAAAAGGGTTTTCCTCATTTCCCTTAAAATAAGGTGGCGACTCTGTACAATTTTTATTCTTTTGGAATCCATAACGTCGTGCTCTTTTTGACCTCAGGTAAAAATAGGGCGCGACAGAATGGCGACTCTGCTAGGGAGGAGGAGACGCTCTAACCATGATCGACTCGATTTCCAATCGAGGGAGGTATTTTTATATTTTTTTTATATGATCAAATTCTTTATCTACTATTACACTGCAAATTATGTGAATTTGCTCATAAATTCTTTACATTTTTTTTTTATCATGCTTAGTTTAGGATTTTTATGCTTTATTATGTTATTTGTTTTACATATTTTTATATCATGCTATGTGTGAAAGGACGTAAGCCAAATCCAAACTTGCATTCCTTATTTGTTTGAATAACACTACTTGTTACTGCTTTATCACTTGCATTTTTCTATCGAGTCTTTGGCCGTACATATTTCACACACTGTGGTACACGCGAAGGGTGTACTGCACTCCTCCGAATCTTCTTTGGATTCCGTAGTTTCAGAGTCGGCACAGTTAGGTTAGTGCACCTTCTCACAAATATTCAGTCCCACTCTTGAATATTTAGGGAAAAATCTTACTCTAGTAATAGGTCATATTGTATATACCTTAGGCGGGACGGTCCAAGGTATCGTCTTTGCAACTAGGAAGCCACCCTTTCGTCAGAAGGTTATGAAACCTTTATGACATATTTTGTGTTAGAACTGATTTAGATAATCCAGAAATCAAACATTAATGGATTCAGAACAATCAAATTGGCCTTCTTTTACTCTTCCTTCATTCAAAATTATTTTCACGTCAATAGACATAAAGTATTACCCAAACTCGCCAATATTTGACACTATTTTCATGAATACAGTGTGTTGTTAAAACCCCTCTTCAAGAAATTTTAAAATTGTTCTGAATCCAAAATGTGTCAAAATCTAGATTCATCTATATCAGTTTGTTTGGACGAAGGCCTACCTCTGGCAAAATGAGGTTCCACAGTATAAGATACGCTTACTCAACGTTCTCTGAATGTGCTTGTCCATCAACATGAGCTAACTCTTGAACTTTTATTTGTGCTTGCATTATTCCCCGATAGAGGTTGATTATGTTGATCGATAGAACTAGCCGACTTAAGCTATATAATGAACACCAATACCGTCGATCCGACCAGAAGTGTTCCAACGCTGGAAAACGTATCAGGAATTTTCAAAAGACAAGATAATGAACGTATGCATCTTTTAGAGCAACAACTCGAGACGTTAAGAGGAAAACTACACCAAGGAAAGGATCCCACATATCTATCCACGGCTACTCTACCGCGCCTCCTAATTTTTTATCGCTAGAAACTCTAATACCTAAACGCTATCAGTCAGTACAACCTCCCACAACAACTGTTGGTTTAAAAATTCCTTCATCCCCATTCACACTCATCACCTTCCATAAATTTCCTCATTGCACCCCATATCCAAATATTGTCACATCTGCTCGTGATATTCTACAAACAAATCATGCTACCTTTCAAGAACAATAAATTTCTCCAATATGCATGACTGAGACACCCGTTTTCACCGTGCTTGCTAAAGGTAGGCTTTCGATAAGTACAAGGACAAAAAGAGGGAAATGACAAAATCGTAAATGAGCTTCGTAATCTAAAGAGAACGATGAAACACCTCCAAGAAACTTAAGTCAGTAATCATTTAGACTACAAAGACTTATATATCTATCCAGATGTTGATTTGCCAATCGGGTTCAAGCCACCTAAGTTTGACTTGCTTGATGGAACCGGGGATCCTCATACTCATTTAAGAGCGTATTGTAATAAATTGGTAAGAATTGGAAAAAAATGAGAAGCTCATAATGAAGTTTTTCATTAGAAGTTTGTATGGTGAGGCTCTCGCTTGGTACACCAAACAAGACCCTCGTCATTGGCGTAAATGGAGCGACATGGTTGAAGACTTTATGAATCGTTTCAAGTTTAATACAGAAATTGTACCTGATCGACTTCCCCTCATCAATATACAAAAGAAGTCCTCTGAATCCTTCCAGGAATATGCTAGGTGATGGAGGTCTGAGGCGGAAACGGTTCAACAACCAATGGACGAAAGTGAATTAACGAAGTATTTTATCCGCAGTCAAAAGGGTGTCTATTCTGAAAGGATAATGTCCACATTGGGGCAGAAGTTTATTGATTGGGTCAACATGGGGAATTTTATAGAAGAGCTGATTAACTCTGGAAAAATTAAGTCGGCAAATAACTCGAGCAAGTCTTCTCAGTTAGAGTCCATCGAAGGAGCCAAGGAGGAGAATGAAGAAGAAATATTTGTTATGATACAACACCATTCAATACCTGAATCATCCCAATCATTTCAAAGTCCTGATAATGAACTCATGCAAATATCGAGTCACAAACTACATCATGCCTACAATAACCAACAAAATTACCTTTAACACCAAGATCCCACATACCACAATCCACCACAACCATGCGTACCAATCCAATTTTCAGTTTATCTAAATCCGACATCTTTTGCGCTAAGACAAAATTCGAAGGGTAAGCGCAATCGAAGCTGCACACAATTTGTTGAACCATTGACACATTTGTTCGAAAGATTGAGAGGTGCAAATTTGCTGCAACTCGAGCTTGGGAAGATTCCTAACCCATTACCTAACTGGTTTGATGAAAGAAAGTGATGTGCTTTTCACTCTGGAGTTCAGGGGCACGACACTAAAGATTGTCATAGGTTAAGGCATAGAATTGAGTGCTTGACCAAGGCCGGGGTAATACAATGTGTCGAAGTGCAACCAAATGAAAATATTGATCCAATGCCCAGTCATGAAAATGGAAGAGTGTATATGACATGAGGGACACCATTCTTCACGCCAAGCCGGTAAGGCTTTCATATAAGCGATCCTATAGAGAAGCGATTAACTTTAGTGGGAATGCAATAGTGATAAATCCAAGTTGATTGACTCAGAAGTAGGCAATATACTCCTATATTTGAAGACATAGGATTTCCTCTAATTATCATGTATCAGAACTATGTTCTGACCTGATTTCTCATGGTGAGATACGTAGGCAACCCTCATCGGGTTCGGTCGTACTTAAGTAGAATCATTTCCTCTTTTGTAGTTGGAACTACATGTGACCTGATTTTCCTCGACGGGATGCGTAGGCAGCCTATATAAGGCTCGATCCCTTTATAATACAAAATTCTATTTTTCACTAACGACGAGCGAAACTTGAACGCAATGGTATCCAAAAAACCTGACATAATCCATCAAGACTATCCCAAGATACGCAGCGAAGAATCATCGAGAAAGTCTCCCCAAGAGACTGAGGCAAAATTTTGAAGAACATTTCAAAAATCAACGAAGGCTAGGACGTTCAACTTGGAAATGTTACAATCAAGGTTGATTTGTACCAGATAATGCAAGGCACCATCAAAGATACAAGACATAAACGGGGGATGAATTGACTACAATATCGAGAGAAATGCACCAAGGTTCAATACAGAAGACACTTCCACCACTTAACCAAGGATCTTCTTTACAAATATTGTTAAAAGATACTATCAATACAAATGCTCCAAAATCACATCGACGATCAACGCAGGATCAAACACTCATTACTTCCGTCATAAGGAGGTCAACCAAATCTTCAGGAGGATTTCCAAAATATGCTTAAAAGCGTTCAAGCTTGGATTATGACTAATACATCAATCGAGAATATCAACATTCAATATCTGTTGACACGTGAGATAGCATATGTTAGCATCGAGGATATCTCATCATCCTATGAATCAGTATTTGAATTCATCAAAAGCACATGATTCGTCTTTAAGTCGCTATTTAAAAGCGAACGATATATGAGATTTCCTTGAAATTGATAATTTGAGGATCATTTATAAGTCATATTATTTGAAATAAGATAGTGTGCAAGATTACCTCTGAGTTGATAGTCCATAGGTCATTCGTAAGCCGCAATAACATCCTAACCGGATAGTATGCAAGGTTACCCAAAAATTTATAGTCCAAAGGTTATCCATAAGTCGCAACTAAATCCTTATCGAAAAATATGCGAGATCATCAAATTGGAATGTCCAAGGGTTCTCTATAAGCCGTGTCATGTCCAAGATCGATTATGTGCAGGATTGCCCAAGGACTAACAATTTGAGAGATATCTATAAGTCATATTGTGTCCAAGGTTGGATGATGTACAGGAACACCTGAAGCTAGCAATTGGAGGGATATCTGTAAGTCATCTCTTATCCAAAGTCGGATAATGTGCAGGATTACCTAAAGGCTAGAAATTCAAAGGATATCTATAAGTTGCCTCGTATCCAACATCAAATAATGCGGGAAGATAATCCAAAGATTGACGATTCAAGAGGAATCTATAAGTCGTATTGATACAAAAGATGTGCAAGACTTATCCGAGATCGTATGCGAAGAATCGTTGGTAATAGCCAGAGAGGTCATCATTCCACAAGAATTATGTGTGACTCAAAAGGGTTACCGCATCAACACAAGATTACACGGTCGCGGGGACCCTTCTGTATAAAGTGTCATCAGTGTCCAAAATGGGCACCCCACTTTGAAATCATATTCAACCGACAAATAATTATGCAACAACCAAAAGGGTTGTTATGTTTGTTGTTGCAAGTTATTTCTTTTCAAACAGGTACACAAAAGGACGACTGTAGTGAACCCAAAAAGAGTTCATATATGAAGATGCCCACAAGATAAGGAGACTATCAATGAGGCGCCCAAGAACTATTCAGAGTTTACGATGAGAAGACTCGCGCATGTACCCAAGCCTCTTGATTTCATCAAAATGCAAGCCAGTGAGACTACATATGAAGATAGCTTATACAACGCGTTCACTACTCTTCCGCTCAAAACCTTGACACTAAGAACATAGAGATACAAATCTCAACGCTTGATCGACTCTAACAACTTACAAAAGCGTTGCCCAAATTAAGAAATTCTTTGATGTTAATCGTTAGCACAAGAAAAAGCCATAAGATGTTGAAGACTCATACATAAGAGGCACCGCTTCAGCAAATGACCAAATGAGTTTCCAAAGCAAGCTCATGATTATCAACCTTACCATTCTACCCATCCTTGTGGCCAAATTTTTCTTGATTTCCCTCACACGAAACTATATTTTAACTTGATTCCTATTCTAGGATATGTAGGCAGCTTAAGTCAGGCTCGGTCATATCAACAACATAATATTTTACATCTTTTCAAATTTTATTTATCATCTCAAGCCACAACAACCACGTCACTTTGATGGAAGTCCGAAAGTGAAGATCAAGATGAAAAAAGTTCCAACCAGAAGACATACTAGTATAAGCACATTATGTGGAGTTAGGAAGTGTCACTACTCCTAATCCCAAATAGATTACCGTTTGTCGAAAGATTGAAGGACGAGATAGCTGCTAGGCCGAGTTCTCAATCAACACAAAATCAACATCCCCTCCCCAAACTAAGAAACTTTCTTTGAGCGCAGGTACAACATCGCTACAACAAAGGTTCAAACATCTTGGAAGCCTAAATACTGCCTCACCATCACAAGCTGAGAATCCAGGTATCGTCAATTTATCCATAATTATTCCAAGGCACTAAAAAATCTTCTCGAATCTTGCAGGTCATAATAAAGCTCAAGGAGGCACATGTCAAGTATCTTATAACATTCCATCAGAAACTCAACATCACATCTCTATCACAAGCCAGGTTTTATCAATTCATTGGCTAATACTTTCTAACTCTAAAAGAAATTTTTGATTTTTTGCTGGTCTCTTTAAAGGGATATCCTCATTAAGACTCGATCATCAAGTACTAACAAAACTCTAACATAACACAGGGCAGCTTGCCCTGAACAATAGGACAGGGCAGCTTGCCCTGAACAATAAGACAGGGCAGTCCGCCCCGAACAATAGGACAAAAAAGTCCACCCCGAACAATAGGATAAGATAAGTCTGCCCCGAAAAATAGGACAGGGAATGCTCGACCCTAACAATAGGGCATATAATGCAAATTTTACTTCCTTAACAAGCATTTCAGCCGACGGAGGCTATTTACATTTCAACCGATGGAGGCTATTTACATTATAGCCGATGGAGGCTATTTATATTTCAGCTGGCGGACGCTATTTATATTTCAGCAGGCGGAGGCTATTTACATTTCAGCCAATGGAGGCTATTTAAATTTTGACCAACGGAGGCTATTTATATTTTATCAACTACTCAGCCGATGGAGGCTATTTACATTTCAATTACTACTCAGCCGACGGAGGCTTTTACTTTAAAACAACTACTCAGTCGACGGAGGCTATTCACATTTCAGTTATCACCCCGCCAGGCGGATTGCCTTAAAAAATAAAGACAATAATAGAACATCCAGTACAACGTGGAACTATCCTCTTAGCAGCAAACTGGGGCAAGCTAGCGGAATGTCATGGATCCCTAGTTACGTCAGAAATTTCGACAAAGAAAATCAACTCAACTCGACCCAAAACTCTCATTTTTATAATCCTTATTATCATTACTCAATGTCATCTTAATCCGATACCGAGGCAATCTTTGAAAATTAGCAATCTCCTTTTCCTTCAAAGTCCCCAGCAAATATTGCTATCCGACATCTACTTATTTCCAGCTACCCAAACAGTCAATTTTGGAACAAGCACCCGTATTCATCCCATTCGTGTTAAAATCTTTGTTGTCATCCTTGAAGGAACCTAGTGTCACCATAATTCTACACTGGGGCAAATTTTGTATTTATAAAAATTTTGCTATGATTTGAACTACACCTAACCTGATCCTCACACAACTCGAGGTATGTAGGCAACTCTAAATTGGAGTTCGATCAAATTTTCATCAAATTATTTTGTCGAGCAAAATTAGTTGTACGTCAACGTTTTCGTTTGAAGACTTCTACATCGCCTTCAATCTAAAAGGGGCAACTTTTGACACCCAATTTTTGCTCTCCATGCTTAAAAATAACGTATTCAGGCTTCCTGACCCTTAAAGGGCACAAAATACAACTTTCACATAATTTTTAAAATTGATAACAAATTATTGATTTTCATCCTTACTTTAGGAATTTTTACTCTTTATAATTTGTTAGTAATTTTTCTTATTCTTATCAATTTATTATTTTACAAATATTTGCGAACGTGCACGACATGACGTTATATATATATTTTTTACTGTATTTTTAAATTAATTATACTTTAATAATTTTAATATTCTTTACATTTTTTCATTCAACATCTATATTTTACAGTTTGCAAACACTGAGTCGGATCAATTATTTTTGTGCAATTTAATAATTCGATGTCTTATCACATCCGACAACGACTACACAATAATGTCTTGTCACATCCAACAATGACCACTCAGTGTTGTCTCATCACATCTGACAACGACCACTCAATGACATTGTCCTTTGGATAATTACTTTGTCCGTCGGTCAAAAGGATGAAAATCCTTTGGCCAATAACTTAAGGACCTAAGGGTGTTCTATTATAAAAAGAGAGGACACCCCTTTATCCATTGGATTAAAGGGGTGCTATTTTTTGTATAAATAGTTGGTGGGAGGACATATTTTGAACACATATTTTTTATTCATCTTTTCTCTCTACACACACATTTTCATACACCGACACATATTTTTTCTCTCTCTCAAATACAAACCAAAAAGAAACACACGTTTTCTTTCTCTTCATCTTTTTTACCTAACCAATAATCATGATCTTTGAAAAGTCAAAAAGAAATCAAAAGAAAATCTTGAATTTTGATATTTCTCATCTTTTGCAACAATCAATTTTAAACGGACACATTTACACACACAGAAAATGGCTCCAACGGATACACACACGTACTATATATTAGGGATATTATTCTCACATTAAAGGGACTTGAACAGAGACACTGGCAGGAAAAATCTCCATTTCTTCTTACAAAACACACATAAACATACACTACAAAACACCAAGACAAACACACATGAAAAAATATATACACAGATGCCTACTACATAATTTTTTTTAATTTAAGTTTTCTCTTTCTCTATAGATCTAAAACATTAACAGTTTATCCGTTCTCCGGCAGCCACATCGCCGGAGAACTAACGCCGACCACAAGCCACATGAGCTCCGACCGGCGAGTCACCATCACTGCCGCCCTCTCCTTCTTCATTTGTTGTGCCGCTAGTTCACTAGAGTTGATGGCCGGCGAGCTTTGAGCTCCAGCCGCGCCACCACCACATCACGGGAGCCCCCTCCTTTACTTCCCATTTTATTTTGCACATCAAGAACTAGCCAGATCTGGTCGTAATCACGTTTTTCGGCGTTGCTCCGGTGAACACCGTCGAAGCAACGCCGTTAATAGCTTTTGTGGTCTCCGATCTTGTGGCTTTGAATTTTCGGCCAAGCTCCCTTTTGAGCATTTCTTTACATGTTTCCATTGATTTGCTTGCTTTGGGATCACTTTTGTTTTGGATGTTGTTTATCATGTTTGACATGTTTGAGATGGTTTAGATGGAATTTTATCTTCCTGCACTCATTTTTGGATATACACTGATAACGAACAAATACTATCGTGGCCAATGAAAAAATTATTATTAATTTTGAGGCCTCCATAAACAAAAGACAGACTTTTTACGTATACATACGTAATAAATAAATATTTTTTGGGCGATGATGAAACTTTATAACAATACAAGATTTTACAATTCATATCTTGACAAGACGATTTAGGACGACCAATTAATTGAGCAACCAATTCGTTGCCAGACGATTTAGGATGGCCAATTAATTGAGCAACCATTTCACAGTCATGACATTATCTGAGCCCACTTTTTAACAAAAAATATATTTTTAAATATTTATACACATACATACTTGTTCAATTTATTTTGATTATTTTTATTTGTTACTAATATTCTTTTTTTAAGTGCTTATACAGGTTATTTTGAAATATTCGTCGGGAGTTGCAGTCAAAGGGGCCCTTAAATTTTATATTGTATTTTATATAATCACACTTGTACAAATAACAAAAAAAATAGTGAAAATTTTACCTTTTGGGTGCCGGGCGGGGATATTCTTTATTTACATAATTTCATCAATTTTAGGCAAAACTTAGGCCGTTAATATTTACATAAAATAATTAAGTTAATCAACTAATTCACATTCACATATTACATAGCTCTCTTTTAAAAAATGAATTTATATTTTCCTTTGTGATTTTTGATTAAAAAATACTTTTCCTTTTTAGTATATAAAAGATATATTTTTTTTGTATACGTTACAAAAAATGTTTTTTCCTTTTACATGAAATCTTTATATTTTTATACATACTTTTGTACATATTTTCATAACAATAAATTTATTTATATATTTAATACACATTACAACTTTATATTATTTAAATATTTATATCTCCTCTCTCTTTGATAAATTTAGTCTAGCCGGGTACCACACTTGTGGATTCTGAAGGATGCCTAACCCCTTTCCTTCGGAATAACTTGAACGCTTACCTAGAATCTAAACTGGTTTCGTAGACTAAAACACAAGTCATGCTTTTTAATAAATAAAAAAAGTGTTTTCCTCATTTCCCTTAAAATAAGGTGGCGACTCTGTACAATTTTCATTCTTTTAGAATCTTTAACGTCGTGCTCATTTTGATCTTAGGTAAAAATAGGGCGCGGCAATGACTTAATCTATTTGATAATTTACATCAGATTCGTAATCTGTTTTTACCTAATCTGACTGATAATTTACAACAGATGAGAAATATGACGCAACATGTTGAACATTTGTTTTTTACAATTTCAATTGAGTTCATATGTTAGACTAATAGTACCTAAATTGATTAATCTAGGACCAGGGGTGAGTTTTAACAGGGTTACCTCCTAGAGTACTCGGTCAACTACAACTTCAATTGTTTTTATACGATTTCAATTAAATTACCCTTTCGGCAATTACACGATGAGAGGGTTAAAAATTACACATATATTTTATGATTTTAAAAATAATTAAGATCATTTCGAACAAAATTAATATTTTCAAAACTACTTGTCATTCTTTTCCAAAATACAAATCAACTCATACAGAACGTTTCATCATTCCAAATCTCGATGTCTGGCTCTTTCTCTCTCATTCTCACTCAACAATACAGTACAAAAACAACTACTCAACAAATTTGTTCAACCCTCCATAACAGATCACTTTTCTCCTTATTTTCGACCATATAAGTGTTATTTTCGACTTCATTCTTGCCTGTATCAATCGTTTTCTTTGTCTTCATAGGCAACAGAGTTTGAGAAGAGCTCTATATTTGTTTTTCTTTTTCTAAAAAATAAGGGCTTTTAAGTTATGATGAAAAATAAAACTTTTAGTTGTATTATCTTTGAGAATGGGTTTACAATCTTGAGTTTTAATGGTAAAATCGTAGGAAGAACTCGAGAAATCCCTAATTTCCATCGCAGTGTTTCGTTGACTGTCGTGGTATAGTTGGATGGTGTTTGTGATATTGGTGGTGATGGTGGTGGTTTTTGTGGTCGTCGTGGTGGCACCGGTGGTGGCATTGGTTGGTGGTGTTTGTGGTGGTGTCGGTATTCGTGGTGTTTGTTTATTTTGTTGGCATTGGTTGGTGGTGTTTATGGTGGTGGTTGTTGGTGTGTCGGTATTCGTGGTGTTTGTAATGTATTTTTTAAAATCTATCCATACATCAACTGTAATGTAATTTTTATTTTTCTTTATCTGTAGGTAAAACATGTCTCCCAAAAGAAAAGATAGTGAAAGTGGATCAACGTCTGACCACTAAAAAAAAGGCTACAGTACAGAGGAATTCGGAGGAGCTTCCTGAACAATCTCAGTCAGGGAAAAGTGATACTGAGGAGAGATATGAAAACAACGTTGAGGGAGGTGGACAAGGGT
Source organism: Capsicum annuum (assembly GCF_002878395.1). Lineage (NCBI taxonomy): Eukaryota > Viridiplantae > Streptophyta > Magnoliopsida > Solanales > Solanaceae > Capsicum > Capsicum annuum. The sequence goes on along the minus strand of NC_061112.1, from coordinate 128,489,341 downwards.
CCGTAGATGGTGATGAAGAAAATAAAAGTGAGAAAGAGGAGGAATTGGAGAGTCAAAAAGAGAAAGAGGATGATCATCAACATGATGATAATGGATCACCGACGGGGCGTGAGTTAATATCGACATCCCAGCATGATCCTATCAAAACTTTTAGTATTGACGGGTTTCAAGTTGCGATGCCGATAAATGACCCAGAAGGAAAACAACTAACCGGTCAAATTGTACTTAAATGTCAGATGGGAAATTTTTTTGAACATTTTATGAAAATTATGAAGAACGAAAACATAGGCAAACTTTTTAAGAAGAGCTTCTTTGGACGCTTTCTTGAGCTACCTGAGGACCCCTCTGCCCGTATCTGTTTCCCTATGACGATGGTATATGGTCTTCTCAAGCGCAGGATCAAGTAAGCGGAGGATGATAAAGATCCGAAAGAGGGGGCCAAAATGAAAATGGATGAAATCTGGATCAACTACTACGGCATGCCTGTTTGTTTTGGCTTGCAAGAGTTTGCCATAGTGACGGGCTTGAGATGCCATCGTCCAGAAGGACCACCACCCCGCAAAAGATCCAAGGCAAGAAAGTGCAAGGAAAACATAGATGGGTTGTTTGACCTTGCTCGACGTGGCTACAAAGCATCGGATTTGTTAACAGATCTCGAGAATAAAACCATACCAGAGCAGTACAGGGAGCAATTGTGCTTAGTTTGGTTTGCCTATTCGGTTATATTGGCAAGAGACATCAATAAGGTCATAGAAGATGATTTATTGGCGCATGCTAAGGATTTTGATAAATTCAACAATTATCCCTGGGGATATGACAGCTTCTACTTGACTGTCCAATATTTAATAACAAAGCTATCCTCCGGGACGACCATATTATATGGCTTTCCTTGGGCTTTCATGGTAAAATTAATCACTAATTTTACTCGTCCATTAATTTATATTGAATATAGTTATTATGATTTTTTTTTTTGCTTGCTTCCTGTTTATATTTTTTAGGCTTGGGCATTTGAAGTCATTCCTCCCCTCCGAAAGCAGTTAATGGATTACCCGTATAAGGTTTCTCATCCAGGGATGTTTAGGTGGTTGGCTGCAAAGAGCAACACCAATATTAAGGAGGCTAATCTCTTTAACCCTCCGGATGATGCAGTAAGTCTTTTTCAAGTAAAATAATTCTACTCAAAGATAAGAAAGATATTGAACAAATGTTATATCTCGTGCAACAAGTATTATATCTGATGTACCAGATGAGACATCTGTTGCGACGGGGTATATCTTGCATCAGATTACCCATCTATTGCTTTGGTTCTCTGAACTCGACTCCTAAAATATTAACCATCTACTGCAAATTATGCAATAGATGTTTAATCTGATAACATATCGTTCATATATTGCGACGTACAAATTATCTGTTGCATAACAAATTACCCATCTTGTGTAGCTGTTGCAACCGATGATTGATATTTTGCATCAGATTATCCATGTATTGCTCTATTTCTCTGAACCAGACTCAAATGAATTTTAACCATATACTGCAAACTATGCAACAAATGGGTCAATTTTTTTAAATGTAGTCCAACTGTGAAAATTATTATATTATATGATTTAAATGCATCTGTCTTTTTTTTATAGGTTGTGCATCCATGGATCGTGCCTATTGAGGAAGAGTCGGTGATGACTTCTTATATTACTCTAGGTCATGTTGATACTATTGCAAACCCAATGGTGGAGTTAATAAAGAAGGAATTGGCTGGAGCAACATCCATAAGAAGAGCAGTTAGGCAAGGTTAGCCTAATGTTGAGGCTCTTCATGACCAACCTTTTACTAAGGCAGATTCGGGTGCTTCTTCTGGTGGAGTTGTTGGTGTTGGTGGCAGGCATGTTGATGCTGCTACCACTCATGATGATGAGCATGTTGATGCTCAATAAAGAATAAATATGTTTGAAAAAGCCCCTTTTCGTCCTTACACAGGTCCCCCTCACCTCTATTCACCATCGTGTTCTCGTTGCGAATGTGATGAGTGCAACGAAAAATAGGATAAACTCTTTGAAAAAGTAGAGGCTATCTCTAAAGCTATCGAGGAATTCAAATCCAAGAGGTGTGTCTTACCATCTAAGAAGGTGAGGGAGCCACACACTCCTACAACGTTGGTTAGGAGAAAGAAAAGAGCAATTAGAGATGTACTCTTCGCTCGAAAATCAAAAGAAATTGCAATTCCTCCCTCTCCAAAAGCTGTTGAAGTTCAGGGGTCAATCAAGAAGGTGGACATATACGCAAAACATGGCACCGAAGAGAAGAGGGATCTGCGACAGGCCAAGAATGCTAAGCCAGGCGCACCAGATTACCCCAGGCCTCTCCTTTCCCCCCAAGACTTCCAGACTATGACTGATATGTGTATGCCGTACGAGGACAAGGAAAGTTTACTTTTCCTAACCTAGCCCTTCTAATCTTCCCCTTGAAGAAGAAGTTACAAAACATATTTCACATCTGTTGCAACAGCTGGGTATATTGGTGCAACTGGTTGTGATTCTGTTGCAACTTATTATCTATCTGTTGCATAAGTTGCGTTGGATTATTGATTCAAAGAATCCTATACAACATATGGACCATCCGTTGTATCTTTACAATTACTAACCTATTTAAAAATTGACTTCTTATCTCACAGCATGTTGACATAATTCTCTGCCTCATGAGGAAAAGGCAATTAACGTACCGGGAAGTGTATGATGCTGTCGATAGGATAATGGATCTCAACTTCTGCAAGAAGCTCAAGGATAGGTACGATCAAATCAATGGAGAGGCGTCATCCCTTAGCGTGGGACTTGATTTCCTAGTTTCTACTTTGGTCTTGGATGAAGAAGAAACGTTAAGATAGGTTAGAGGGGATAGGTCAAATCTCCACGGCAAGAGCTGGACTGAGGCAAAAAGGATTCTTGCAGTCATTAGCGTGAACGGCATGCATTATCGGGCTGTTGAGATACTACTCGAGGAGGAAAAGATCAATGTTTATGACTCCAACGTACCTCTCGTCAATGATTTTGATCTTTTTCTCCTCGTGGAGCCATTGATAGTGTTGTTGCCCATCTTGTTGAGGGAGAGTAAACTGATGAATCATTTGCCAAAAGAAGCGTTGATGAAGAAATCATGGGATTTTAAAGGTCAAAACAGGGGAATGATCCTTCCAAAAGATGCTGCTGCTAAAGTGAGCGGCTCGCACGTTCTTGCACACATCTAATGTTTGCTGACCGACATAGAAATGGCTGAGCCAATGACTTTTCTGTACGACAACGCTATGGAAAACCTGCAAGAGGTCTGGGCTTATGGGGTACTAACTGGACTCTTGAAGCTTGTGTATATAGAAGAGCCTGTGAAATAGAAATTTTTAATTTCAAGTCACCCTTCACTTTATTACATGTACATGTAGTGGCAATAATTTTTTTTCTGATGAAAGTTGAGTTTTTTATAATGCAATAGATTAGATTGTCAATCTGTTGTAAAATATCTTTAATCCATTCTGGCAGATAGTTTATCTATTGCGATAGGTTGGTCATCTGTTGTATTAGGCCGATGTTATTTCTATGAATAATCTAATAATCTAAGTCTAATCTGTTGCAACAGTGGGAAGAGCTGTTTGATAATTTCCAACAGATGACCTAAATTTTTCAACATTTGCCTAAATCTTTTTGATACTTTCCAACAGTTACGCTTGAATATCCATGTGCCCGTCGACAACAAACCAGTAACAAATACACACACCACCATGAAAATTTCAGCAATTAGGTTTTAATATCCATGTGCCCAACAACATCAAACCAGTAGCAATAACGGCAACAATGTAGTATCTTCTTGCTCGATTTTGTTTCTCTTTAGAAGCTTTGACTTTGTTCAACAAATCTCAGATTACACGATTTGCTTGTGAAGGGTGTTGTTCTTCATACCAATCAAAGTAATCGCATCCACCCAATTTCTATAAAAAAGAGAACACAATTACAAAATAATTACAAGTCAATAATTAATCAACTAATTAAATAAAAAAATATTACCTTTGAAATCTTACAAGTAAAAAACTTACGACCCTGATTTTGTTGAGTTCAGAAGTCTTTAACAGAGCTTCATGACTGCACTTACAATATCAAAAAATTTTATCATAAAAAATAGTGGAAGATGAGCTCGACATTGTCAAGGTCAGTTGGAAAAAATAAAAATAATAATTTGAAGAATTTGGATAGATAAAAGAAGATGACGATGAAGAAGAAGATTTGGGAATTTAGGGTTAAATTTTAGGAGGAAGATGAATATATAAGACAATGAGGAAAAAAAATGACCGTTGGGGGCCAAGTGACGGCAAGCCAGCGAAATGTGCTAGACTAACACTGACACATTTGATGCTTATTTTATTTTACGTGTTTAAAATGAACATGTCTACTTGATGTCTATTTTATTTTAGGTGTTTGAACTGAACACCATCAATGGGTTGCGTCTTTTTTATTTCAATTCAATTCACTTAAACCTTTTTACATGTAGTGACAATTTTTTATGTCCAACGAAAGTTGATTTTTTATAATGCAACAGATTCTCCATCTGTTGTAACAGTTATCCTACCTGTTCTGACATATAGTTTATCTGTTGCAATAGGTTGGTCATCTGTTGCATTATCTCGATGTTTTTATCTAAAGTCTATCTGTTGCAACAATAGGAAGACCTGTTTGATAAATTCCAATAGATAACCTACCTGTTGCAATATATGTATAAATCTATTCGATTATTTCAATAGATGTGTCATTTGTTGCAACAGATAAATTCCATCTATTGCAATATATGTCTAAATTTGTTCTTTTTTTCCCAATAGATGTGTCATCTGTAGCATTATCTTGATGTTTTTATCTAAAGTCCATCTGTTGCAACAGTGGGAAGACCTGTTTGACAAATTCTAACAGATCATCTACCTGTTGCAACATATGTCTAAATCTGTTCGATTTTTCCAATAGATGTAACGTCTGTTGCAACAGATACATTATCTGTTGCAATATTTGAATCTAGTATTTCTTTTCAATTAATAAGTACAAATCTAAGAAATAAATAAAATTCGTAAACAAAATAAAATAAATCAAAGCCTTCATAAATTAGCTTAAATAAGTCAACGAATAAATAAAATGTCAAAAAATTGTTATGGGTACAGATCTCAACAAATACATCAACAATAATTTAAGTAAACTGCCAAGGATTGCTTTGACAGGCTCAAGTTATAAAGATCTACTCAGTATGGGCAAGTTGCTCTTCATCCGGTGCTATGAAATTCGGCTTTGCTCGTTGTGGATCTTTATTGTCTCTTGCGTATGATTTCTGCACTTTCTGTTCTCCGTATTTCCATAAAAAGAGTAGCATATTGTCAATGATATTCAACAGTAGCTTCTTCTACATCCACCTAGAAAGCCAGAAGTGGTCAATGCTAATCACGGAGATACAACAAAATGGAAAAGGATAACTCATCTCTTCTAGCAAATCAAACAGGTCTTCCTTCCGTTTTAAATTGTCCCAAACATATTATATTTCTTTTTCAACAATAAATCAACTGTTGGGAAAAATTTCTACATGAGGAAGATCCTGTGTGATAATTTCCAATGGATGAACCATCCGTTGCAACATATGAATCATCTGTTGCAGCAGATAGGTCATCTGTTGATTCAAATAGAAGCGGTACGAAGAGCTTTTTGATTTGCTAAAACAAACGAGACATTGTTGAACCAGATAAAGTATTTGGTGCAACAGGTTAGTCAACCGTTGCAACAGATGTATATATCTGTTTGATAATTTTCAGCAGATGTGTCATCTGTTGAAACAGATATATGTCTGTTTGTTTTGTCAGTTGGAAGACATATAATATATTCACCTTCTTCAGCTCGTGCTGCTCTCCTTTGGACATTGTACGTTGCTCAATGCAACACACAGACAGGGGGGGTTGCAATTTTACTTTTTTGGATGCCTGATAATGCTCTGGAAATCACTCTTCTTCTCCTCTTGACCCTAATCTCTAATGGAGCGGATGAAAATAAAATCCTCTTTAATGGAATAAGACCCCTCTTAGATATCAATTCCTTTACAGAAGCATTCAAGACTTAAAAGACACATTTCCTTCAATTTTCTCATGTAACTTTAACCTGTGTATATATGTAATTTTTAGAAAAATATTATTGTGTGTTTCTTTGATACCATATGCAAAAATAGACCTCACGATAACTTAACTCCAAAAGCCAGCTACAAGAAGAAATCGTCCAAACTCATAATCAAATCATTAGTCGATTTCCGATCAATATCCGATTCTAATCCACTCTAACACATATTTGCTTAAATCTATCTAAATTTTCCATTCAGACCAAAACAAACGTCTCCTGTTGAGACAAATTTATATAATTTCGATTTTGAAATGTCTCATCAATAGTTTATTTGATCAAATTTTTAGAGGTAAAATGGTGTTCTTTTTCCCCTAAAGTGCTTATTTAAAAAAAAAAATAAACATGAGGCGTCTTGTTATGTTTTTGAAAGAAAATAAGCACAGTTGAAAAAAAATAAGCACGGTTGAAAAAAAATAAGCACTGTTGATGTATGTTTTGAAAGAAGATAAGCACTAAAGCTAAAAAAAATAAAATAAAAAAATTCAAAAATTACATATATGTTATTATCTCTGTTCGGAAAATAAATGTATAAATCAATTTCTGTTTTTTATAATTAGAAAAACAGGAAAACAATTAAACAAAAGACATAGAAGGTATAGAAAATATTTAGGCTTGTATGTCGTTAAAGGAATTAAAACTCCTCCATTGTTGTCAAGGTTTTGGATTATTGTCTTCGGAAAAGGGCTTAAAATGCCCTTCAACTATCTGAAATGGTGCAAAAATGTCCTTTGTTTACCTATTGGGCCTGAAATGATCTCCCCATCTACCTATAGGGCCTAATTTGCCCTTTTATTTAACAAATTAGTTTATCCCCAATACATCAATAATGTGACTACTTTTAATTGGCCAAGTAATAATTAATTAATAATTCGACCCGCTAAACCTAACTCACCCAAACCTAATAACCCGACCCAATAATAATGCAAACCTAATAACCCGATTTGCCCCATCCTATCTTCAATGTGATCTCATAATCCGTCTTGGCGCCATTGTTTCTTCCACTTCTACTTGGGATGTGATACTTGAAAATGCGTTAGGAAACTCTCCGATTGAAAAAGACAGTATCTTTCTTTCGCTGAGAGATTTGTTCTTGATGCATTGCCTACTTATACAATGTCACCCTCCCCCATCCTTCATATACAACAAAGAAACTTGATACTAATGTAGCGACTTTGTGTGTCAATGACATAAGGAGAACAAGGCTTTCGACCTTGTTAAAGCAATTTTTTGGAATATTTGAAAGGAAAGAAATGATAGAATTTTTAAACAGAATGATGTTTCTGTTCTTAAACTTGAACAAAGCTGTACATTTTTGCTCAACTGTTTGCTGGTTTTTCTCTTTCGCAATCTCTTCAGTTTTTTAGCCATCGGTCGAATTCTTTAAAAATGTTGTCACGTCCGTATCAGTTCCTTAAAAATGCATAGCTCAGAGGATCCGCGACATAGACCTAACAATATTTTGTTAAAGTCCGAGCAATATAAATTTTTAGTCGACACATAATTTTATAGGTAGTGCTTGTATCAGCTAGACTACAACAACAACATAATACCCAGTGTAATCCCACAAGTGAGGTCTGGGGAGGGTGGTATGTGTTCAATAGAGAGGTTGTTTCTGAAAGACCCTCGGCTTGAGTAAGAATATTAAGAATCAAGTATATAAATAAAATACAAAAGCGAAGAGGTCATGTTAAAAAGTAAAAACAATTAAGAAAGAGAACAAATAGCAACAACAAATAATATGCTTACTAAAGCGAAGGAAACAAGATAGATCGATGAGAGAACTAAACAACGCTCGACTACCTACTAAAGTTGTATCAGCTAGACTTATTATAATGCAAATCAAGCAAAATTCTGGCAGCCCCTTACTTTATGGACGCATGAAGAAACAGAATTTCACTTCTTGTGCCAAGTGATGAAGTCATTTTCTTTGAATTCTACTTCAATTCAGCTTGAATTCAATACTTTCTTGGAATATAAATATATGGACACTAACTATCCAACTCCTAAATTCTATCACTCATACTAATAACAACATAAAGAATGTTTTCAACTTATGGACAAGGAAAGTATCATTTTCCTCTTCTTACTAGTACTAATATTTTTCACTCTTCAACCTCCATTAGCTTCTCAGATGTTGGTTTCTCATAGTCGTAGACGCCTCCTAGGCGAATGGCGGATGTTGCAGAAAAACATTGGCATATCTGCGGTGCACATGCAATTCCTGCATAATAACAAGGTAGTTATCTTTGATACGACGGATTTTGGCCGTTATAACCTCTCACTTCCAGGAGGGCGTTATCGCTATGACCCCAATGACATAGTCTCACGCGAAGACTGCTATTCTCATTCTGTTTTATACGACATTGGTAGCAACACATTCCGGGCATTAATGATCCAAACAGATCCTTATTGCTCTTCTGGTGCGGTCCTCCCCGATGAAATATTAGTCCAAATCGGAGGATATAATGATGGAGACCGTGTAATACATACACTAGCGCCTTGCACTGGTGAGAACTGTGATTGGGTGGAGCTCACCCATACTTTAATTCAACGAAGATGGTATTCAACTAACCACATCCTTCCTGATGCACGAATGATCGCGGTAGGGGAAAGAAGACAGCATAACTATGAATTCTATCCAAAAATTATCAGAGATTCCTCTTCTGGTTCTAGACTATCAGCTCTATTGGTGCAGTGAAAAGATCTAAGCACAACCATAAAAGTAAAACTCATTTCGAGCTTGAATTGACGATCATAGCATGTTCAAAGCACAACCTAGTTGTTGGTGGTTGTATTCATGCTGGTAAGTTCTTATGTTCTTTATAGTTCAGGTTCTTTTTCATGTCCTTGGAATATTTTCTGAACAATTTGAAGAATTTAACTCGCAAGGTTATCAACTGTTATTGTTATGTAATATAAACAGTTATGCAAAGAAACGTCAAATCGAAGCTCAGAAGCATTTTAACAAAGCTAATGTTGCTTATGATCAGTGCCCTTTCATCAATTAGCGTTAATTAGGCGAGGCACAAAAATAGAAAAATTGGAGAAGAAGCGGATTGATTTTGGATTTTTATTTTAATGTTATTATGTTTGGATGGGGCAAAGCAGGTTATTAGGTTTGGATGGGTTAGGTTTAGCAGGTCGGATTATTAATTAGTTTAATTAATTATTACTTGACCAATTAAAAGAAGTCATGTCATTAATATATTGGGGATAAACTAATCTGTTAAATAAAAGGGCAAATTAAGCCCCATAGGTAGATGAGAAGGACATTTTAGGCTCTTTTTCATTTTCTTTAAGGATAAAAAAGTGGACAATCCGATGCACGAAAGCTCCCGCTATACATAGGGTCCGAAGAAGGATCCCACCATAAATGTGTATTTGACCCCCTGATCACATGATAAATACTTTACCAGTTACTTCAAGGCTACTTTTCTAACTTTACCAATTCTTTGAGGATAGGATTGAAAACATTTCTTTAATTACACAAATGCAAATTATAAAACTTTGATAAACTCAACAAATAGAGCAAGATCATGCGACATTTATTTTTATTTAAAAATTGATGCAAAAATGAGTGGAAGAAAAAAAGTATTTTGTGGATCTCGGCCTCCAAAATATACATGAGAGAAAAGCCTATGAATTTATCGATAGTGAAGGGGTAATGCGGATGTGCAATTCAAAAAGTATCTTTTTTCCTAATTCAAATGGTGTCTTTTTTTTTCATTTACTCTTAAAACCACAATGCCCTCCTCACCCCACCCCCACTCCCCAACCCCAATAATTTCATTCTTAGTACACAATATATAAGTAACCAAAGTTCAAAAGTGTATAACTAGTATTTCCTCCGGCCTATTTTATATCTCATCTTATTAAAAATAATTTAACTAAATTTTTATTTTATTTTTAATAAAGTGGTTTACAAACAGAAATATCCATAAATTATTATAAGTTACAAATTTTAAAAGTTTTTTTCTTTAAATATAATGTCAATTTAAACGATGCCACATAATAAAAAGGAGGAAATATATACATCAGTATTTAGGATAAAATCATAGTAGGGTATTTTTTAATTTTCAATTTTTATTTATAATAAAATGGACAATTAATATGAAACGAAGGGGATAAATAATTAATGATATACTGTAGCTATTTTATTATAGTACCTCTATTAAGTGATATTTATTATTATATCTTAAAATTAATTGGGAGAGAAGTAATAATACTAAGGATAAAAAAAAAAAAAAAAAAAGTCTCTTCTTAACATGTACTAAAAAATAAAATAATAAAAATCAAGATTTAACTAAAAAATAAGTGAAAAATAAAAACAAACATATGAGTATTTGAAAGGAAAAGGAAGCGCGCGTGAAAGACAAGACGGGCGGCTTTGGGAGTGGTAAAAATGTTTAGAAAGAATGAATGAATGGGGGTAATGAAGAGGAAACCCAAAGGCATACTCCAAAACAGAGAAAAGAGAAACAGCAGCTTACAGACACAGTGACCTCAGCATTCAGAAAATCATAATCTCTCTGTTCTCTGCCGACTGCCTCTCTGTGTGTATTTGTGGTTTCTGAGTTGTTGTGTCTGTCTCAGCCTCCTCCCTGACTTTGCCCTCAGGTCCACCACCGCCCCAAAAATCGAGTCAAAAAAGTAAAGCTTAAAAGAGAACACCCCACATTTGGCCCCTTAACCCCAACATCTACTCCTCTGTCTCCTCAATTCAGACACCACCTACTCCTAATAAGCCCCCTTCCCCTCTCCACGTGGGGGCCTGACACTATGTATCATCACCCTTGACCGTGTATTTTATTATTGTCCTCCATTCATTTCTTGACACCACATCCCTACCCACAGTTAGTACTCTCTTGTTCTTTTCCTCCCACACCCAACCCCCACTCCAATTAGTATGCTTCTTGAATATTGACGTAATTTAGACAATGGCCAAAACACTACACTTTGAAATTGACGTGAATGAAGCTTTTTAATGGTTCTTTGATACACTAATGAAATTATTTAGAGATTATAATTTTTAGATTAATATATATATATATATATATATAATAAAATAAAATAATTTTAAGTTGAATGTGATGAAATAAATTCATAAATTTTATTTCAAATTTAATTTTTGAGATATCTCACTTTTATTTCTCGTATCAATCCCTTAGTAATATTCAGTGGTCTTAAATGTTAATGATCAAGTTAGTATTTAAAAATACTATCGGTAGTAATTTGCGAAGTTAAGTTCTTATTTCAAAGTATACATAGAAAGTATATAATTTGATCGACAAACATTTTTGTGTTATATTCTCGAATAGGTGACGATGTATATTGGAGGGGTAAAAAAGAGATATATCTTCTGATTTATTTTGGTTCTCCCCTCCACCCCTCTCAAAACTAATAAAAATGAAAGTTATGATTGTTTATTCAAGTTACAAACCAAAGTTATCATATTGAGCAGATTAAATTTAATAAGAGTATTAATATAGCAGTACTTCAAGAAATCGGCTACTGTGAATACTGAACTGACTGATGAATACTCCGACAGTACGTAGCTCGTAAGCAGTGTTCTTTGTTTTCTTGTTTTTATCTTGATGTATATTGGTTATTTTGTATTGTTATGTTGTCATATAACCGGTGTACCATTAATAGTAATTTTTCAGATGACAATTCAATAAAATATGCAGTACAGGTATTATTCGTTTCATAATAAATGAATTATTGAATTTTAACACATAAATTAAGAAAAAAATACTAAAGATATAAATTTAACATAATTTTTTACTTTTACCTTAAAAAAATAAAAAATTGACCTTATAATACCCTTCCAAAAGTTAATTGGTTGTCAAATTATAAGGGTAAATTTGAAAAAAAAAATTAATGATTCACTTACTTTGAAACACCAATAAATACCCCAATAATTCACTAATTCCGAAATGAAGGGAGTATTTTGCAGAGAAGATATTAGTAACAATTTAATCTGCGCACTATATTTTATCTTTAATACTCCTTTCATTTTGTGGTTCAAATTAAAAATATAAAATCTATCAAAATATTTTTAATTCTGTGATCTTAAATATATTAGGTGAAAAGGTTAAATTTAAAAAAATGGTTAAATTACTTTTTAGAAAAAAAGAAAACAAATTAAAACAAAAAATACTAAACTAAATTGTTATTGCAGTAAGGACGAAGTAGGGGAAGGTAGGATTTCTGCAGTATGTAGATCAATTAATTAACATGAGAGAATTATTTGAATGGTGTTGAGAAAAACGGGTGCCATGTGGCAAAGAAAATACCATGTGGCATGCTTTTTAAGATTGGCTTATTTCCAACTCATAGGCCACTTCTTGATAAGTATTGTATAACTTCCATGCGTTGGTTATAAATAATTCATGTTTTATATAGAAATTGTGGAATGAAATAGTGATCACTAATCTTTGTTATTTTAATTCCTTTACATAATTTTATATCACGTTATCAACGAACCTTGCAAAACTTTTCAGTAATATTTAAAGATTAATATTTAATTTTCTTAAATAATATTTAATATTTTAAAATATAAATTTAATGTCCTAAATTTATCGGGCAAAACTTATATGTCCTGAACATTAGATACCTAAATATATTTAAATACAATGGGTCTAATAGACACTATAAAAAACGATAATAAGACATCAAATTAAGACAAAGCCAAGATCATGATATTTCTTCGTCGTCATCTTGACGAAGGTTTGAAAATGGAATACCTCACGATTAAGGATCCTCTTATATTGTGGAACAATTTAAAAGAAAGATACGACCACCTGAAAATGGTCATTCTTCCACAAGCTCGTATGAATGGACTTATCTGAGGTTGCAGGATTTTAAGAAAATAACTGATTATAATTCTGCGATATTTAGAATTAAATCGCAGTTTAATTTATATGGGGAGGATATCACAGATCACGACATATTAGAGAAAACATTCTTTATTTTTTCCGCCCCGAGTATGCTCCTGTAGCAGCAGTACCAAGAAATGAGATTTAAAAAGTATTTTGAATTATTTTCTCATCTTCTTATTGCTAAGCAACATAATGGTCTTTTAATGAAAAATCATGAAAGTTGATCTGTTGGTACTGCTCCATTTCTAGAAGTGAATGCTGTAAATTTTTGCCCAACTAGGCGTGGAAAAAGTCCTAACCCCAGTCGTGGTCGTTGTCGTGATAGTGGTCGTGGAAGGTATTTTAATCAGAGTGATCGCCTTGCAATAAACAATAACCCTTAGCACCAGCAGTGCAAAGAGAAGGGGAAGCTCTTGAAGCAGCACCAAGGAAGAACAAAGGGGCACTGATCGCGTACCTGTCGAATGCCAAAACATCTAATGAAGCTCTATCAGGCATCCCTTAAGAAACCAGATAATGATGTTGAAGCAAACTTCCTCTTTGAAGATAATGTTGAGCCCATGGACTTGGAAGTTTCAGATTTCTTTGTAGTTCCTGAAGAACATGTAAATCTCTTTATCGGTGAGAATTAAGAAATAGTCTGATTATGTTACTTTTCTATTCAAGTTGCATTAATTTAAATTTCTGTTAATAATAACTCACTAGTCGTGTAAATAATTAAAGTTTATGTAAATACGTTATATGCTAGTAATGCTGTAGTATTTACTTTATTTATATTTTCATCTTGAAGAAAATATGGATACTCCTCAAGTCTTATTTGGATCAATAATCGATCGTGACGATAATTGTGTAATTGATAGTGGAACAACGCACACAATATTTAAAGATGAAAAATATTCCACTTAGAAGAAAAGCAAATGTTACAACGATTTCTGGTAATTTAAAATTGATTGAAGTCTCCGGAAGAGTTACTATATTTCTGCCTAAGGGAACAAAATTAGTTATAAAAGATGCATTGTTCTTTTCTAAATCCCCAAGAAATTAATTGAGTTTTAAAGATATCCGCCGAAATAGATATCATATTGAGACAATAAATGAAATGAATGTTGAATATCTTGTCAATATAAAAAATGTCTCAGGTAAAAAATAAGGGTAGGTGAAATTACCAACTTTGTCTTCCAACTTATAATATGTCGAAATTAGTACAACTGAAGTACACTCTATCGTAAATCAGAAGTTTACTGATCTAAATATATTTGTGCTTTGACATGATCGAATAGGCCATTGAGGCTCAATAATGATGAGACGAAACATTGAAAATTTAAAAGGGCATCCGTTAAAGAACCTGAAGATTTTTACAACTAATGAATTTTCATGTGCCTGCTTGTTATCAAGGCAAACTGATAACTAGGCCATTGCTATTAAAAGTTAGCGTCGAATCCCCTCTATTTCTAGAACGTATACATAGGGATATATGTGGGCCTATTCACCCACCTAGTGGGTCTAATAGATATTTATGGTCTTAATAGACGTATCTTCAAGATGGTCGCATGTATGCCATTTGTCATTTCACAACCTGACGTTTGCAAAATTATTGGCATAAATGATACGATTAAGGGCGCAATTCTCAGATTATCCCATTAAGGCTATCCGCCTCAATAAAGCAGGAGAATTTACATCCAAAACTTTTGATAATTATTGTATGTCAGTTGGAATACGAGTTGAACATCCAGTAGCTTACATTCATACTCAAAATGGTTTTGTTGAGTCATTTATTAAGCGCCTACAATTAATAGCAAGACCACTACTTATAAAAATGAAAATGTCCACTACTGTTTGAGGTCATGCTATCTTGCATGCAGCATCACTTGTTTGTCTCAGACCAACTCATTATAATAAGTACTCCCCGTTATAGTTGGTCCTCGGTCATGAGCCAAATATTGTCTATCTACGAATTTTTGAATGTGTTATAGATGTGTCAGTTGCACCATCACAGCGCACTAAGATGGGCCCTCAGCGAAGGTTAGAAATATATATTGGGTTCGAGTCACCCTCTATAATTCGCTATCTTGAACCATTGACAAGAGATTTATTTACTGTTCGATTTGCAGATTTTCGATTTGATGAAACAAATTTTCTAAAATTAGGAGGAGAAAAATGTGAACTGAAAAGAGAAATTTTGTGAAAAATTTCATCATTATCTCATTTTGATCCACGTACCCCCATATGTGAAAATGAGATCCAGAAAATCATTCACTTACAAAAATTGGCGAATCAAATGCCAGATGCATTTACTGATTTGAAAAGAATAACTAAGTCATATATCCCTGCAGTGAATATGCCTGTCCGAATTGCCTGTCCGAATTGAAGTTCCAAAAGAACCATCTTTTAGTGAAATATCTTCTGAATCCCAAACATGCCTGAAGCGTGGTCGGCCTTTGGGATCAAAAGATACAAAAATTCTAGAAAAAGAAGCGCGAAAAATGATAAAGATAATATTATAAAAGATTCTCCCGAAGAGACTCAAAATATGATTAATCTTGATATTTCTCAAGAAATCAGTGAACCCTAGACTCGAGTGAATGAAGAACTTTCAATAAATTCTACTAGTGATAAGGTAAATTTAGATCAATATAAAATTATGGTGGCTAATGTTTTTGCCTATAATGTAGCACTAAATATCATGCAAGATAATGAGGACCTTGAACCTCTATCTGTCGAAGATTGCCACCGAAGAAAAAATTGGCCAAAATGGAAAGAGGTGATTCAATCGGAATTGAACTCACTTGCTAAATAGAAAGTTTTTGGACCTGTAGTCCAAATCCCAGATGGTGTAAAATCAATCGTCTATAAATAGGTCTTCGTATGTAAAAGAAATAAGAAAAATTAAATTGTAAGATACAAGGCACGCCTTGTTGCACAAGGATTCTCTCAAAAACTCGATGTCGACTATGAAGAAACATATTCACCTGTTATGAATGCAATAGTATTTCAATACCTCATCGGGTCTAGCTGTGCATAAAAGTCTCGAGAATTATTTTTTATCAGATTACAAAGATTGTTGTGTGGTCTAAAACAATCAGGCCGTATTTGGTATAATTGCCTAAGTGAGTACTCGAAAATCAAAGGTTACATAAATGATATTATTTGTCCTTGTATTTTCATTAAGAAAGCTGCGTCAAGGTTTGTTATACTCGCTGTTTATGTGGATGATATAAATCTCATTGGGACTCCAGAAGAGTTCCAAAAGGCAATTGAATATTTAAAGAAAGAATTCAAAATGAAAGATCTTGGAAAGATTAAACTTTGTTTTGGTTTGCAAATTGAACATTTAACAGAAGGAGTCTTCATTCATCAAATTTGCTATACCCAGAAGGTTTTGAAACGTTTTTACATGATAAATCATGTCCATTAAGTACTCCAATGGTTGTTCGATCACTTGATGTAACTAAAGATCCATTCCGACCTCTGAAAGAGGGAGAAGAAATTCTTGGCTCCGAAGAATCATATCTCAGTGCTATTGGTGCACTTATGTACCTGCTAATGCTACCATGCCGAATATAGCATTTTCTATTAATTTGCTAGCAAGGTATAATTCTTCTCCTACGCGAAGACACTGAAACGAAGTTAAGCATATATTGAGGTACCTAAAAGGGACTATTGATATGGGTATGTTTAATACTAACAAAGCTAGTCCAGATCTTGTTGATCATGCAGATACAGGTTATTTATCTGACCCACATAAAGCATGATCTCAAACAGGCTATATGTTTACATACAGAGGTACTGCAATATCATGGCAATCGACGAACCAGTCTATTGTTGTTACTTCTTCTAATCATGCTGAGATAATAGTGATCCATAAAGCAAATAGAGAATGCTTATGGCTGAGATCAGTGGTGCATTCCATCAAAAAAAGATGTGGCCTGAAGCTCGATATCAAGGTACCCACGGTCATATTTGAAGACAATGCAACATGCATAGCCCAATTAAAATGAGGCTTTATAAAGGGAGATAGAACGAAGCACATTTCGCCAAAGTTATTCTTCACACACGATCTTCAGAAGAATGGTGATATTGAGGTGCAGCAGATTCGCTCCAATGACAATTCATTAGATTGGTTCACCAAATCTTTACCAACTTCAACCTTCGAGAAGATGGTACACAGAATTGGAATGCGAAGACTAAATTGATTGAATAGAGGTCTTCATTGGGGGGAGTGATAATATGTTGTACTCTTTTTTCCTTAACCAATATTTTTATCCTACTGAATTTTTCCTGGTAAAATTTTTAATGAGGTAGCACCCAAATGCGTATTCTGAAAATTTTTCTTTACATGGCATTCAAGGAGGAGTGTTGTGAAAAATTAGTGTCATGTGGCAAAGAAAATACCATGTGGCATGCTCTTAAGATTGGCTTATTGCCAACTAATAGGCCACCTCTTGATAAGCATTGTATAAACTTCCATGCATGGGTTTTAAATAACCTATGCTTTATGTAAAAATTGTGGAATGAAACAGTGATCACTACTCTTTGTTATTTTAATTTCTTTACATAATTTTATATCAAATGGTAAGTAAATTTTTTAAATTCAAAAATTATGAATTTAAGTTATCAAGCAAAAACAACAAAAATTTCTAGAAATAAGTAAAAATAAATAAAAAAAATTGTATAAACTTGAGAGAATTAACTAATCCCACCATATGTATTAAGAACTTGACATCGAAAACTGCAGTAAACAGCAAGCAATAAAATAAAACGCAACATAAATTTTATCATGAAAAACTTCTTCCTCAATCTCCACCGTGTACCTACACTGTGTAGGATTTCACCATCAATTTTCACTAACTTCAAAGAGCTTTGTTCAAAATTAACTCACAACTCAACAGTTAACTACAACTGTTCAATCCACTATACGAGCACTCAAAGAAGCCAAACTCGATTCTTCTTAGAACACCTCACAAACAAAACTGCTTTTTATGACAACACCCCATGAATAAGATGTCAAACTCACTTTTTGTTTCTCACACTCACAACTAAACAACGTTCAATAATAGAAAAGATTATAATTCAAAATCTATCTTATTATAGACTCAAAATCCATCAATATATTTACTTTAGCTGATAAATTCAACAAAAACTAATAACTCTAGTCTTTAACTATTCAAACATCAGTGTTCAATGGTGCAAACTCAAACACAAATAGTCTATCAAATTTTTGTGTTGGTGTGATGTAGTCCTACAGTTTTCTGCTTCAATGACTATTGCTTTCAATATGATAAATTTCGTATATATGCAATTGATGCGGCTTTCAAAGATCTTCCTAAAATATATCTGTTGAAGATTTGTTATACCTTAAAATATTACGGATTGAAAAGAAATTTCTTCAAATAAAACTTGACTTTTTATAAGGAATTATGTGATTCCTTTTCAATTAGAAGAAGTTTGCATCATACAAAAAAAAAAACTTTGACACCTCTTTACACTATTTTTTTTTTTTGATTTCTTTTCTTTTTTACTCTTTTATTTCGTGTCTTTAAATTTTTTTATTTATACTTTAATGTCTTTGTGCATTCACAATTTCACATCACCTGTTCTATAATCTAATTAATACAATAATATATAAAAAAATTAATAATAAATTGAATTCTTATTTATCAATCATTAAAACTATAACTATAGTCTTCGACTTCTCAATAAAACTTTTAGGGGCCGTTTGATTTACAAATAATCTTGGGATAAAATTTTTTATTCGTTATTTGGTTATAAATATTTGGGTTAATTTATTTCGGAATTAAAATATATAAATTATGTTTATTTATATATTTTAATTTCTCTAAAACAAAATAAAATTAAGAATGAATATTTAAAGCTTAAAAAGAAATATATATATATATAAGAAAAGTTAAATAAGATGGAGGGTATTTTGGTAATCAATCAATTTATTCCTAGAAATTATACCATGCATATATTACTTTGAATACAACAAACTAAACACTCAATAAAAAATAATCCTAACATAACTAATTTCAATATAACTTATTCCATCACAACTTATTTCAACATAATTAATTCCAATATAACTTATTTTCATACCAAACGATCCCTAAGGATTCTATTTTCGCATTTTTTTTTAATTCTTTGCTCTAAATAAAATAAATAAAGGGAGGTAAAGAGGGGGCGAGAAGAGAGAGCAGGCCGGGGCGGGGCCTTCTTAATTTATCATAGCGCAAAGAGACAAGGGATATTCCATCATAAGAATATGTACAAATAACTATTGGTGTCAGCATATATTGAAAATGATTCAATAAATAAACAATGAGAAAGAAAGAAATTTAAAAAAGAGAAGGAGGCGCCGCTGAACAGGCGCCGTACAGAGAGATGAATAGTAGGGCATAGGGACCCCTAGGTTTATAGGGATGATGTAATACTCCACCATTGAGATAGAGAAAGATAATAAGTCTAGCACACAAATATTGAGACAGAATAACACGCCCCTACTCTATGTGTGTGTTGAGTGTGAAACGTCCTATCAGCCGGCGTCTCCTACTACTCTCTATTTTGTACTATTATTTGATCCCTTGACCTAAGTATTAATTAAGAAAATACTTTTTTCCTTTGAAAAAATAATGGTCTAGTTTAACTTGACATGAAATTTAAAAAAAAAATAAAAAATTGAATTTTATAATCTTAAATTAAAGATATATCAAATATATCAAAATATCCTTCATTCTTATGGTCTTAAATATATCACATGAAAAGTTAGAATCAAAAAGTTCCTAAAAAGGAAAAAGACTCATTCTTTTTTAAACGGACTAAAATAAAAAGTAGGTCCTTCTTTTTTAAACGGAGAGAATACTTCTTCCATTTTATATTATTCATCTCAAATTTTCTAATTTAATTTTTTATTTTATTTATCTTTTTTTATTAATCAAGAAAAGATAATTTTTTTTTCATGTTTTACTCTTTGTATTAATTATTTTTTCTTCAAATTAAAATATAAACAATGTTTAATAGATGTACCATAATAAACTAGCCATGTTACTAATTATTTTTCTTAATCAATATGACATCTCAATTTGGACGGATAATTTGAGACGAAGAGAGTATTTAATAAAGACTTATTTGATCAAATTAATTTTATTAATTATATTTTAAAAATATAAATTTATGTATATATACTTTATTTAGTTATTTAATAATAACGATAATATTGAAAAAATATAATAAAATATTCTTAATTTCATGAAAAAAATAATTAAATCGAAATAATTACTTTAAAAAAAAAAACAAAATGAAATGGAGGAAATATATCTGAATTTATATACGTAACTCCACCTACTTTATACGACAAAATCTCAATACATAAAACCCCTTGTATGTATTCTCACTTTATTTTATACTCACTCCCTGCGTTCATATCTCAGTTTTTTCTGACGTGTCAAAGTGGTGGGGTGTGTGGCATAGCTCTCTTTATAACGTGTCGAGCTAATACATAGATCAAAATTGAAGAGTATTCACGTGACAGTTTGTATTCCTTATCTTTTTCTTGTTTTCTTACTCATCTTTTGTTTTTCAAACCTTTTTATGTTTTTGCTAATAATAGTAAATTAATTGAAGTTTTAAAATAATAGTTCAGATGTGTTGTCTTAACATATGTTGATAGTTCAAACTTGACGTAGAAAACTTACACACGTAATATTCCAAATGTTTGTTCACCCCTTGGCTCAATTAGAATGCTTTAATTTTCTAAATAAAGGGTAGCTGATGTGCTAAGATAATCTCAATGTCAATTGGACGAAAAAAAAAAAGTAAAGGTCAATGGTGGACTAAAATTTTCTAGAATCAAATTAACCCACGTGATTTTGATGCAAGTAATGATGCATGCACCCATCAATTTGTCAATGGAATTCAACTAGCTAGGTTGAAAATGGATTTAAGAAAATAGGATCGCATGTATTTTGACTTTAGGATGTTTGATGTTTCTTTATCTTTTCAATACTTGAGAGTCTCTTCAGAAACGTGGTTGAAAATAGAGATTAATTGAATTCACCTCTTAAAACAAGGTTGCAAGAAAATAGACAACAACACAATAATAACAATATACTTCCACCGTTTTGTTTTAGTTGATTTCTTTTTTAAAAATATTTATTCTAATTTAGTTGTATTTTATTATATTTTTTCAATACTATCATCAACATTAAATGACTAAACAAAATATATTTACTCAAATTTATATTTTCAAATCATAATTAATAAGACTAATTTAAAAAAATAAACCCCCAATAAATACTTTCTTAATGAGAGTGTCAAGTCAAAAAGGGTCAACTATTTTAAAACGAAGGGAGTATTTAATACTCTTTCTGTCTCAAATTATACGTCCCAAATTTTCTAATTTGATTTCTTATTTTACTTATTTTTTTCATTAATTAAGATAAGATAATTTTTTTCCTCAATTATACCCTTAGTAGTTGATTACTCCTTGTTACTAGCATTGAGTTATCAAATCTTGAAAAATATTTCAAAGACTTTGGTAATCCTATAATCCTAATTATTCATACAAAAAGTGGTTTGGTATCAGTCATATAATAACTCCATCAATATTGAAACTAACAACATGACACAATTAATAGTAACAAAGTGGTAAAGTTATATTATCAAATTTTTTTAGTAGCTGTATCATCTCAATTTAAGACGGAAGGAGTATAACTTTAGAAGTAAAATTTGAAAAATGTAAAATACACCGTAAATAGACTATTAGTAAGGCGAATAAGTAATTATACTCTCTATCACTTTTTTAATTACTTTATTTTCTCTCCCTATTAATATACATAACATAGTTGATATATACATAATATTCTTTGTATATATTGAAATTTTTGTAATATGTTTAAGGAGATGAAATTTTTTGTAATATTTGAAACATAAATTGTGTATTTGTGTAATTTTTAGATTAAAAATATTACAATAACAATTTCTACTTCAAAATGTTTAAAATTTATCACGCACCGCTGTGAAAACTTAGGAGTGTGTGTAAAGACATAACGAATAAATATATTTTTTAACTTGAATTCAATTAATTTTATACAAACTTTAAATTTAAAATAAAAAATATTTAAATTTATATAAAATTAAATAAATACATATATACATAACAATTTGTGTGAAATATACTATAATTAATTTATATCATGCCATGCAAGTCACATATTATGCCATTTAATACTGTATGTCCAGCCCTATCTCCACACAACCAATATACCCCTACCCCTGCACAACCTCCAATTCCATAATATTCTCTCCGTTTTATAATAAATAAATTATTAAATTTTTGATACATATATTAAGGAAAAAATATTAAAAACATAAATTTAACACAATTTTTCATTTTTACTCCAAAAAAAGAAAAAGTTAACCTTTAAATATCTTTTCAAAAGTTAATTAATTGTCAAATAATAAGGGCAAATTTTTAAAAAAAATTCAATGATTTACTTATTTTGAAACACTAATAAATACCTCAATAATTCACTTATTTTGAAACGAAGGAAGTATTTGTTTAAAGACATATTTAAATTGACTTTTAATAAGTAACTTATAAGCCAAATCAAAAATCATAAGTTGATATTACTGAAAAAATACTTAAAAATTAAAAGTATTTAAAAGTAAGTCAATTCAAACATCCACTAATAAGTTGATATTACTGAAAAAATATTTAAAAATTAAAAATATTTAAAAATAAGTCAATTCAAACCCCCAATAAATCATGCACAAATAATTTAAGATACTGTAACATTTTACACTGCGTTAACAAATACAATAGGAAAAAGTGAAGAAAATCACATACATTTTCCTTGCAACCAAACACACCCTATGTGCACCTAAAGTTTTACCTATTTGAGGGGGTTGAGGTCGTGCCGTCCAGCCGACGATTACGGGTGTCTCCGTGGGTCCCCTTCTTTTTACGACTGCTGCCCAAATATACTCTTTTTAGCTCCAAACCCCTCCACACCCATAAACACACACACTTTCTCTCTCTAAATTTCCTCCATTTTCCTCTCTCTGTCACTGCATTTCAATGGCTTCAACTCGTGAAGGTCACTACAGAGGAGTAAGAAAGCGTCCATGGGGTCGTTACGCCGCTGAGATACGCGACCCTTGGAAGAAAACTCGTGTTTGGTTAGGCACTTTCGACACCCCTGAAGAAGCCGCTCTCGCTTACGACGGCGCCGCCCGTTCTCTCCGCGGCGCTAAAGCAAAAACCAACTTCCCTCCTCCTCCGCCGCCGCCGCTACCGCCGCTCTCTTCCGCCGTCGCTCCTCCTCCACTTCCTCTCGACCTCAACCTTCCTTCTGATCACCGCTGGACTTCGCCTTCCGGGCGTAGGCTTATGATTACTGAGTTTCTACAAGTCGGACCGCCACCGGTGACCGGTGTTGCTCCGGCAAAGGAGAATGACGGTGACACCGCCTCCGCCGCCGCGATGTATTTTGGGATAGTGAGACGTGGATTGCCTATTGACTTGAATGAACCGCCGCCGTTGTGGCTGTGAGGCGGCGGACAAATGACGTAGTAAAATTCCTTTTTTTCGTTTTTTCTTTTTGTCATTCTCTCTATTTTCAAGCTTTTGAGAGATGGGTAATTATTACCTATGACTATGAAGAACAGTAGGAAAAAAAAAAAAGAAGAATGAAGAAGTTTCCTTGAGATATTTATGTTATTATTAGGAGGAAACATTATTATGTACATAGCTTTTTATCCTAATTCTCTCATCTTTTTGTAGCACGCTTATCATAAAACTGAAGTACATGTGAGTACTTTCCCATCTAATTTCACTGTTTTCTTGTGTTTCTCTACGTTATAATCATGTTTTACATTATATACAGGGATATGTTCGTTGAATGTGTACATACATAAATTGTGTACTTGCAAATAATGTGCTTTGTTTGACCAGTGTATACAGCAACCACACAAGTATATATACATGCTGGGTGTATGTATATAAAAATGTACATTTGCTTCAATGAAAGAATAGTTTGACTGTGGATTATTCTACCACACTGACAGTCCTATTAGGATAACGTTAGTAAAAATGTATGCACCTATATACAAAACATAAGATCCAAAATGATTTTAGTGAAAAAAAAAAATGGTACTTACTATATATAGTTACTGCTGTGTAAAACAGTGCATGGTATTAAACAATTACGTTAGGGTCGTTTGGTAGAGTGTGTAAGAAAAAATTAATGCATGTATTAGTTAATGTGTATTATAAGCATCTTGCGTTAGTTCTACACTCTATTGTGTGTTGAGGTATGTATTAATAATACACACATGCATTAACTTATTAAATGACAATTTTATCCCTCTGTTTCAGTCATTTTTCTGCTATGGTTTGTAGCTTAGCTGCTGCTACCTCCATTTCAATGTTTAAACAGATGCTAGTCACGGACATGGTAGATTTCAGACGAAATGGTAGTATGATTGTGATTGAAACTAGTCTAAATTTATGGACCTCATTCTTTTCCTCAAGAACAAAAATATCACCATTAATACAAGCTTGAGATCTGAAAAAAGACAAAACTATCATATGAAAAAGAGCAAATGTTGTTGGATGGCTCTTGGAATCTTTGCAATTTAGTGTCTTTGTCCCTTGCTTTGTATTCCCAAGTTGTTAGACTAAGAGGGAATTGCATAGTTGCGGTATATTGATTCGCCATCTTGCTGCATATTTTCTATGGGAATTGATCTGGTTGTGCGTTCTTGGATTTTCGACAGTAGCTGCTGCTACTTCCAAACTTGAAAGAAAGGGTACAAAGAAGGGGGGTATTTTGGTAAAGAACATTTTTATATAAAAATTATGTAAATGTATATTGTTTTTAATACATTAAACCAAATACCCTGTAAGAAATGATGTTTATGTAACTAATACCAGCATTATTAATACTTGCATTAATAATATAAGTATTATTAACATATTTTATTCAACATTATTTTTATATACTCTACCAAATGATCCTTTAGAGTTTAAGTTAAGTGCACCATCGTTGTAATTTTTTTTTATACCATCGTTGTATTTTCTTTTTATACCATTTAGTGATTTTACCTGCTGTAGCAGGTCATTTATTTTTATATTATTACCTGAGAAATGAATGACCTGCTACAACAGGTAAAAGTTACCTGATAATGTAAAAAAAATACACCGATGGTACACTAAACTTAATTTCATTTCTCTTTTAAAAGACGACAATGGAGAAACTTAAACAGACAACCAAGATTGTAACTTTGTGAAGTTGATCATGGCTGTAATAATATTTGCAAAATACTCATAAAAAAGATATTAATCGTTCTTTGTTTGGTTTTAAACTTTTAATAGGGGTGTGGTAGATATTTGAGACGTCAGACATGTATCTTTGATTTCACTTTCCAGATGGCGCATGAGAGAACATTGCAATTAGGTCAGTAAGTATAGAAAAAAAGGGTAAAAAGCAGAAAGGTGACTAACAATAGAGTACTGTATATTATTGTCATTATTATGGCTAACTAGGGTAAAAAATCTTACGTAGTATCAAAAGACCTGCCTAGTCCATTCTTCAAATAGTACAAATTTAAAATGAAAAGTAACCTCAAGACAATAATGTACACAGCAAAAAGAATTCTTTTTCACCTAAAACTTTCAAATATGAGCTAAGCAGGATACTGGGTTCAGCTTTTCTTTTACTTCCTTGATGATAAAGTTATGGGCATTAATATTTTATATTGCAGTACTCTTAGGTAATAGCTGAAGATTTGATTTGGTAACCTTTCACATTTTTATCTTTTAACTTATTGTTATTTTTGTAAAAGAAAATTAAAAAAAAAAATTCTGTTCAATTTTTAAGTGGTAGTACTTCATAAAGGGAGGGACGATTTGATTGTGAGTATGTGTTGGTATGAGATTAATCTAATTACTTTATTAATTATCCGTGACATAACTTGGTGTTAATGAATAAAAAGTGCGATGGGTTACAAAATCCAATCAAGAAATGGCGATCTTTAGCATATTTTGGTGAAATGATCAGTGTAAATTCTACTGTTAGATACCACTTTTGATAATAAATTCTGGCACTAATTTGGGTACCACTTTTGCATTTTGGTAAAATTTCATAGCTTTAGTCATTGGAAGATGATGGATTCTTCCGCTAGGGCGGATCCAAGTGAGAGCCAGGGCAGCTCAACCCTTCAAGAAATAAGGTCACCGCCTTGGGCCTCAAATTTGAGGGCCTTATTTTTTTTAGCAATAATATATTACTGATTTATTTTTAAAAAAATATTAAATATTATTTATAAAAAAATAATTTTTAATATAAAGAAAAGAACTATTAGAAGAAGTTTGATATATCTAGACTACTAAAGATTAAATGCACTGATTATATAATTAATTTAAAAAGAATTATTAGAAGAAATCAATTATATAGTTTTTAACATAGATTTATATAAAAAAAAAAAAAAAAAACTCTTTAAAACTTGAGCCCTCCGTTTGATTTTTGGCCTTGGGCCACAAGTATGCTTGAGCCGCCCCTGGTGAGAGCAATGGGGTTCCGACGTCCCTCAACGGAGAGTTTATACAGTATAGTTCTTGATTTTGTTGTGTGTTTTATACTGTATAATTCTTGATTTTTGTTGTGTCTTTATTATATGTGTTTTGTTAAAAATTCATTATATTTAGAACTCTTTTAACGAAAATTCTGACTCTACCTTTACTTCTTTCGTGTCAATACTAAGAAGTTAGAACGCAAAAACTTCTTTTTATTCCTAAGGTTCTTATTGATTTGGTAATAGAAAAACTAACTATTTTCTAATTAACTTCATTCACTGATCTTTATGTAGTATGTAAACCATTCTTACTTTTCAATGTCTCGTACTTCTAGTTAAGGGGTCCATTCGATTGAGAGCACGTACTAGAAAAAACAGTAGTAAAGTTATAAATAAGCCCACAAAATGGCCAGCTAAAGGGATTATATTTTATAAATTATAAAGGTATTTGATTTATAGAATATAGCACATCGAAGGGATTGGGGGACCAAGAACTTTTTCTTCTGGGACCAAGAAATTAATCCCCAGAAATTGGGGTTATTAATGGATAAGATCTAATATTTCTGGCTTTATGAGAATGGGGGTATAGGTGGGGCTATATGTAGGCTATATAATATGATTTAAAGTTCGGTATGTTAACATTGTATAATAAACATTTGTACACTACTAATTTAAATTACATGCAATAACGAAATGTTTGCTTAGTCATGTATGTGCCTTAAGAAATTTATTACGAAATTAAAAATATATGAGTTTGAAAGAAGTTAAAAAAGCTAATTACAGTACTAATTTTTGATTGTTATAGAAATTTATAAACATTAAATTATGAATGGAGATCCAATAAATGACGATATACGGCAGAAAAAGGAAAAGAAAGAAAAGCTTAGAGTGAGTGCAATGAAGGCCTAATTAAAGTTTAATTAAGCTTGATTTTTTACAAGTATTTTGAAGTCTATTTCAATAAAGTATCCATGTAGAAAAGATTTTATACCGTTTTGACTAAAAAGATTAGTTCTTTTACCAAATGCAGTAATTAATAGGCACAAAACACGGATTAACTATGTTAGTGGTAGGTTTTATTTATAAGTCTTTTCAAGGTTGTGACATAATGACAAAAAAAATGTACAAAGTATCAAAAAAGAACAAAGCTTTTCACACCAAAAAAGCTTTTAATTTTAACAAGATATGCCGGTAGTAGCTGATAAATGGGAATAATTAAATGATTATGATAACTATTTTCGTGTGATATTAAAGTAAATGACAATGACAGTTTAAGTGTAATATTATCGGATTATAGTACTATAGTCAGTGTTAAATTAATGGGGCGGCTTGTCATCATAGTTAGTCAAACATTTTGCTGTTTTTGATTTAATATTACTTAACTTTTCTAAATTAATACTACAGACTTGTGGCAATCATTGTATGTTGAATTGGTCAAAGAAAAAAAAATTCTCCATTTTCAGCAAAATTAAAGCTCGCAGCAACGTTGGACCAAGTTATCATAGATTATAAAAAATGAAACTTTACAAAAATGAGGTAATATAATGTACAAGTTGTCACCAATTGCTACTCTTTTTTTTTGGCCCTTTTAAAGTCTCTGGTACAACCATTGTGGTGAGTGGGTTCTAGACAAACATTAAAGAAACAGAAATAGAAAGAACACTACGTAATATTTCATGCAAGAACCAATTGAAATTCGAAAGTAGGTGAACGTACAAATGCATGTAAAGAGAAATAATTACTAAAGCAAGAAAATTACAAATAAGAAAGCAAGAAGTTACTAAAAGATAAGTCCTCTTCATCTCCGGAAAGATAATCCCTCCGTTTCAAAAGTTAATTAGTTGTCAAATTATAAGGGTAAATTTAAAAAAATATTCAACGATTCATTTATTTTGAAACACCAATAAATACCTCAACAATTTATTTATTCTGAAATTGAGGGAGCAATGTCCAAGATTTGATAGTCCAAATCTTAAACATTAAAAATGAAGAAGTTTAATTCTGTATGATTTGTATTTAATTATGTATGTGTGTTTTGCAACCTACATGAGGAAACGGAGAAATAACACGTATTGAAAGTGAGAAAATAAAATGAGATGACGCATCAATAGTAAATGTCCAAGTAGTACTTTAGTATTTCAGACAGATTAAATAAACAAGTCGATGAGAATCAGAGTAGAGTGGACCACATGACCAAGTTTGAGAAAATAAAACAAACAAATATTACGACAGGCAAGTCTCAACTTTTTCATCTGAAGTTTTTATTTTTCTTTAAATTAATAATTTTAAAATATTAGGAATAGGAAAAAGTGCAATAGATAGCTACCTAATAAAGTGGCAGGCGCAATATTGCAGGGACATAAGGCAGATTTGTTGTCACCTTATTTGTTAGAAAAAATCCATTCAATCACCTCTAAATTTGTAATTAAAATTTACTTTAAATCTTAAATTAATTGGATAATTATTTACCTCTTTAATAATTTTTAAATAAATTAAATTCACCCTTTATAACTGACGTGGCAAAAAAAAACAGTAAGTGATTTTTTTTTAAAAGGGTCCATTTTATTATTATATATATATATATAATAAAATTAAAAAATCAAGAATCCAATTTCATCTTCTTCTTCATTATCCGCCCCCGTTCCCAACATCCCCTCGCCACCCCCACCCCCAAAACTACAAGCCAAGAATTTCTCCTCCAACAATGTCTTCTCCATAATCAAATCCAATTTCTGCAAAATTCTTCAATTAACCAACATCAACCATTTCACTAAATCTCTTATTTCTTCCCTCTTCGCTGTTATTTCTTCATTGAAGCTTTATATTTTCACATACAAACAACTCATGTTTTATTTGACGAAAATGTCCTTAAATTGACTGCAGTCAGAATTGGAATTTCTGGTTCAGGAGCATCCGAGCAAGCTTAAAGTTTTGGAGACTATGATAAATCAGTTTTTATTGGAAATTGGAGAAAATTTTTGTGCTTATCGAAAATTCATCAAATTCGATGAATTCGATTTCGTATAATCGGATGAATGATGGATTGGTGGATTCGTTTGTTGTTGATTGAGAAATTGATGTCGTTGTTAAAGACAGGCTCATCCTTGGACGTTTGCTGCAGTATTTGGTTTAGTTTTCATTGATTTTGGTTTAGTTTTCAGGCTCCGACATTGTTTGGCTTATTAGTTATTTCTTCTCTATATCAATTATCGTTCAAGAGAAAGAAAATCGAAATGAATTAGTAAATGTGCTAGTGTGATTGTTGTTTTTATGGAGTGGGTGAAGAGTAAGGGTGTCAAACGGGCCGATTTTAACGGGCCCACTAAAGAAAACTGGACCTGATTGACCCGGCTCAATAAGCCCAAGGGCTTTAAGGGCCCGGTCCCGATCCGATTGGGTTTTGAATTTGGGCCCGATTAACTCGGACCGGACTCAGCCCGGTTATGGCCCGCCGGTTAACCGGCTCGGCCCGGCCCGGATAAGCCCTTTTTTTTTTTTAAGATTTTGAAAAATTGGGCCAAACTAGCCGTTGGCCCAACGGCTATAACGGCTAGTTTGGGCCCAAATATAAAAAAAAAAAAGTTTTTTCTGTTATTTAAAATTATTTTTTAATCCAAAAAAAAAATTCTATAAATACCCTACACTTTCAAATCATTTTCCACACAATTTTTCATCCTCTCAAGTCTCAAATCTCATTCTCTCTCAAATTTCATTTCTCAATTCTCAAATATTCTATATATTTAATTTCTAAAAGTGCTCACTTTAATTTTTTTAATTTTGCGATTACTAAGTACGAGTGGAAGTTTCTAAAGTCGCAACCTTCGGATACTTTCAAAATTTGATATTGTCGTTCTATCTCCTACTTTTAATTTATAATTAGTGTATTAATTGTTGAATATTTATTTTTATTACTTTTTGTGTATTTTGAATATTTTTTAGTTTGATTTATACTATAGATAAATTAAGAAACCTTGGTAAAAGTGTCAAAAATTTTTATCCCAAAAGTGGTAGTGGTAGCAAAAAGCGAATTACTAGCGGTAGAGGTACTTCAAGTACTAGATATACCCGCGTGCCTTCGCCTCCGGTACCACTTAGTCAACCTTTTGAGGAAGAAATAGGTGTAGGTGCTCACAATATGGATTATTTAGAAGTTCAGAAAAATTACGGTATTGAAGAAGAAAACGAAGTAGATGCGGCTGATTTAGATGAAGATGATGAAAATATTGATGAGACACCCGAAGTAGGAAATGCTAACGTTAGATCCGAATCGGTTAATCTCCCTCCCCGTCCTCCCCGTGCCCCAAGAGTTCGTAAACAAACTAGTGTTGCATGAAAATTTTTTGAACGTATATTAGATACTGAGGTGCAATGCAATATTTGTCAAAAAATATATAAGTATAAAAGAGGAGCAAGCAAGGGGATATCAGTACGTTAATGAGACATTTATCTGAATACCACGAAGGAGAGTTAAAAATTGCACAAGGTGGTGAGGCTGTTGGTGGGCCCACACAAACTAGAATGGACCCAACAACCGGTCACGTAACGAAGAAGTATAATAAATTGAGGGACCGGGAAGAAATAACGAAAATGGTAGGTGTGGTTGTTTGCCTTTTGATTTTCCTTCTTCTGATGCTTTTATTCATTAATGGTATTCCTAGAAGTACTTGTCGGTCTGATATTTTTAGATTTCATTCACAATATTGTTTTTATTTATCTACATTGTTAAAAAATATTCAATGTAGAATATCCCTAACTTCTGATCTTGGTTGTGTTGTAAATAAAAATGATTATTTAACCATTACTTGTCACTGGATTGATAGTAATTTTGTGATGCAAAAACGTATTCTTGCTTTTTTATATGATGAAGATCGTAAACATACTGGACAATTTATTGCTGACTCGATACATAAAGTTGCAGCATTTTATGGTATCAAAAATAAAATCTTATGTATCGCTTTTGATAACGCTTCTAACAATAAGACTGCTATAACAAAGTTGAAATCTAAGCTATTACCGTCGTTACCTGAAATTTTTCATATTAAGTGTGCATGTCATATATATAATTTAATTGTAAATGATGGTCTTGAGTTTTTTGAGATTTATATTGAAAAAATCCGTCTTGCTGTTGGTTTTATATAAGGAAATAATCGTAGATCGAGAATTAAAGAATTTAAAGTTAGATGTCAAGAAAATGGACTTGCACCGATATTGATGCCTGAGGAAATTGATATTAGATGAAATTCTACGTATGATTTTTTAAAAACTTGTTATAAATATAGAGTTCCTATTACATTAGCTTTTAACCAACATTGTGGTTCATTTGTTGATTCTGCCGATGGCATGCTACTTGATTCTGGTTGGGTTGTAATTAATGATCTTGTTAAGTTTTTGAAAAAAATTTATGTAGCTACGGTTGAATTTTTCGGTGCTTATTATCCTATTGTTTGTAATATTTTGGGATAAATAATCGATATTTTTGATTTGCTCAAAGAATATAAAAATAAAGAAGGTTATGAAAATCTGTTGGTGCCATGTTACTAAATTTAAAAAATATTTTTTTTCCGATTCTCCCTATTTTCTTGGTTGGTGCTATGCTAAATCCGTGTATTAAATACCATACTATGTGCCACTTTAGTACTCTTATTTATCGTAACTTAGAAATAAATACTGACAATGATTTTGAACAAGTACAACCTGATTTGTGGACGGATACGTCTGATGCGAATGCTTACATAGATAAATTATATAACCACTATGCTGATTTAGTTGATTTAGCTGTACCGACATATATCAGTCCAACTGTCGCTCCTCATCCTCCTGAGGTGCCATCATTTTCTAAAAGGCCGACACATTGTGGTTTTTCTGATTCCTTTTATGATTTACCCTGTTGGAACAATGTTGACGAGGGAGCTTACACATCAACTTATTGGGAAGAGCTTAAATATTATCTTCGATCTCCGCCAGAGGATCGCAGACGACGGATCAACACGTTGGATTGGTGGAGGAATAATGAATCACAATATCCTGTGCCTTCAAGATTAGCTAGAGATATCTTGAACGTTCCAATGTCAACCATTGCATTAGAGAGCGCCTTTAGTCAGGGACGACAGCAACTTGGAGACAACCGTCACTCATTGGGAAGCAATGCAATGAATGTTCTAGTTTGCCTCAGAGATTGGATTAGACCAGAAAGAAGAAATCAAGGAATGGAACCGGAGCCGAATGACGAGCAGAAACTTGAAGAAATTATGACTTCGCGGGAGAACTCAACAGAATCAAGTCCAATGCATGGGTTTGTCCCCATTGACTTTGACTATCCTATGCAAGTTCCCGTTAATATTAACATGGATGGGTTGGAAAAATGATGCATAGTTTGTAGATTTTTTATTCATGTAAATTATAATTTTTGGATCATTTTGCAATCAATAAAATTCAACATTCACTAATTAACTTTCAAGTATTATTAATTTATTATATTAAGTAGTATGTGTTTTGTATATTATTGTATATATCTTCTATACACATGTATATTTAACGTATATATTTAATGTATCCAAGTGTACATGTTTTACAAATTAGTATATAACTATATATATATACATATTGTAGTATATATAAATGTATACTGTAGAATAGTATATATTTTATTTAAAGTAGTACATATATATTGAATGGTGTGTATATATCTTCTATACACGTATATATTTAACGTATACATGCGTATATGTTTTATAAATTAGTATAATATAACTATCTATATATTGTAATACATATATATTGTAGTATATAGTTTATTTAATTTTAAAGTAGTACATATATATTGAATGGTGCGTATATATGTGCATATATTATATCTTCTATAGACTTATATCTTTAACGTATACAAGTGTATATATTTTATAAATTAGTATATATGTATATATATATATATATATATATATTTATATATATATATATATATATATTTACTACTATATATATATATATATATTGTAGTATATACTTTATTTAAAGTAGTACATATATATTGAATGGTGCGTATATATGTGTATATATCTTCTATGGATGTATATCTGTAACGTATACAAGTGTATATGTTCTATAAATTAGTATGTAATTATATATATATACATATTGTTGTATATATATATGTATATTGTAGTATATATTTTATTTAAAGCAATACATCTATATTGAATGGTGCGTATATATGTGTATATATCTTCTATGAGCGTATATATTTAACGTATAAATGTGTATATGTTTTATAAATTAGTATATAACTATATATATATATTGTACTATAGTAGATTTGTAGTATATGTTTTATTTAAAGTAGTACGTATAGTCATGTATAATTATATATTGAATGATACGTATATATGTGTAATTGTTTATATATATTTTAAAAAATATATATTGTATAATTGTAGTGTATATAATTGTAGTGTATGTAGTGTATATTGGATTTTTCATTTTTTTAAAACGGGTTTGACCGATTTTTAATCGGGTTTGATCGGGTTTAGGTGGGTTTAACCGGGTTGGGTTAAGTGGGTCGGTTTAGGATTGTTTTCAACATTTTTACTGTTGAACCCGAAACCGGCCCGGCCCACCTAACCCAACTCGAACTGGAATCGACCCACAACCCGGTTAAACTAAACTGGCCGGTTTCAGTTTGGCCCGATCTGACCCACTTGACACCTTTGGTGAAGAGTAAGAATCTTGTGTTAATGATGAAATTTTTGGTATTATTGCAGTGGGAGAAGTGATGGACTGGTGTGGTATGGGTGGGGTTGGGGGTGTTGTGAAGAAGAAAGTGAATTTTTTTTTTATTATTATTTTTATTTTATATATATGTGGCATCATTTTTCAAATAAATATTTATGTGACAGTGATGTGGCGGTGACATAACTGTGATGTAGGCGCGTGTGTAGTGCATCTCCCTTTGTGAGAGTGGTAATATATCTTCAGGAGGATATTTAATTCACTTGAAAGTTATTAAGGAGATATATAATTGTCCGATTAGTTTAGGGTCTAAAATAAATTTTGACTAAGTTCATGGATGATTCAATGTATTTTCTCTATTTGCTAACTACTTACAAAACTTATCCATATGCCCGATGCATACATCAGTTTTATTCGTATTATACCCGATGCATACATCAGTTTTATGAGTATTATGTATTTGAATTTAGAATTTATTTATTTAATTATAATTATTTAATATATATTTTAATATAATTAATTATTTAATTATAGTAAATTACATTAATATAATATATATATCAAGTGTGAATAAATTTGTATCCTACTTTAATCTACCGCCGTCCGGCCGTCATTTCAACTTTTTCAAATTAATTACTCCAATCTCTCTAGAATATTACGGGGAAATCAAATTATAAATATAATAAGTTTTGGATAAAGTTGCTCTTAACTAAATAAGCAACCCCCATTATATTTTCTTTCAGTATAGGAATTACTATTACATTATTACTCATGATATAACGAAAAAATTTTATTCTCCAACATTCGAATAACGATTCATATTGTACTCCATTGTAATAGAGGGAGATGCAGAAATATCCATTTCGCTCATTAATTTGGTTGATGGGCAAAATGGGGTGTAAGTGTTACACCTTCTTCTTTCTTATATTACTTGACATATATGTTTAAAGAATTAATAACATATTATACTTTAAAATTTTTTTTTATCTCGAAATAGTTGATATGTTTAAAAAATTAGAATAATTCTACATTTATTTCTACTTTACTTTTACTAATTTAATCGAATAGCAATTATTTCCTCCGTTTTATTTTAGTTGACTCTTTTTTTAAAAATATTTATTTTAATTTAGTTGTTCCGTTGATGAAATCAAGAGAATTTTAAGATGTTCTTCCAATAATATTTTTATCATTAAATGACTAAATAAGTTGTATATATTTAAATTTATATTTTTAAAATATAATTAATAAGGTTAAATTGGAAAAATAGATTCCTAATAAATATGCATATTAAATTTACAGGGGCCAACTATTACGAAAGGGAAGGAAGGAGTAACTCAAAATAAAGACAATACTATTAAATGTGACTTCAAAGCGTGTGGTGAGCCATCAGTCAGATGCCACGCGCCTCTTATGATTATTACATCCAACTTCACGGCGCCATTTACGTATTTCAACTTTTTTTTATTTTTTATTTTTTTTTAAAATAAATTGATTTCTCTGTGTGATGTTTGGTTACTTATTTTTTAAAAAACTCTTTTTTGGAACTTTACACTCGTGTGCACTGTACACCAACTTCAAAAAGGTCCTGTGTGATTTATGGACCCATTGTACCGTGGAGGTCCACCTCTATATAATGGGACTGAGAAAAATGTTGCCGTTTGACCATAAAAATCTTTTTTTACTTTATTAGAAATTTTTGAAGTTAGAATTTTTGGTACGATAGAAAATATTTTATGATTTTTTCTTATTTGATTGCAATAAAAATTTAGAAAAATATTTTTCAAGACAATTTATTTTTCACCATTTGATGGAAAATGACTTCCTTCGTGGGTCGAGGAAAGCCATTTTTTAGAAAATGACAAATGTGACTTATGACCTCATCCTCACCTCCTCTTTCCACTCCAACAACACTTATATTCACATGACTCAAAAAATTTGCATTTCTCAAAAAATTACATTACTCGAAAATGTTTTTCACTGTTTGAAATAAAAAATAATGAAGCCCGATTTTTTTTATTTTCAATTCGTTGAATATATTGTTATTTTCATATGCATAGAGGAAGACTTACTTATGTTACTTTTGTTAATTGCATATTTCATTTTGTTATCGATGTAACTTGTTTCATGAGGTTGAATAAGTTTTTCATTCTGTTATATTTCTATTAATTGTAGTATCTTGAGATTAACTAATAAAATGTTGAAAAATGTCTCCTATATTTGTTAATTAATAGTTGTTTAAATTTAGTGATTGTAATATTTTAATTTCGATATTGATATTATTTGTTATGCTTAAATTAATTCTTACAAATTGTTGAGTTGCTAGAGGCACTGATATACTAGTTAACAGATAGTAGTATTTTCTAAAAAATATTTTTTCACTTATCAATCGAACACTAGAAAATATTTTTCTAAAAAATATTTTCTACTCACCAACCAAACACCATAAAATATTTTTGAAAAAATATTTTTCATTCACCAACCAAACATGAGAAAATAAGTAGAAAACCAACTTATTTTCCAGGAAAATATTTTCCAAGAAAACATTTTTCATGGAAAATATTTTCCATCATACCAAACACACCCGTACTGTCTGATGCTTTTTTTTTTCTTTCAAAAATAAAGAAGAAAACGTTTTATAATTATGAAGATAAAGTTGGAACATAAGTTATAAATTATTTTTAAAATTTAAAATTTAATTTCAAGTTGAATATAAAATTTTCATGATCAAACACCAATTTTCAAAATAAAGTAAAAAAATCATGGAAAAATTACAGAAACTAGCATCCTTAAGATTATAATTACAATAAATAGCAACACTTTTTCAAAATTACAATTTATAGCAAAAGTAATAATATTTTACCCACTTCATAATAATAGAAGAATATGTATTTTTCAATTGTGCATATATATTTATGAGTAATACATATATATTTGTATATATATTTATATAGCAATATTTTGCTTAAATATAAATACAATTTATTATTTTTCGTAATTATAAAACTGTTGATAAAAGTTATAATTAAGGTTACAGAGTTGTTATTTCTGAAATTTTTCCAAAAATCATTCGTGAAAAAAATGAAAAGTATTTACTGCTCAAGTGGTCCTAAAATTTAGGGACAAATGCATAAGTAGCCATCCGTTGAAAATATTAACAACCAGATCATTACATAAAGTCAAAAATACGTGTTGCAAAAAAGAACCAATACAACGAACAACTATTTGAACTAAGAACAAGCAAGCTGAGTTTTCTCTTTTTGTTGGATGTGCAAACCAAATATTTTTAAATTTGATTCTAGATTGCTCGGTATAATTTTAGTCAGAAGTTCAACAAAGAGCAAGGACTGCTAACATATCCATTTCTGTGTTGACTGTATCACCCAAAGTGTTGTAACTGAGGAAGGTTTATCAATATTAACAGGCCATAGAGGTGCTTGATAAATAGTGTGCGTGTTATATTGTATATAAAGTGAATCTACACTGCATGTATGAATTGTACACTAAATATACATTTTATATACATAGTGGAAACAAATTGTATGTGCACTAAATGTTAATAGAAGGTGTGTGCGCGTTATATAGAGTGTAGATACACTTTTTATACTATATATATATATATACACTTATCAGTATCCACGGTAATCATCCACACCTATTTTTTCTGTATAGTCCGTGTATAATAAATGCATAATCAATGTATACTCAACATATAATATTTATACACTAATTATATACATATTATACACTAGTTACACAATGTATAAATGAAGGAGCACAAAAGTTCGACTAACTTGGTCGTGGGCAGTGGCCACTTTTTTTTTTTTTTTTGGTAAATAAGCATTTTATTTCACAAAAAAGGAGATTTACAAAGTTCCAAATAGGGTCAGACCCCCTGTTTCTCATACATGTAACAAATTTATACTATCTCTAAGACATCACCTATTCAGCTAGGGAATCTGATCTAGTAGTAACTAAACAAGACTTTCCAACCAACATTACAATGTAAACCTTGTATCAGCAATTCAGGTAGTGTTCTTCACGGTATTGCAGCTTGCTGTTGCAGAGGACCTTCCCATTTTCTGTGAGTTTTACTCTGAATATGGACATGGATAGCAATTTCCCTGCAAACTTGATCTTCATTATAGCTGCCCTGTTGGAATCTGATAGAGTTCCTTGTTCTCCACATTAAATTGCTCACCATTCCAAAGACACTACTGATGATGGAGCTTTTGGCTGATCTTCCTTTTGCTTGTTTGGCCACCCACTCTACTTCAGTGTTCCAGCCTCCCACATTCTTCTGTACACCCATCCATAGCAACAATCGTCTCCATAAACTTCTAGTGACATTGCACTTCATGTACAGATGATCATGAGTCTCATAAGCACTTCAACATAGTACACATTCAATAGGTACCTGTATTCCAATTTTTGCTAGTCTTTTCACTGCAGGTAGTCTATGTTGTAAAGCTAGCCACAGAGTGAATTTATGTCTGAGGTGTATACATGGGTGTATTACAATGCTTCTCCAAGTAATTTTTGGGTACTGAGGTGATATAGCATCATAAAGCTTTTTGATCAAGAACTTGGAGCCTTTGACACATGCTGCCAGCCTAGTCTGTAGGTTTCCTTGTAATCCTGAGGCCCTAACGACCTGCTCTCTTGCCTCAATGATCTTCCGGATGGCCCAAGTAGCATTTTTTGAGCTTATACAAGACTCCACAGTGTCATGTTTTATGTAGTAGTTATGAACCCATTTGATCTACAGACTATCTTTCTTTTCAGCTGTTTTGTAATAGCAGCTGCATTCCACATTGATAAGTTCATGACATTTAGTCCAGATCTTCTCCCATACCACCAGTGCTTTTTTTTTTGAAGTCAGAATGTTCCCAGTCCACAAAAATACTCTACATAACCCATTTATCATTTTCATAATTCTTTTTGGAAGTAGGAATATCTGAGCCCAATATGTCTGGATACCAAATACCACAACCTTTATTAATTGGACTCTGCCTGCACATGACAGTAACTTTGCACTCCAACATGTCATTCTTTCAACAATCTTCTCTTCCAAGGGCATACATTGATCAATAGTTACCGTTTTTGCTGAGAGGGGTACCCCTTGGTATTTAAAGGAAAGACTCTCTTCCTTGTAGCCCAAATATTCAAGGATTTGCTGCTTTTCCTGTGGTTTTACACCTGAAAGATGGACTGAGCTTTTATCAATGTTTGCCTATAATCCTGATGATTTGGGAAACTTGTGGAATGCCTCCTGGATTAGAGTAACAGAGGTTAAATCAGCTTTGCAGAAAAGAAGTAAATCATCTGCAAAGCATATATGCTTTACCCCCAGTTTTTAGCATCTTGGGTGGTACTGGAAGCTCTTTTCTCTGTCTATGCAACCTAATTCCCTATTCAAATATTCCATGGCTATCACAAACAGATAGGGTGACATGGGGTCACCCTGTCTTATACCTCTTCTTCCTTGGAATGGTTTTGTGAGACCCCCATTTAAAACCAAAGAATAGGAGACAGAGATTATGCATTCCATGACCCAGGCTATGAGCTTCATGGGAAAACCTAGCTCAACTAAAATACTCCTGATAAAGCTCCATTCTATTGAGTCATAGTTTTTTCTAAGGTCCACTTTCAATATACATCTGGGGGAAAGACCCTTTCTAGAATACCACTTGAATAGTTCATGGCCGAATAGGATATTATCAATAATGCTTCTGTCCTCAATAAAAGAAGATTGTGAGGGTCCTATAACCTTTTTCATCCTGTTGGTAAGTATCTTGGTTATCAGTTTATAAAAAGTTGTGCAGCAGGCTATGGGTCTATAGTCTTTCACCATGGTGGGGTTGGCACATTTTGGAATCAAATTCACAACTGTACAACTAAATGATTTCAGCATTTTCCCTGTCACAAAAAACTCATGAACTGCCTTTAGTACATCATGTTTAACAATATTCCATTGACCAGTAAAGAATTCTACTGGATAACCATCTACCCCAGGAGATTTATCTACTGGCATATTTTTCAGAGCACTTAAGATTTCTTGTTCAGTAATATCTTGCACCAGTTCCTGTTTCTGAGTGTATGTGAGGTAAGGTCCATATTTAATAACCTCAGAATTTGGAACATGGGATCTCAGGTGCAGTTGTACCCATTAAACCAGAGAAAAAACTAATGAATTCATCTTCAATAAGGGTGGGTTCAGTGATCTTGTTACTTGCATTTTCATAAATGGAGGAAATACTGCTCCTATTTGCTCTGAGTCTACATTGAGCATGGAAATATTTTGAGTTTGCATCTCCACATTTGATCCACACAGACCTGGACTTTTGCCTTAGAACTTTCTCCTCTATCAGGTTCCAATGAAAGAGATCCCGAATGAGATCTTTTTCTTCCCGTATCCACTCCTGATTCATGGGTTCTGTGGTTAGCCTGCTCTGTGTGATCTCAAGTTTTTCTCTTGTCAGCTGAATCTTCTGAGCATAAGCAGCAAGGTGATTGTTCAATCCCTTCAATTCAGTCTTCAGGGCCTTGAGTTTTTGATTCAGCCTGTACATAGAGGTGCCTCAGGAAACTTGTGGTGCTCCATTACAGTTGTATAGAGCTTAAATGGTTTTGGCTTTGTCCACAGTTAAGCTGCATGATGGATGATGATAGGGGAGTGGTCAGAGATCCCTGGGGGTAGGAACTCAGCCTCCACAAATCCATAGTTTTGTAGCCAGTAATAGTTCCCTAATGCCCAGTCAATTTTAGAGTATACTCTGTGATCCTGTTGCTGTTTATTGCAAAATGTGTAGTAACATCCTTTTGCCTGCAGAGAGGTTAACTGGAGGTGGTCTACACAGTCTTTGAAGTCCTGCACTTCCTGTTGGGTGACAGCAGATTCAATTCTGTCTTCAGAAGATAGTACAACATTAAAGTCCCCAAGCATTAACCATGCTTCATGAATAGTATTTCCTAAGTCTCTGAGCCCCCTCCATAATTCCTGTCTCTCCTGGATGCTATTTTTGGCATATATAATTGTGACATATGCTGCAAATGTCCCACCAACATCACTGATATAACTATGAATATATTGTTCCTTCACCTGTATGATGGATACGTTTACATGAGTTTTCCAGAGCATCCATATTCTCCCATTTGAAGCTACTGGGTAGTTGCAACAGGTATTCCATCCATTACCTACTTTTCTCAGGATAGCTGCAGCTTTCTGTTCCTTTACCCTAGTTTCAAGACATCCTACTATATCTATCTTATGCTTTTTCAGAAAGAGCTTCACCTCTTTCTGTTTCAGGGGGTGGTTTAGCCCCCTGACATTCCGGGTAGATAGAATCATATATTAGGAGCTTCTCCAGGCAGTCCTGGAGGGTCCTCTTCAGTAGGGATTTGCAGTAGGGGGGAAAATTTATTCCCTGTACTAGTGCTAGGCATATCCTGATCATTATTTTGCACTCTGTGTGAGGCACTACTTACCTCTTCCCTAGATGCTCTATACCAGTTTCAGTTGTGATTTTGTCTTTCCCTGCTGCTGTCACCATCCTATGTTGCCATTGTTGTTGTTGAGTTCTCTTCTTCCTTCTATTTCTTCTCTTTTTCTTTGGTGTTTCTTTGAACGTCTCTGCCTCATGATTCTTATCCTTCTCTTTTGCGTAGCAACCCTCAGATGTATGGCCAAATTTCAGACAGTGGCCACAATTCTTTGGTTTCCATTCATACTCTACCGACTGCTGGAAAACACCCGTTGGAGTGATCATCTCTATTACATCAAGCAAAGGCTGTGCTACATCTGTTTCTATCAACACTCTTGCATACGAAATTCTTTCCATTGTGGCAGTGAACTGATCTGTGTGCTTTGGTTTGCCAATAGCACTTGCTACCTTACTCAGTGCTTCACAAGACCAGTAACCCACAGGCAGGCCTGGGAAAGTCACCCATTGTGGGATGGTAGTTATACAGTTTGGGTCAAAATCAAAGTCGGTGTCCCATGTTTGCACAATAAACGGCTTGTTATGGAATGTGTAAGGTCCTCCCAGCAATATTCTATCACACTCCTCTGCTGATTCCAATCTAAAGATAAAATACCCATCGTCATGGCCAAGGACTTGGGGTTTCACCAGGCACTTCCATACATTCATAATATAAGCTTCCAGGGGCATCAAATAGGGAGTATCTCCAATTACATAGCCGATTAGTGCATGTTTCCAATACTCAGTTTGACTACGTATATCATCCTCTTCAATGCTTACAGAGATCTTACCTTGCTTCGACGTTGGCGGCACATACGATAGCGTTTCCCTTTGTGGCCAGCTCGATTTTCACCATATTCCGTCTTGACTGTAGGGGAATTTGTTGTTGAGTTTGTCACTGCAGAGAACTGGAGTCGTCGATTTGCCTGTGGTCCAATCGAGTCCCCAAAATTTTGCAGATGCAATGACCTAAGTGAATCA
The DNA here is from genome assembly GCF_002878395.1 of Capsicum annuum. NCBI lineage: Eukaryota > Viridiplantae > Streptophyta > Magnoliopsida > Solanales > Solanaceae > Capsicum > Capsicum annuum. The sequence continues at coordinate 128,446,531 of NC_061112.1, read as the reverse complement.
GAGTTTGTTGACATCTCCTCCGATTCCTCAGGAATAGATTGAAATTTTGCGGGAAGGAAGTTTCCAAAAGTGAGTGACTGTAGATTGCAACTAATTCCATCATGTGGGGTAACTAACTTCGCCGGAGATCTGGCAGAATTATTCAGGCGAGTCATGGGTTGTTTGTTCAGCAACGGTGCACGTTAGCATCCTTGCTAAGTTGCGCCGAGAGAACCTTCATGACTTCTGTCCTCCATTTTTCATCTTCTCTGAGTGAAAGAAGGAGTTCACGGGAAAAAAATGAGCTTAGGCATTAGAGGAACATTGACAAACTGGTTCTATATTGCTCAGGCATCAAATAAAGGGGTAATAGAGGAAACAACCTTACATTAAAGGTGTAGCAGCTCTTTTCTTTATGATACACTAGTCTAGCATGTATATATGTATATAGTATAAAGGTATTTCTTATACACTAGTCTAGCATGTATATATAAAGGTATGACTAGCATGTATTTCTTATAAAGGTGTAGCATGTATATATGTTACGAGTCTAGGAGCAAGTCATGAGGTTTTTGTGATACACTAACAGAGAGAATTATCATGAAAAGAATTAACTATGGGAAGGGGTCAACCCAAAGATGAGCCAACAATCCTTTTCGTTTCCAGACTACTCTAGCTCCACACATGCAATTTGTGCTAGGATTTGTCCTAAATTTTCTACTTGAATTCTAACATAATTGTGTTTTACCTCAGAAAGGTTTTATCAATGGAAAAAGTTTCCTTGTAGGAAAAAATCTCTTTCACAACTAGTTAATTCTTTCTTAGAGAAAAAGGGCACTTCTATAAATAGAAGATATATTTCTCCCAATAGTTTTAATGTTTTTTTTTTATATTAGTTTTCATATGTAGGTTATTTGATCGAACCATATTAATAATATGTTTTTTAGTATTTTTTTTTATTATCTAAATTATCGCCTCTATGATTTGAAAACTATAAGTTTCTGCATCACGCCATACCAATTTCGAACCCAACAATTTGTTGCTGCAAAATCAATCTCATGATTTTCTCTCTTCAGAGTGTTGGAACTTGGAAGAAAGCTTTCAGAGATGCATGTGAAATGATTTGCCTTACTTTGCATTATACAAACTGGTATGACCTGGTAGATTGTTCTTCAATGAGTATCAAATTGTTCCTAATTATTACTGTATTAGTTTAAGTAGCACTTCACAGGCAGTTTCGGAAAATTAGTTACTACATTAAGATTTACCTCATAAACACGGATTTTTATATGACACTGTAAGCTTAGGAAAGACGAATTTGAGTTAGAACAATAAAGCAAACTACTTCCCTCCAACTTTGTTTTTAGATTTTAAAAAATATGTAAATGTCGCTGATGAGATCCCTTCAAATCCCACACCTGACCCGATTAGTGATGTTGATGTATGTTCTTCCCATTCCAGCTGGAGATGCTAGATTGGTCCCGGTGCACTGCACACAACTGAAAAATACGCTGAGAATTAGATGGAGTATTGTGAAAAATCTAAGGAAATTTACGTAATCACATTCAACAGCAAAGGCTTTATCAGTTTCTGATGAGATCGAATGACTCCTACGTGAAGGCAAGGAACCAATTTCTAATGATGCAGCCTCTAAACTATTATACCAATCAAGCTTATGCATTGATTATGCAGGAGGAAAGTCGTAGAGTGCTAACTAATGCTGTGCAGAATCTTGGGGTAAGTAGACAATGTTTCTACCTTTCTAGGCAACTAGCACAGACAGAGTTATAACAGGCCACCTAGAATCAGTTGGTAAAGTTGTTTCCATATGACCAAGAGGTTACGAGTTCAAGCTGTGGAAACAAAATGCAGGTAAGGCACATTTATGCATATGATGACTCTAAGCCATGCATAAAAAATGCACCTGGTTTAGCACTGGTAATGTCCTCGAAGAGATCAGACACTTTGTTAGCTTTTATGACTTAATCTGGCAGCATGTTCTGTGTCTGGGAAGTTTGTTACTGAATAAGCTGTGAAGTTTAGAGATTCATTGGTTTCATGGAAATCAAAGAAACAAGGGATAGTGTCAAGGGGTTCAGCTGAAGCAAAGTTGCTCAACCTGTGAAGATGTGTTATGACAGCAAACCATCTATCCATATACTGCCAATTCTATCCTCCACAAACGTACCAAACATGTAGACATTGTTTCTCAATTTGTGAGGGAGAAGATACGACAAGGTCTCATTAACAGTCATTATGTAAGACCACTGAAAAAAATTATTTTTACCCTCAGCTTGAAGGGGGTTGTTGAGCTATTGATGGTTAGCTAGAGTGTAGAGCTTAACTTAGACATTAGTATTAGTTAATTAGCTTACAGTTGGATTAATGAGTTGGATGGAAGTTATATTTGCATCTATTGTGGTTAGATTGTTAGTAAGGAAAGAGTTAGTTGTAATTCTTTTTCATCACAGAGCAATACAGTTTCAATTCATTTCCTTTCTTCCTCCATAGCTCGAATTTCATTTCCAATTCTGCAGATTGATCTTGATCTCACAAGTCCAGTACTATCATACATGGATTGATCTACATTTTACTATAATGTCATCTTTTTTCTTCTAGACTTGTTTAAACAAAATAATGAAACAAAAACTAACTACATTCCCGCCAAAAACTATAGTAATTTAATTTGTTACGCTAGCTAGTTCATATCACTGCACTTAATATACTTGCAAAAAGAATAAACGTCACAAGAGAATCAAACCAGTCAGAGTATAAAAACAACTGCAGTACAAATGTGCGGAAACTACCAGGGAATGAATGTTTACTATTACTGTATCAAGAAAACGAGCTTAATTAGGCATTAGAGGAACAATCAAAAACTAGTTCTAAACTAATTACTCGGTCATCAAAGACATATATAGAAGACATATACATAACTTAAATAGGCAAATATTTGATGACAAATGTCAGCACTTTCAAATGTTCCTTGACGGTGCAAGGCTGAGCTCAAGATTTAGTTCAGTGTCGAGATGCTCAGCACTGGTGGCCGGTGGATGATCCGGGACCACGGTTTGACTGCTGCCGCAGTCGTCAGCAGCTACCAAAGCTGCTAAGGAAATCCACAGTAGCTTTTTGAAAGTTGGCTGGGTTGGGAAGTATCACTTAAGCTCTTGTCAAAACTTCCCACATAGTATTTATCACGGTCCGTCGGCTGAATAGGAGTATCACCTATGTTAACCGCTGGAAAATTAGGAACCTGATGATTTTGATTTGGATCCCTAATCCTCAATACACCCTTGCCAGCTTTGGAAGACACGCCATATCCTCTGGAAAATGAGGAACCTGAGGATTCTGAATTGGCTCCCGACTCCTCAATACACCCCTGCCAGCTTTGGAAGACGACACTATATCCGCTGAAGAGATTCTTATTTGGCTCCCGAATTGAACAAATGTTAAACTCGACTATTCTTTCACTTGCCGATCGAATAATGCAACCAAATAAAAATTCAGACAACAGAAGTTTGAAAAGGAGAAATTAAAGAGAGAAAAATGGTAAAAAGAAGACAACCAAATTTCTGAACTTTCACATCTTTTTCTATATAATATATATATATATGAGAAAAGATTACAACAATATGCTACATTCCTTTGACAGGTGTGCCAGTATATCATCCATCATCTTTTTTTCCTATTCCAAAAACATAAAAATCTAAAAAAATTCAATCATCAGGAGCCGCCGCCGCCTCTCTATTTTATTCCTGTTTTTAAATTTCTGTAAACATAAAAAGGAAACCAAACTATATTTCTAAAAAAATTATAGGAAATGTAATGCATGGGACATTTTGATGACAAATGTCAGCACTTTCACTTGCTCCCTAATGGTGCAAGGCTGAGCTCAGTATCGACATTGTCAGCAGTGTTGCTTGGTGGCTGATCGCTACCAAAGCTGCTAAGGAAATCAAAAGTTGCTTTTTGAAAGGTGGTCGATCGGGTTTGGAAATAGCACTACTGTTCTTGTCAAAAGCTACACATAGTACTAATCACGATCCGTCGGCTGAAAAGGAACATCAACTACATTAGCCGCTGGAAAACGAGGAACCTGAGGATTTTAATTTTGTTCCCCACTGACCAACACATCGCCATCTGCTTGGAAGAGTAAGCGATGTCCGCTGAAAACCAAGGAACCTGAGGATTCTGATATGGCTCCCGAATCCTTAATGCACCGCTAATTGGTTTGGAACGAGGAACCTGAGGATTCTGACTTGGCTTCCGATTTCTCAGTGCACCACTGCCTGCTCCGGAACGAGGAACATGAGCACTCCGATTTGGCTCTCAATCCTTAGTGCACCACAAGCTGTTTTGGCAGAGGACGCAATGTCGCTTGCTTTGGAAGAAGACACGATATCACTGCTTTTATTCAGAAGGATATCGTTGGAATTATCTTTGTCACCATCATCACAAACGTAACTCCTAGGATTAAGCTCATCCGGAACATCTTCAACGTTTCGAATGTTATTATCATCAGGAAGATTAAGTACGGCTCCAGGTCCGTGAAGCCGCTTTGTTGCTGCATCATAAGCATGAGCGGCTTCCTTCTCTGTTTCGAATGTCCCGAGCCAGACTCTCACACATGAGTGCGGCACTCAGAACCATAGTATGCATAGAAAACGCACATAGTTAATTTAGAACTGTTAATGTCATCCAATAACTCAGACACACTATTAGCCTTCTGTGACTTAGAACGACATCATGTTCTGTGTCTATTTGCTACTGAATAAGCCGTGAAGTTTAGAGATTCATTGGCTACATGAAGATCAAGAGAACAAGGATAGTGTTGTGGCAGCAAATCATCCATTTAGATAAGCACCAATTTTATCGTAAACATATAGACATCGATTATCATTTTGTGAGGGAGAAGATATACGATAAGGTCTCATTATCACCGATAATTTAAAGACCACTGAACAGATTTATTTTTACCCTCAAACTTGAGAGGGGTTGTTGATGTTATAGTATAGGCTAACTTAGACATAAATGTTAGTTAATTAACTTACAGTTGGATTAATGAGTTGGATGACAGTTATATTTCTTAAAATGCAATTACTTTTCGTGCTTAGATTGTTAATAAGGAACGAGTTAGTTGTAATTCTTTTTTTCATTACAGAGCAATACAATTTCAATTCATTACCTTTCGCACAAGTCCATACTCTTTACAATAATAACATACTCTTTTTCCTTCCAGACTCGTGTAAACAAAAGAATGAAACAAAAACTAACTACATTCCCGCCCAAAACTATATTAATTTAATTTGTTATTTTCATTTCACTGCACCTTATATACTTGCAAAAAGAGTAAACGTCACAGGCGAATCAAATCAGTCAATTGAGCATGGAAATAACTGCTACGTGCTCATGACCTGATACACAATTAAGAAAAAATAATTACACCGATCTTTTTTTTTCAACATGCAATAATTAAATTACTTTAATTGTGTATACAAGTACCTATAGCAATTTAACCCAATATTTACTTGATTAAGATACTGTAAAATTAATGCATATATTACTCTTACATATTTATCAGACAAACATTAAATGTGCTTTTCTATTTTGCCCTTTATGAATTATTGAAATAACTGTTTCTATGATTGTGTAATGAACTAAAGAAATTAGAGTGTAGATTATTAAAAAAAATAATGGTATATTAGGAAAATTCCAAATAGTTCATTTAATTATTATAGCTGATCAGCACGTACTGCCTCATTTTATTTTACTTGGTCTTAGTAAAAATATAGTTGTTACTGTTATAAATGTATTTACATTATAGTGAATGTCTATCAAGATCTATGAAGATCTACTTTGATATCTATTAGGATTTGAAGCATCCGTCTTTTACTCGGAGTAAATTTTCCTATATAAATAGAGGGGTTTTGTTCATTATATTTACAATCTTATGATATCTCATCCCTCAAGAAATAAGAATTACTCTCTCTATTCTCTCTACTCTTCTTCTTTATTCTTTCTTATTTTATAACGCGTTATCAGCACGAGATTCTGCCAAATAAGGTGAGATTATAAATCTAAAGGTCAAGGTTAGTAATTCCTTATGTTATGTGTATTTTTCTATTAATGATATAGTTATTGTTGGATTTGAGGAAAAATAATTGGTTTGGAACCATTTATATTTTAAATTTATTCCTCAAGAATAATATTATCAAAAAGAATGATAATATGCTGGGTTCAAGTCCCATCGATTCATACCTAAGACGCCTTTATATGGATCAAATATTGAGTTTGAATCTCAATATACCATATTGATGATATTGTGATGGCGAAGACAAAATAATGGGTGTTTGATGAAAAGTTTGAAATTCAACCCATTGAATATGCTCCATTCCATGAAGTGAATGTGGTAGCAATATATGATAAGTCTGAAATATGACAACTTACTTCATTCTTAAGGTGTATGTGGTAGCAGTGCATAATATGTCTGAAAGAACGCAAGTGATTAAATGCACGAATATATGCGTGGAAGGACAATATGATAATGATCATCAAAAGTGATGATATTTTCACACGCCTATATGATTATAAGATATGTTAGAGAAAAATTCTCTATATTATATGTATGCCTCGATTTGCTTCTGAAGTAGCAAAATCTTGAAAGAGGTTATAAGCTATCAAAATTTGATAGACATATGCACGGTTATATTTCATTCCTGGAGAATGAAAAACTTATTAATGCAAACGTGCACTTGATTGTGATTGTATCACAATTCACCTCCGAAAGAGGTTGAATAATTTGAAAATCTACTTCTGAAGTAGTAAATCTGAAATTTATTCATGTAATAGTAAATTTGAAATTTACTAAAGAAAAAGTACATGTCATGGTAAACTTGGAGTTTACTAGAATAAAAGTTGATAAGTTGACATGAACGATTACGATATCCCGAAGATGTGCATACTGAGTATTGAACATATATTGAAAAATTAGAAAATTCTTCATGAACTTTAATGTTGCTTGTTCTCATGATAAGTTGGTTAGACCAACTAATTTTGGGATTGGATCCATCAAAATCTGAAAAGAATAAAAGGTGACTAAGGGCTCGTTCACCTATCATGTGATATGTTGAAAAGATGCAACAATAAGACGATCACATGTACATTCATGGTCAACCTATGTTTGACATTCATAAAGTTACTTGTTCAATATAAATTGAGCATAATTTTTAGATTGTGTAATCAAGATAATTCATTTTGATGATGATGATTTAGCATTGAATGCCTTCCATAAATAGTTGAACTATTACTAATGAGAACAAAGTTTCATGTATTGGTGTGAAATATGATATCTTGCATACAATAGCACTTGTATGCATTACACCAATATATTATGATTATTTCTTCCCTCTCAATTGGTTCAAGGTCAGGAACCAACTATTTCATCTAATAGTTTTGATGTGCGGTATACGATTAATAAATATACCATGATGCACAAAGATGGATTCCTCAAAGAAGATGGAGGATGCACGTTAGTTTTCCTAACATAAGGGGGAGATTATAAGCAGCTATGAAATATGTTAGGAATTATCATTAGATACTCATTCAGAAGATAATTCAAGTCAAATACCTAAAGCATCTCATATTTAGCTGCAAGTGCTCCTATTTTGTGTTCTTAAAGGATAAAGTCTATGCATGCATGAAGCATGATAGACCAATCGGTTCCAAATGAAATAATATTTGAAAAGGATAAGGAGTAAATAATCATAATAAGAAGGCATGAGCTCTTGAAGAGCCTACGACATAACACTTCATGAAACCTTATGAGAGGTTCATGTACCTGAAAATAATGAAGTGATGAGATCTCAAAATGTTATGTCGCATTGTGAACCGATACTAAATGATATATCATCAATATATTTGATACAATATTGGCGCAATATTGTGAAAGATTACGAGGATCTTAATTCTACGTTAATTTAAGCATGCTGACGTAGAAACATTTATCAAGTGACATGAAAGGATGCATCTTGGTAAGTACTAAACTTATTTGATTTGCAGTCCAGATATTTGAAGATGTCACTCATGAAATGTTGAATATTGTGACTTGAAAAACTTATGTGAAAAACTTCTTCAAGGATTTAAAATATAAAAGTTTCTGGAAAACTTATTGATAATCCTTATATTGTATAAACTTATAGCTTGAAAATTATTGAAACTCTTGGAGAGTTTTCAAAAGCAATAAGATTATTTGCTGAAATGAGAAATATACCAATTTGAATTGGTTATGAAGTACCATATCTTAGTACAATTGGTGCACTTATGTATCTTGTAAAATACTACAAGACTCAATATAACCTTTTGTTCAATTTGTTAGCAAGATATATTTCTACTCCTACTAGGAGACATCGAAATGGGATAAGATACATGAGTTTATTTTATTCTAAAGATTGCAGTCCCGATCTTATTGGTCATGCTGATGTTGGGTACTTATCTGACCCGCATAAAGCTCGGTCTCAAATAGGCTATGTGTTCATATGTGGTGGTACTGCAATATCTTGGAGATATACAAAGCAGTCTATCATAGCCACTTCATCGAATCATGTTGAGATAATAGCTATTCATGAAGCAAGCCGAGAATGTGTATGGTTGAGGTCCATGATACATCTCATTCGAGAAAAATGTGGTGTGAAATATGACAATCTATCCACAATTTTATACAGAGATAATTCAGCATACATAGCACATCTTAAGGGAAGGTTCATAAATGGAGATAGAACGAAGCACATTTTGCCAAAGTTTTTCTACATACATGAGCTACAAAAGAATGATGATGTTAATGTGTAACAGATTCGTTCAACTGACAATGTGACTGATTTATTCACCAAGTTTTCTCCAATTACAACTTTTAAGAAGATGGTGCACAAGATTGGGATGCAAAGGTTCAAGGATATTCTCATTAGGGGGAGTTAATACGCGTTGTACTCTTTTTCTCTTACGAGGTTTTGTCTCACTGGGTTTTCCTTGTAAGGTTTTTAATGAGGCAACCGAAATGCGTATTATTAGAGACGTGTACTCTTTTTCCTTCACTAGATTTTTTTTCTACTGGGTTTTTTCTAGTAAGATTTTAACAAGGCATATTATCTACAAATTAGACATTCAAGGGGGAGTGTTATAAATGTATTTACATTATAGTGAATGTCTATCAAGATCTATCAAGATCTACTTTGATATCTATTAGGATTTGAAGCATCCGTCTTTTACTTAGACTAGGAGTAAATTTCCCCTATAAATAGAGGAGTTTTGTTCATTGTATTTACAATCTTACGATCTCTCATACCTCAAGAGAAATAAAAATTACTCTCTCTATTATCTCTACTCTTCTTCTTTATTCTTTCTTGTTTTATAACAGTTTCAATATACTTGTTCAATTTTTTAAATCAAGAAAAGTTTATCATTTTTTTCTAATCCTATTATTAAATGATTATATAATGTATAAGTAGTCAAAATTTAGATTTTCAAAACATAAATAATAAGTTAATGTTAATTTAGTAAACTAAATCCCTCAATTTTTAATTTTTTTTAAAGGAGAGTGATATATGAGTTAAGATAAAGATCAAGTAAAATGAAACTGAGAGACTAGAGACTAGAGAGTATAAGTCACTTATTAATACTACTATACTTTTGATAGAAGATTTGATACGTATACTTTATAGAACCAGTTGGTCAAAGGGATAAGGATGAGCTAATCTCGCAATTAATTTTAAGATGAACTTATTTGATATTTGAGATAAAATGAACGAGATAACTCCCAAGTCTAGTTATCCCGATAGTGTAATGTTATTTTTACCCCACCTTGAAAATAAAAAAACTAAATTCGAAATAACTTGTTTCTCAACCAAACAATCCCTATATGCTTAAGTAGTCCTATCTGTTTAATGATTTTACTAGTCCAAACCGGTGAACAAATGTTAAACTCCACCATCTTTTCGCTTGCCGATCGAATAATGCAACCAAATAAAAATTCATGCAACAGAATTTTGAAAAGGAGAAATTAAAGAGAGAAAAATGGACCAAATTTCTAAACTTCAACATCTTTTTCTGTATATATATGAGAAAAGATTACAGTATATCATACAAAAGATTACAGTATATCATACATCCTTTTTTTCCTATTCCAAAATCATAAAAATCTAAAAAATGATTGATTCATCGGACGCTGCCGCCATCTCTCTCTTTTGTTCCTGTGTTTAAATTTCTGAAAACGTAAAACACAAAATTACACTATTTTTAAAAATAAAATAAAGAAAATGTGATGCATGCATATTAGATGACAAATAATGTTGGCACTGTAAGCATAAAACGGATTATATAAACTTAAACAATCTCATACATAAACAATCCTATCCATAATCCTTTTGTATTATTCAGGAATGTTGAACTTAATGATTTTCACATCCACATAATAACAGTTATTCAATAAAGAATTACTTACCTGAATTCTCCATGATTTTAGCGGAAGCAAAAGCGTAATAGCAGAAGCACTGAATTGTTTCTCTCTCTTTACCTTACTTTCAGAATAATTGTGATGGAGCTTATTCTACTTTTGGCAGAGAGAGGACCCCTTTTATAATGGGAATAGTCAGTTATGTTTTCACGTTCCATCAACGTGATTGGTGGATACAATCATTATCCTACTAGGAGTCAGTAATTGTGGATACAATCCTACTAGGAGTCAGTAATTATCCTACTAGGTAACTTTCCATATAGATTAAGGATTTAACTTATTCAATTATTATTAAACCAATAAATAAATTAATTATGTGGGCCATAGAAATTTATATTCTCTCACTTGGCACACACAATTTTAATTTAATGGTTTAATAAGTACGTCAATCATGTGCACTATTAATGTCAAATCCAACATCATTTGTCATCGTTAAATAAATCAACTAAAATGAGTCATGGCGTTTGTACGTCCCTTTACTCGACATAGTTCCTTCCATGTACTACAATATTAGTCTATTACCTAACATAACCTTTCAAATATATAATGGGTCCAACGATAATACTTAGAATACTTTATCTAAGTCAGCACCTGTCATCATTATTCACAATATTACGTATACAAGAGAAAACAGGTAACAACAGAAACATATATAATTTGAGTTCAAAGTGTCAACTACATAAACATAATAAAGTTTTTACATAAAATCAATCATTGCTATCAATAAGACCCATCCTTTCAACATGTTCAACAAATGTTTTGGGCGGTAATCCTTTCGTCAAAGGATCAGCAATCATAAGCTTAGTGCTAATATGTTCAATTGACACTTTATGTTTCTGGACTTCTTCTTTAACCAAAAAGTATTTCAATTCCATATGCTTAGCATCTTTCTAATACTTATCATTTTTAGAGAAGAAAACTGTGACAGTATTATCACAATAAATTTTCAGCAGCCAGGCTATATTGTCGACTAGTCCGAGTCCTGAAATAAAATTTCATAGACAATTAGCCTAGACTGTGGCCTCAAAGCATGCCACAAACTCAGTTTCCATAGTGGATGCAGCTATAACAGACTGCTTCGCACTCTTCCAGGATATTGCTCCTCCACCTAACAGAAACAAATATCGAAATGTGGATTTTCTTGTATCCACACAACCAGCATAATCTGAATCTGAATATCCAAAAACATATAGATGATCAAATCTTCTATAAGTGAGCATATGATCTTTCGTTCCTTGTAAGTATCACAACACTTTCTTTGTAGCCTTCCAGTGATCCATTCAAGGATTACTTTGATATCGACCCAGCATTCCAACAACAAAACTGATGTTTGGTCTTGTACATGTTTGGGCATACATAAGACTCCCAACTATTGATGCATAAGGAATATCTTTCATTTGCTTTCTTTCCAGGTCATTCTTTGGACATTGATTGAGACTAAACTTATCTCCTTTCTGAATTGGAACGGGACTTGATAAGCATTTTTTCATTCTAAATCTCTCTAATACTTTATTAATATAGGTTTTCTGAGACAATCTTAACAATCCTTGTTATCTATCTCGAAATATTTCTATTCCAATCACATAGGATGCCTCACTCATATCTTTCATTTCAAAGTTGTTAGACAGATATTTTTGGTATCATGCAACAAACCAAGACCATTAGTAGCAAGCAAGATGTCATCAACATACAAGACTAACATAATAAACTTACACCCACCGACCTTCAGATATATACATCGATCAACAGTGTTTTCTTTAAATCCAAAGGTGACAATCGTTTCATTAAACTTAAGATACCATTGTCAGGAAGCTTGCTTAAGTCCGTATATTGAATTCTTAAGTTTACACACCATGTGTTCTTTTCGTTTAATAGAAAACCCCTCAGGTTGATTCATATAAACTTCTTCCTCTAAATTTCCATTCAGCAAGGCTGTTTTCACATCCATTTGATGTAGCTCTAAGTCATAATGAGCTACCAAGGCCATTATAATTCTGAGTGAATCTTTTCTAGAGACAGGTGAAAATGTCTCTTTATAATCAATGCCATCCTTTTGAGTGAAACCTTTGGCAACAAGTCTGGCCTTGTGACGTTCGATGTTGCCAGTTGAGTCGTGTTTGGTCTTAAAGACCCATTTACACCCAACTCTTTTGTAACCTTCGGGTAATTCAACAAGGTCCCAAACTTCATGCTGTTTCATAGATTTTAAATCATCTTTCATACCATTTATCCATTTATCAGAATTATTACTTTCAATGGCTTGTGAAAATGAAATTGGATCATCATCAATTCCCAAGTCAGTTTCTGACTCATGGAGATATACCAAATAATCATCAGAAATAGCAGATCTTCTTTATCTTTGAGATCTTCTTGATGCTACTTTTTGTGGTTCATATACTATAAGTTCATCAATTATGGATTCATTAGTAGGAATATTAATTTGTTGTTCTTGTTGATTACTTTGTTGTACAACATCATCAGGAACAACAAATTTAAAAGAAGTACAGGGTAGAGGAATTTGCACCCTAACTTCTTTAATTTCCACATTACGTGGTTCTTCACTCCCACTAACTTCACCATTCTTAATGAATCTAGCGTTTCCAGTTTTAACTATTCTCGTGCTATGATTAGGACAGTAAAATCTATACCCCTTTGATTTTTCTGGATAACCAATTAAGAAGCCACTGATTGTTCTTGAATCCAGTTTCTTTTCTTGTGGATTGTATACTCTAACTTCTGCCGAGCAACCCCAAACATGCAGGTGCCTCAAACTAGGTTTCCTACCAGTCCACAGTTCAAAAGTTGTCTTTGGAACTGCTCTAGGAACCCTGTTTAGCAAGTAAATGATAGTCCTTAAAGCATACATCCATAAAGAAGGAGGTAAACATGAATTACTTAACATACTCCTAACCATATCCATTAATGTACGATTACGCCTTTCTGCCACACCATTTTGTTGTGGTGTGCCAGGCATTGTGTATTGAGAACATATGCCACGCTTTTCAAGGAATTTAGCAAATAGACCTGGGTGTTGTCCACGTTCATTATATCTTCTATAATATTCACCACCTCTATCCTACCTGATTATTTTCACCTTTCTATCTAGTTGTCTTTCAACCTCAGTAATAAATACCTCTAAGGCATTAATCACTTGAGATTTTCCATGCAAAAAATAGATATATCCATAACGTGAAAAGTCATCAATAAAAGTGATAAAATATTTTTCTTTATTGAAAGATGTGATATCTAAAGGACCATATATATCAGTGTGTATAATTTGAAGAAGCTGTGTGCTTCTTGTGGCTTCTTTCTTTGTGTGTTTTGTTTGTTTTCCTTTAATACAATCTACACAAATATTAAGGTCAGTAAAATCTAAATCTGGAAGAATTTTATTCTTAACTAATCTTTCCAGCCTTTCTTTAAATATGTGACCTAAACGCTTATGCCACAAGTAAGCAGATTGTTCATTCACCAAACTTCGTTTGGTTCCAACATTATGATGCAGAGTTAAGAGTGTTTCGGCAAACAGATTATCAAGATTCAGTTTGTATAAATTATCGCAAAGAGCACCAGTACCAATGAGATAATTATGTTTAAACAAACTAAAACATCCATTACCAAAATTAAAAGAATATCCAGTCTTATCTAACTTAGACAAAGAAATTAAATTTATCGAAAGAGAAGGAACATAAAAAGTTTCTACTAAATCTAAGTGACGTCCAGTATCGAGAATAAGACAATAATTCCCGACAGCTTCAACTGGAGCCTTCACTTTATTCCCTATGTTAACAAATCTTTCATTCTTGTTTATGATTTGGATTGTAAGGAATCCCTGCATAGTATTCGAAACATGAACATTACAACCATAGTCAATACACCAAGTCTTATAAGGAATTTCAGTTAAATTTGATTCAAGACATGTAAAAGCACAAGACTTACCTTTATTCTCAAACCATGCCTTACGTTTCAGGTAATCTTTCTGAAAGTGTCTAGATTTTCCACAGAAATGACACTTCCCATTCTTGTTTACTTTCTTACATACTTGAGATGAGGATTCATTAACATTAAGTTGCTTCTATTGTCCTTTACCATGCTTCTTTCCTTTCTTTTCAGCTCCTTGATGATTTACAAAGTTAATAGAGTGGGTTCCTTGATTCTTCAGCCTTGTTTCCTCTTGAACTAGCATAACATACAATTCATGCACGTTCCATTTGTCTTTCATGGTGTTGTAGTTCATTTGGAAAGGACCATACTCAGACGGTAATGAGTTGATGATGAACTTTACAAGGAAATTCTGTTCCACTTTCATTCCCAATGACTTAAGTCTTACTGCTATATTTGTCATTTCAATGACATGCTTATGCATAGTACGTGAACCATCAAACTTCATGGTGGTCAAAGTACCCATTACTGTCCCAGCAAGAGACTTATCAACAGTTTGGGAAGACTCTTCCACAAGTTTCAGAAGCTCTTTTGCACTTTCAGTTTTGAGAAGAGTAGTCTTAATGTTGCCCGCAATATTCATTCACATGAACATTAAGCCTAATCTGTTAGAACGATCCCAGTTCTTATTGTTGACACCTAATTTTTGCCCTCCACGGCTAAATTTAATCCTGAGTTTCTTCAATTTTTAATAAAATTAAAATATTTATTTCATCCGAATAAGAGTTTAGAAAAGTATATTTGTACGTGATTTTGTCACTTTAAGTAGCAATTATATATTATCGTGTTCAATTATGTGATATTATACAATTTGATTACTTAAATGTTTATTTTACGGAATATCGAATTTTAATCAAGGTTCATCTTAAAATAAATATAATAATTAAAGTCCTGATTTAAATATATTTTTATTCTTAAAAATAATTTATCTGAATAAATATGTGTTTGATTTTATTGAATCAAGAAGCTCGGGGTTAAATGAGGTATTAATTCATTTGGAATTTTAATTTAATTTAGCCAATCTATTAGGTTGGCCCATAATCGAAATCGAAATGGCCACAATTGCGATGCAATTGGCCAATTGGTTTTTATTTGGCCAAAACTTAAATAGAATTGGCCAATTCCCCAATAACCAAACCAGCCCAAATAATAAGCAATTAAAGCTTGCACCCACTAGGCCCAATAGATCTAGACCCGACCCGCACCATTTAATCCTTTCTCCTTCAATAAGCAAAAATTGCTTATAGCTCAGCAAAAACAAACAACAACCACATTCAATGTGAACAACAACACAAATGATAAGAATACAATGATTTCAACCTAAATCCGTCAATGGCGACCCATATCCCACAAAACGCATGCCCATCCTGTTTGAATTCATGCGAAAAGCCAAGAAGTTTCCAGAATGTGATGAGTTGTCTCCCCCAATGGTTTGATCCCCTGATTTTCGGATGAAATTATTTGATTTCGTACACATTTGGAGAATCTTTATTGGCTACAAGGTACAATCTGTTTTGCTCGAATTTTATTGGTCCACGATTTCATTATTTTCCCGAAAGAGTCCAAAAATGATAGGAATCGTGGATGAAACCCAGTTGTAGGGGATTACAGTTTGAAATTCAAAAATATCTCAATGGGTAAATCCCAAAAGGACCCCGAATTTCAATTTTTTTTACCACATCGTTCAAGCCTTGAAAGGGAACCCTAATCGATTCTCTATAAAAGGGGGATCTTAGGAGTAAGGGGGGGGAGGGGTTAGAATTTGGGGTTCAAAAATTTTGGGTTGGGAAATTCAGGTTGAAAATTCTGGGTGTCGAAAATTTTTAGTCTCAAAAGAGAGGAAAATTTCCTTGTTTCTACGGAGGTTGGAAAATTCTCAGGTTAAGAATTTTAGGGAGATTTTTGGTTGAGAAGAGGGAAGAAAGAAGCTCTTGTAGAAAGTTCCGTGGTCTAGTGGGAATTCTGTTTTGTATTCGGAGGTTCATCAGCTAAATTAGAGCTCCAAGTCGACTGTGAAGAAATTTTTTGGTGGTCGTGATTCTCCATAGCTAGTTCTTCGTCTCGTTTTGCTGCTCCAAGAGAGGTAAACACCTCTTTCCGTTTTAATTTTGCTATTGTTTTCTTTTTTCTTCATCTTTTTCTTTATGATTTCGTCGTAATAATGTTGTTGTTTGCTGGGAATTGTTCGATGTTGAAGCCTCAATAGGCCATAGGATTTCTATGCAGTAGAATGCTTCAAGAATTATAAGTTTTCAAGTAGTGAAGGCTCTCTTAGCTGTTTGTTTTTTTTTTTCTCGACGTCGTTACGCTGTATTCGCTCAACTAGGTTTAGTCAATTGATAATGTTGTTTGAAGCTGCAAAAAATGTTTTCTTCTTTAATTAGTATTCCACCATCTGCATTCCTTTGGTGCAAGTAATTGATTGGTGTAAATGACAGATTCTTGAGTTTGCTTGTTTTTTTTGTGAAAGATTGCTTTCTTTTCAATTAATGATTCACTGTTCTATGAGTATTAATTAATAAATATCGATCTTTTCTTAATTAAAGCTTGAAAATCATCTTTTGCATTCTCGTAAATACAAGTAATAGACGTATACGTATGATATATCTCATATCTCATATGGTTGACCTACAAGGCTTGTGTTGATGGTTTATTGTCTATTAATTTGATTTGTATTTTATTCGACTGCACATTATGGAAAATTTAGCTTGATATACCTTGGAATTGAGTCGTGCTCACATCGTGTTAAACCCCCCGCAGAGTGAAAAGATTAAAGATTGAGTCCCGAAACTTTCCTTTCCAAAGGTTATACTGATCGTTAAATTTTCCTCATGTCTTCTCTTGAATCCATGAAACTGTTATGAGCATATACATGAGTTTTCTGGGTGATCGCCACTGGCAACTTGTTATAATATATAACTCTTATCGTAATGTGTGATTATAGTAAGGGCCTACTGATTAATTTCGAATTATGCATTTTTATGTTAATTGTTCGAGTGCTTAATGGT
Organism: Capsicum annuum; assembly: GCF_002878395.1. Lineage (NCBI taxonomy): Eukaryota > Viridiplantae > Streptophyta > Magnoliopsida > Solanales > Solanaceae > Capsicum > Capsicum annuum. Next base: position 128,429,095 of record NC_061112.1, on the reverse strand, counting down.
TAATTCGGATCATTAATTGTGGATTAATGTTAATTCATTTCCTATTAATTAGCTTCAAATTCCCTGGTTGGTATATGCTTCTTTAAATCATTTTACATATTTTTCTTGTTGGTTGAAAATTTAGAACGAGTATTAATTCTTTTATGCCTTCTCTTTGCATGAACTTGCATTGGAGTCTAAATGGACTCAATTTTGCCTTGCATTCTCTTCATGGCCAATGCGGCTCATCCTCTCGAGTCAAGATTCAGAATAAATTCAAAACCGGTTACATAGCACATGGACACAAGGAGTCGAAAGAAGAAAAATGGGTCAAAATTCCATATTCGAAGTGACGAAGAGACTCAGGAGTCTCACTTTCCTTTCTTGTCATTTTATTTACATATTTATTGTCGTCTTTTATTTACTTATCCATTTATTTCTTCATTAATTCATTTGGGCCTCGAAGCCAAACTTGTAAAATTAATACAGGTGGAGCGAGACTCGAGCCAACGGCTTGAAAATTAGATTAGGACAGGTGAAATGGGTCGAAAGCCCATTTAGACTAGGGCAGGTCTCATTGATTTGGGCCGATGGCCTAAATCCCTTACTTCTTCCCTTTCCCTCTGTTCTTTATGTTTGCTTTCTTTATGTGCTTGGCGAACCTAGTTAAATACTTACTTAAGTCGCTAAAAAATTAGTTTTGCATAAACACCCAAATATTTTCAAAATCGCTTTCTTTTCAAAAAATCAAATCACTTTTCGACAAAATTAATCTTTACGGAGTTAATCAAAAGATGATTTTCAAACAGTACGGATAACCGCAAGTTA
>NC_061112.1:128396921-128425288 GCF_002878395.1 Capsicum annuum | reverse complement strand
ATAAAAGAATTAATACTCGTTCTAAATTTTCAACCAACAAGAAAAATATGTAAAATGATTTAAAGAAGCATATACCAACCAGGGAATTTGAAGCTAATTAATAGGAAATGAATTAACATTAATCAACAATTAATGATCCGAATTAACCATTAAGCACTCGAACAATTAACATAAAAATGCATAATTTGAAATTAATCAGTAGGCCCTTACTATAATCACACATTACGACAAGAGTTATATATTATAACAAGTTGCCAGTGGCGATCACCCAGAAAACTCATGTATATGCTCATAACAGTTTCATGGATTCAAGAGAAGACTTGAGGAAAATTTAACGATCAGTATAACCTTTGGAAAGGAAAATTTCGGGACTCAATCTTTAATCTTTTCACTCTGCGGGGGGTTTAACACGATGTGAGCACGACTCGATTCCAAGGTATATCAAACTAAATTCGCCATAATGTGCAGTCGAATAAAATACAAATCAGATTAATGACAATAAACCATCAACACAAGCCTTGTAGGTTAACCATATGAGATATGAGATATATCATACGTATACGTCTATTACTTGTATTTACGAGAATGCACAAGATGATTTTCAAGCTTTAATTAAGAAAAGATCGATGTTTATTAATTAATACTCATAGAACAGTGAATCATTAATTGAAAAGAAAGCAGTCTTTCACAAAAAAAAAAAAACAAGCAAACCCAAGAATCTGTCATTTACACCAATCAATTACTTGCTCCAAAGGAATGCAGATGGTGGAATACTAATTAAAGAAGAAAACATCTTTTGCAGCTTCAAACAACATTATCAATTGACTAAACCTATTTGAGCTAATACAGCGTAACGACGTCGAGAAAAAAAAAACGGCTAAGAGAGCCTTCACTACTCGAAAACTTATAATTCTTGAAGCATTCTACTGCATAGAAATCCTATGGCCTATTGAGGCTTCAACATCGAACAATTCCCAGCAAACAACAACATTATTATGATAAAATCATAAAGAAAAAGATGAAGAAAAAAGAAAACAATAGCAAAATTAAAACAAAAAGAGGTGTTTACCTCTCTTGGAGCAGCAAAACGAGATGAAGAACTAGCTATGGAGAATCATGACCACCAAAAAATTTCTTCACAGTTGACTCGGAGCTCTAATTTAGCTGATGAACCTCCGAATACAAAACAGAATTCCCACTAGGCCACGGAACTTTCTACAAGAGCTTCTTTCTTCCCTCTTCTCAACCAAAAATCTCCCTAAAATTCTTAACCTGAGAATTTCCCAACCTCCGTAGAAACAAGAAAATTTTCCTCTCTTTTGAGACGAAAAATTTTCGACCCCCAGAATTTTCAACCTGAATTTTCCAACCCAAAATTTTCGAACCCCAAATTCCAATCCCCCTCCTTGCTCTTAAGACCCCCCTTTTATAGAGAATCAAGTAGGGTTCCCTTTCAAGGCTTCAACGATGTGGTAAAAAAAATTAAAATTCGGGGTCCTTTTGGGATTTACCCATTGAGATATTTTTGAATTTCAAACTGTAATCCCCTACAGCTAGGTTTCATCCACGATTCCTATCATTTTTGGACTCTTTCGGGAAAATAATGAATTCGTGGACCAATAAAATTCGGGCAAAACAGATTGTACCTCGTAGCCAATAAAGATCCTCCATATGTGTACGAAATCAAATAATTTCATCCAAAAATTAGGGGATCAAACCGTTGGGGGAGACAACTCATCACATTCTGGAAACTTCTTTGCTTTTCGCATGAATTTGAACAGGATGGGCATGGGTTTTGTGGGATATGGGTCGCCATTGACGGATCTGGGTTGAAATCGTTGTATTTTTGTCATTTGTGTTGTTGTTCGCATTGAATGTGGCTGTTGTTTGTTTTTGGTGAGCTATAAGCAACTTTTGCTTATTGAAGGAGAAAGGATTAAATGGTGTGGACGGGTCGAGATCTGTTGGGCCTAGTGGGTGCAGGCTTTAATTGCTTATTATTTGGGCTGGTTTGGTTATTGGGGAATTGGCCAATTCTATTTAGGTTTTGGCCAAATTGAAATCAATTGGCCAATTGCATCGCAATTGTGGCCATTTCGATTTTGATTATGGCCCAACCTAATAGATTGGCTAAATGAAATTAAAATTCCAAAATGAATTAATACCTCATTTAACCCCGATCTTCTTGATTCGATAAAATCAAACACATATTTATTCAGATAAATTATTTTTAAGAATAAAAATATATTTAAATCAAGACTTTAATTATTATATTTATTTTAAGATGAACCTTGATTAAAATTCGATATTTCGTAAAATAAACATTTAAGTAATCAAATTGTATAATATCACATAATTGAACACGATAATATATAATTGCTACTTAAAGTGACAAAATCACGTACAAATATACTTTTCTAAACTCTTATTCGGATGAAATAAATATTTCAATTTTATTAAAAATTGAAGAAACTCAGGATTAAATTTAGCCGTGGAGGGCAAAAATTAGGTGTCAACACTTATAATAGGACTTTTCTTCATCACTGCTAGCTTCAATAATAGCAGTTGGCTTTTCAGAGTAAAGTGCAACATCAAAATCTAAAACCCCAAGATGGAATTTGATCTGTTCGCACCAATTTGAAAAGTTAAGTCCGTTAAAAGTCGTAACAGAGGCAGAGCCTGAATGAAGGGCAAGTGCTGCAAGTAGAACATGCTCATTTGTTAATACTTTGATTTACGAGTTTAAACACATTGTCAAATTCAGAATTAATTTACTTAAATGTATATTGATGTTCTCCTTTTGGGCGAAACTTCAAAATACAACTTTAAACATAATGATGATTAAAAAAATGTATTTAACACAAATCGGTAATATTTAATGCATCAATTAATAATATTTATTATCTTTGGATAAATAAATTAAACTAACGTTACATCAAAATTATCTCTTTAATATTTATTGGTTATACGAACAAACAATCAACCTTTGGGTGATCCACAAATGTCTTATAACTAAAATTTTAATTTACCCATAATTGGTACATCATTTATAAGCATCAAAATTAATGGGTAATTAATTTAAATTTTAATCTTTATTTTTGAATTATTTTCATAAAAATTCGACCACTTTGATGATTAATGAATCTTTATATATATAATTCCAAGTCACATTAATAAACAATACATTTTATTATTGAATACGAAATTAACAAAGACAAACCTAATAAAGGTTATGCTTTATTTTATTAAACAATGAGTAGTCCGTAAATTGAAATCTGTGAATGAAATATTTTTGTCATGTTTTACCAGTCTTCAGTAGCGTTAGTGACATGGCTACCCACCTATAGCAGTCCATGGACTACACGTCATGCTCAAGTCTCTGTAATACTAACAACTACTATGGCTATTAGCATCATGTGATAAAAGCATGCTATACAACTATGAAATTGCCACAGAGATATAATATAATATAATATCCCAAATCTATGGAGGGCCAACAGTTAAGCATTCTTAATCTACTGCAATATTCAGTCCCATAAATTAAGTATTTCATTCTTTAGGAATTAACAATGCGTCATGGAATTTTAATTATTATCACCGTACTGACAATTATGCTTTTCAATGAATTCAATTCCAATAAGCAAACTACTACAAACAATTAAATCATAAGGATTTGATTAAAACATACACTATTCAGTTTCTTTATAGACCCATAAATCATAATTTATCAAAATTTCATTATTCTGGTAATTGTGAAATTCCTAACAAACCTAATTAGGGTTCAAACAATTAGAAGAAACATTAATTTTGATGGAAAATTACTAGTTCTTAAACCTTGCGCTCTGATACACATGTAAGCATAAAACAGATTATATAAACTTAAACAATCTTATACATAAACAATCCTATCCATAATCCTTTGTATTATTCAGGAACGTTGAACTTAATGATTTTCACATCCACATAATAACATTAATTCAATAAAGAATTACTTACCTGAATTCTCCATGGTTTTAATAACATTAATTCAATAAAGAATTACTTACCTGAATTCTCCATGGTTTTAGCGGAAGCAAAAGCGTGATAGCAGAAACACTGAATTGTTTCTCTCTCTTTACCTTACTTTCAGAATAATTGTGATGGAGCTTATTTTACTTTTGGCAGAGAGAGAACCCTTTTTATAATGGGAATAGTCAATTATGTTTTCACGTTCCATCAACGTGATTGGTGGATAATCATTATCCTACTAGGAATCAGTAATTGTGGATACAATCCTACTAGGAGTCAGTAATTATCCTACTAGGTAACTTTCCATATAGATCAAGGATTTAACTTATTCAATTATTATTAAACCAATAAATAAATTAATTATGTGGGTCATAGAAATTTACCGCACTTTCACTTGCTCCCTAATGGTGCAAGTTGGAGCTCAGTGTCGACATCCTCAGCAGTGCCATTGTCAGCGTCGCCATCGCTGCTGGGGAAATCAACAGTTGCTTTCTGAAAGGTGGCCGGGTTAGGAAATAGCACTCCTCCTCTTGTCAAAAGCTCCACATAGTACTTATCACGATCTGTCGGCTGAAAAGGCGCATCACCTACGTTAACCGTTGGAAAACGAGGAACCTGAGGATTGATCTGATTTGGTTCCCCAATCCTCAATACATCGCGGCCTGCTTTGGACGAGGAGGCGATATCTCTGTTGTTTTCCGGTAGGATATCATTGAAATTATTCCTGTCACCATATATATCACTGACATAACTGCGATCCTAGGATTAAGCTCATCTTCGGCCTTTCCAGTGTTATCGTCATGTGGGAAAATTAAGTTTGGCTCCAGGGCCTTTAAGCCGCTTTGCTGCTGCATGCATCATAAACCTCAGCAGCTTCCTTTTTCGTATCATATGTCCCGAGCCAAATACTTTTCTTCTGTCCGGGTTTTATGATCTCAGCGCCATACTTAATTCCATTCACCCGTCGCCTCTTTCTTACACCCTTATAACACACCTCATTGGGGGTACTGCCACTGCAGCATTGCTATTTTGTATCTCTGCCATCTCAAAAATAAAAAATAAACAGAAGAAATTTTACTCTTTTTGGTATATAGAGAGAAGAATGAGTGAGTGAAGAAAAGTGAAGTGGGGTAGTGGATTTATATAACGGGGGGATTTGTTTGATCATTGAGTTGTTTTGATGATTAAATAATTGGTTGCCTGATTATGAAAATAAGTTAAGTGTCCAACGTGGAAAAGAAAAAGTTTAATGAGTTGCCTTCTAAATTCATTTCTATTCTTAGGAACACACCATTATTTTAGGATGATAATTTTTTTGTAATTTTCTTGCTAATTAAACACTAAAAGAATAGGTAATAAATTTACTTATTTTTCAAAATAATTTTGTTTCTTTATTCGTATGAAGCACATTTTTAGTTGGCTGTATTTTCATGTTTTATTCTATAAATGAAAAGTGATGCATACACAATTGTATTAATAACTTTTCCAACTAAATGTGAAAAGAATAAATTTCAATAATGAAGTTATAAATTTACTATTTTCTAGGTTTCATACAAATATTTTAGCATGATATTTTTTCTTCTTTTAGAAAAAGCTAAAAAATTTTCCTTTGGGCTTCTTATCCTTTCTTCTTTTATTTTATTTTTACTCTATTTCTAAAAATGTAACGTCCCTTTCCATCGTTATGAGTAAGTCTAGTGTACGAAATTTGTATTAAGTTTTTTTTTGAATCAGGAGTTAGAAATTTCAGGTTAGGCTAGTCTTGGATGAAATTCGAGTATAGTATGGTCTGGAAAAATCTGAGAATGAATTAGTAAGGTTTTTTAATTTGAGGTATTTTTATGTTAGTCAAGATGATAAGAAATCCATAGGGTCTTTCGAAAGTGAATTTAGGTGAGTAGAACTCCCGATATCGAACTTGATATAAAGAGGTTAGTTTGAAAAGTCGAAATCGAAGGGTGCGTTACGAAAAAGGCAAAACTGGGAGCAATCCCAAGTTTCTGTCTGGCCTAACCCGCTATAGCAAGTGGAAGGCTGCTACCACTTGTTAATTCATTTGGTTGATTATGTGTTATATTGATGTTTTCAGACGACAATCAGGCCGAGGTAGAGTATTTCGGAGCTTGGATTGAGTTAGGTGATTGTTTAGTGTAGTTGAAACCCAATTTGACTTATGTGTGCATGTTAATTGTTCCTTCGTATACTTATTATAATGCATGTTCAAAGAAAGTAAATGGTTAATTTATATCCTAAGTGTTAGTCATATGTAATGAGGTTATATTAAAAGTTTGTTGGCAATGATTTTACAGCTGTGATTGTTGTTGTCATTATGGTCGTGATTGTTATGATACTTAGCTTGTTGATAACTGTGGGATGTACCAATGTTCGGATATCTTCACGAAATTTATATTATTATTGTGAAATATATCAATATAAGGTCATCTTTACAGGATTGGTGATATAAGGTCGACCAACACTAGATGTTTGAAACTTTATGATACATGGAGACAAGAGCTCGTTCCCTATAGGTCATAGCTAGTGGGAGACCATAAAGAACTTTAGCATGTGTGTACAAGGTATAGGTGAGTGTGACAATTTCTTAAGTGAACTGAATTTATGTGTTGACTTGTTATATTTGGTTCCTTGAGTGAACCGAGTTTATATGTTGACTTGTTGTATTTGATTCCTTGAGTGAACCAGATTTATGTGACGGATTGTTACATTTAATTCCTTGAGTGGACCGAACTTATGTGTTACTTGTTATAATTGATTTCTTGAGTGAACTGAAAATTATGATTATTAACATGATTGTTGTTGGAATGGATTCTTGAGTGGTTTGGGTTAAATTACAATTGATTGGCATAACTCTTCAATAGTCTGTTTACTTATGTTTGGGTTAAGATTCTTGATCTTGACTTGAGTAGTTGTCCATTTTGACTTGTGCTTGACTGAATTCTATAGTATTGTTGAACAGGGCTAAGTGTCATAATGTAATGACCCTTCAGGTCATTTTCCATATTTATGCTTATATTCATCGTTTGAGCTTCTCTATTGCTGTCCCAAGTCATTTATGACTTGCTGGGACCGACGGTTCGGTTACCGGGCAGTTCGTTTGATTTTTAGAGCCAATTCTCTATTTAGAAGTTTTTACTGGTTTCAAATGGTCACCGAGTGAAAACTTCAGCGAAATGATCCCGTATGCAAATTCTGACTATGCCAGCAGATTCAAAATATCAATTTTAGTTTAGGTAGACCTTTGGTTTGGGTCCCAATGCACCCGAGCTCATTTCGACCCATTGATCGAAAAGTTAAAAATTTGAATGAATAGGTGTGGGACCCACTTTTTTTATTAAAATGATCTCGAATGAAAGTTTTGTTAATTCCAATGAATTTGAAATGTGGTTTACACTCAAATTTCACTATTGGATCATATATTTTAGCTTCCGAATGAGTTTTGAGGATCAAAAATAAGTTTTTGACTTTGCTGATGGCCCAGACAGCGACTGCGGATCTCCAAAGCTGGTATGGGTATTTAAGCATCCTATAGCCGCGTTTTTCACCATTTTTGATTCATTTTTGAGAGCCTAAAACTCTAAATGGGTATGATAACTCAAAATTGAGTCTTGTGGGTGTCTAGGGAGCTTCGTAAATATCTTTCATCATGATTATCATCCGAATTAAGGTAAGATTTTATTACTTTATTGGTGAATTTCTTAGTTCTTGACCCAAAATCTCAATTTAGCTTTGAGCTTGATTTAGCCCTAAATTTGGTTTGTTTTCACCAATTCATTGAGGGTTATGATTCCTTGGTGATGTATGAGCATTGGGTTGACCTCGAAAACGCGATTCCGTATGTGGGACCCACTTGAGATTTTTGGTGTTGTTTTTGGATCCAAAGTACAATAGTGCAATATGGGTATCGTTAGACTAATATTGATGAGTAAATTATATTTTTGATAGTATGATGGTATTTTGGGGATTGTGAAGTGAAGACGAGCATGTGGTGCTTGAAGTGTGATTTTGCGGTTTAGCCTTGAGGTAGGCTTCTGTCTACTCTTCTTCACGGATGATGTATGATATATATTGCGTGTGAATGTGAATGTTAAGATTGATATTGGATAGAATGACTTAGTAATGATTATACATATAAGTTTGGGGATTAGATGGGGGTTTTGACCCGTAGGTTGAATTACTTAACACCCTTGTAGAATCCTATTGCCTTCTCCCTAGTTTAAGTAAATTTTTAGCATAGATATGATATAATGATATGCTTGAAATATGATTTTAGAATTTGAAGCATGATTTGTATATTTAGCCTTATTGGGCTAGTGTGATAGTTTTGGAACCGTAAGTTTGGTAGAGTTGACTTGAGTACCCTTGTTTCTAGTCGAAGTTACTATCTTAGGCTTTAATATGGCTTGCTTGATATCTAGAAGATGAACTTGATACCTTAGCCTAATTATGAAAATTATGGATTAGAAGTGGGATCGTTCGAGCCACTTAGGCCTAAACTTATGTTAAGTCTTGTGGACTTAGTTGCGGATGTTAGACATAGATGAGGCTAGTAAACCTTAGAATAAGGTTATTTCATAACTTGGTAACTTGTATTGATGTTTCAAGATTGTGGCTATTTCGTTGTGGTTATGATACTACATGTGGAAGTGATATTGGGCATTTAGAGGTGATATTCATCCTAGATACATTATGTGGCCTATAGAGATGCTATTTTCTCTTAGACTTGATATTTGGCCTATAGAGTTGCTATTTTTTTTAGTCATGATTGTTGGACCTATAGAGATGATGGTCCTTTTGGATATGTAAATTGGCCTAGAGAAGCGATATTCCTCGTTGTTTTGATGTATGACCTATTGATATATGATATCCTGTAGACAATTACACGTCTAGCTATAGTATGCCTCCTAGATGTGAGATGTCTCTAGTGTGAGAGATGATAACATGCTTATTTATTTATTTATTTATTTATTTATTCTGCCTCCTATATGTGAGATGCCTTCTATATGTGAGATGATTAGAGGTATGCTACGACTTATACATATGATTACTGATATGAGTTCCGAAAATATATATGGGCCTAAGGCCATGATTATGATGTTGTGATTATTCCGAATAAATTAATGGGCCAAGGGTCGTGTTATAGTACTGATTAAATATCCAAGAAGTGTTTATAGTTGTGAATGGTGTGATTGCGATTTATGAATATGAATATGTATATGTTTGTATACACATCTCTCCGGTATAGGACGGAGGAAGATGCAGCATGATGCTTATTATTCCACTGACTGAATACTGGTGATGACAGGCATATGTTTGGTACGTTCATGATTATTTACCATTTTAAATAATGTGATTATAGGTGAAATATGATCTTATGGTTGTTCTTCTTGTTAGACGGTTAAGCTATGTGGTAACTAGTTGTCTATTAGCTGAGTATTACACTTGATGGCAAGGAAGCTAATGTATTAGTTAATGAATTTTGCTTAGTTGGAACATGGTAGCTAACGATGGTCAGTTAATGAATGATGTCATTTAATAAAAGATGGTTAGGCGACAAGTAGTAATGTGTTGTCTAGTAATGATTAACAAAAATAGGATGAATAGTTGATAATAATGAATGGTGGATAAATGACGGTTTTGGTCTAATGATGAACCTAGACTAGATGTTAGGTGTTGACTATTAAATGAATAGTGGTTAGTTGTTATCCTGTGAACAAGGATAATGTTTAGGCTAATAACGAGAGGTTATGTGATGACTAGCAAACTAGCGGTTTAATAATAATAAGTGCTGGTTAGCTAATAACGAGTAGTTGGGATGTATTGATAAGATAGACATCTTTACGGTTATGAGTATATCGGCTTGTGTCTGTGCACCTATTATATGCCTATATTTATGTGTCGAGATTTATGATGATACATTAGTACTCGGCAAGGACGGAGGATATTGTGATGACATATACTGATACCTGACAAGGCCGGAGGATATTATAATGATATTGATACCCGGTTCAAGTCCTTAGGATACTATTGAGATGATATTGATTCCCGGCAAGGTCGGACGATATTATGATGATATTGATACCCAGTTCGAGTCCGGAGGATACTATTGAGATGATATTGATTTCCGGCAAAGTTGAAGGATATTATGATGATATTGATACCCGATTCGAGTTCGGAGGATACTATTGAGATAATACTGATTCCCGGCAAAGCCGGAGGATATTATGATGATATTGATACCCGGTTCAAGTCCAAAGAATACTATTGAGATGATATTAATTCCCGGCAAGGCCGGAGATTGATTATGATGATGATGGTCCTGATGAGGACAGTTAATATGAGTTGTGATATTGATGGTATACTTTGCATTCATTCCCGCATGTGCATCGCCTATCATCAGTATGCACCTATGTCTATCAGCCGGTATGGGACAGTTGTATAGATATGGGTGAAGAATATGCCTTGTGTTATTATATGTTAATTGAACCTTCCCAGTCTGGGGCGGTGGGGGTAAGGAGTAGCCGATTATTTATGATGTTATTGATATTATTATTATTATCATTGTTATGATCATTATTATGGCTAGTCTATGACAGATTGATCATGGATCCGGTATTGGGATTGAGGTATGTCTTCGACCTTTGCTATCTTATGATTACATTACTATGCACGATTATTCTATGTCTAGCCATATGGATTAGAAATCCTGAGTATGTTGGTATTGAATTATGGTAGTATTATAATGAGGTTCTATGATGAGAACATGACGATCTAGGTTATGTTTGAGATGACCTCCTGTTTATATGTATTATATATATATATATATAGCTATATGAAGTCATGGTACTATCGGATATCCCTTTCTTTGTTGTTCATATTGTAGTCATTCCTTCGCCTTGTATATTACAATATATCTTTCTTTCGCTCTTTCTCTGTATATTGACATGGGATATATGGTATAGCTTTGGCATATATTGAATGTAGTTGGAATAATAGAGTTTACCTTGATACTTTCTTAGTCTTATTATGTTAGACTCTTGGACATGAATAGGATAATTGTCCCTTGTTATTCTCATTGGCTTATTACGTGATTTATGGACTCTTGGTTGTAGTTTCCATTCTGTTTATATGTTGTATATATCTACTTTATCTTTGGAACTCAATTGACAGTTGCCTACTGAGTACCATTTGTTTGGTACTCATACTATGCCTCCGCAGCCTGCAGATCATAGTACGAGTTATCACCGTTGAGGTGTGCATCGTGCGGAGTAGCCCTGATTTGGAGACTTAGAGTAAGCCCCTGACGTTCGGAGTATTACTTATCTCTCTCCTATGTATTAGACTAGCCTCTAAGTTGTATTCAGAGGTAAGTTGAATCAGTGTATTTCTTCTTGATATATCACTTTTGTACTCTTATTATGTTTAGAAGCTCTTGTACTGATACTACCAGGTTTTGAAGTTTATCTATGTATTGATCTTTATCTCATATATTCTGCATTCTTTTCCTCATGTTATTGAGTAGTCCGTTACTAGCCGTTCCGGACTACAAGTTGGCTTACCTACAGGTGGGTTATGGTAGGCGCCATCATGACCTGAAAAGTTGGGTCGTGACACATAAACTTGACGTAAAGCTACATATCTTATTTTGGGTTGGTCAATGACCCTACCAGTAATGCCACTGTTTCCTTGTAGTGATACTACAAGTACAATAACTTTCAGATTTGAGGGCGTTTAAACATTCTTTTATTTTTGCATTTATTATTTTTATAAAAATGTTCGATATTTTGTTTTAATTAATGGAAAATAATTATTCGTTGCCTTATGTTGACTAAGTGTTGGGTTTGATGGTTTTGGTAATTGGCTGCCTTACCAGAAATTTAATGCATGCGATATTAAACGGCAAAGGTCGACACTTTTACTAGCTCTCTAACAGTGTAAGGCTGAGCTAAGGACCACACTTTCACTGTTGCTGCCGTCGTTAGGGTCGCCATTGCTACTAAAGCTACTAAGAAAATCAAAGGTGGCCAGATTAGGAAATAGCACTCCCGCTCTTGTCAAAAGCTCCACATAGTACTTACACGGTCTGTTGGCTGAAAGGAGCATCAATTACATTAACCTCTAGAATGGAAGGAACCTGAGGATTTTGATTTGGTTCCCCACTCCTCAACACATCGTCTCCTGGTTGGCATCTGAATCCTCAATGCACCACTAATTGGTTTGGAATGAGGAACCTGAGGATTCTGACTTGGCTCCCAAATCTTCAGTGCACCACTGCCTGTTTTGGAACGAGAAACCTGAGGATTCTGACTTGGCTCCCGAATCCTCAGTGCGCCACCGCCTGCTCTGGAACAAGGAACTTAAGGATTCTGATATGGCTCTCAAATCCTTAATGACCGCCACTTTCTTTGGAAGAGGACATACTTTCGCTTGCTTCGGAAGATGATGCGATATCACTTACTTTAGAAGAAGACGCCATACCACTGCTTTTATTCAGAAGGATATCATTGGAATTATTTTTGTCACCATCATCACTCCTAGGATTAAGCTTATCAGGAACATTTTTAGCATTTTGAATGTTATTATTATCAGAAAAATTAAGTACGGCTCCAGGGCCGCGAAGCTGTTTTGCTGCTGCATCATAAGCATGAGCGACTTCCTTCGCCATATCGAATGTGCCGAGCCATACTCTCACACATGAATGCGACACTGAGAACCATGTATGCATAAAAAATGCACCTAGTTTAGGACTGTTAATGTCATCCAATAGCTCTGTGTCACGACCCAAACTAGGGCCTAGCCGTGACGGACATCCCGAACCAAGAAGTCCTGGGCGTCCTACTCTATCTGGTAATCATGCACAACATTCACATAATAAAGAAGATGAGGAAATATAATCTGATACGGAAACATGGTCATACTCTGGATTAAGTTTAACAATAAGGAATGAAATTCGAAAATCACTAACAACATCTGGAACAGTTTGTGAAATCTCTACTACATGAAAATCTGACAACTATCTAAAAATTGGGACAAGGCCCCTAGTAGACCAAAGCTGTAATAGATGATAAAATCTAAAAGGGGTATGCCTTCTGGAATAGAAAAGGCTCACCACTGCACAATCTGAATTATCTACTGCTTATTTGGACCCTAGACTGAGCCTCAGAACTTGAGAGGTAGGGGAGAGGGGTCAATACAGATGTACTAGTATGCAGAGCAAATCCAAAATAATCATTTATATTCAACATATATGAGAGAAATTTAAAGCAGTTCATAAACATATCATATAGTAAGAAATCACATGGGCATTTTAAAATACTCTGCAAAAACATATGAAATCTATGACACTCTTTGTCTTACTTCTGCGCTAGGTGGTGTACCCTACAATCTATAATCCTATGGGCTATATGGGATCTGCCATTAACTCGGCAGCCAAGCCCCTAACCCAAGTGTACCGCAAGGGTCGGAGTCTCTGAATCTACTACGCCACACGGCTGTCACCAACGTACAATAATAATCTACCTGTATCGGCAAATACGATTTCAGGCTAAGAGTTTCTTGAACTCATGCTTTATTCGGGTAACCACCTAACCCTCTTTATGCCCATTTTTAGTTCTTTAAACATGCATGCTCTGAAAACATACTTTGAAATCTTTAACTCTGTCATGGCATATACACATATATGGTATCGTCATATCATTGACTTGCAAGTCACATTCTCTGAGCCATTTATAGCAATTTATATCTCTATTTTCAAATCATGAAGTTCAGGACCACCATATCAACAATTCTTTCAAGAAACTCATGTAAAACCATGCAGTTAATTCTCTTTATCAATGATTCAATAAACAAAGGTGGTCATGTTAAAAGTCTTAATCTCATGAAATTCTTTCTCTTTAACATCATATAGTTATATGAAGAAACACCCTCTCAACAATTTGAAATCATATTCAAGTACAAGGACATTGAGAAAACATTTTTCAAATCATAAATACATGCATTTCAACTCTTTTCCAACAAAATCATAAGCTTTAATCCAATACAAGAGAGGGAGTTCATAATTTATGTTCTCAAACAATCTTAAATCTCAAATACCATACATATACGTATACATGTAAATCAATTTGGGGGATAGGACCACAAGGTCAAAACAATAGTAACATTAAAAGATTCGGAGTATGTAATTTAGAACATAGTTTCCAAAACCCCTTTGAAATTCATGCATAAAATCTTAAAAATCATGCTCTAATGGTTTTAAGCCCATGTAGTTTTTAGGATAAACCCAACGTACCTCTATTTAGGAAATTAAAGGATGATTCTTGGTGCCCACGGCTTGGGGATTCCAAAGCTTCAATCAATTTAAAAAATCCATGGTTGAATCTTGAGTTGTTTGAGTTTTCTTGTTTGAAACCCTAAGGAGTGTTCTAGATGGTTTTTGATGAAAATATCAATAATGAGTTCATTTGGGATTAAAATCCCGTGTTTAAGCTGATAAGAGGGTGGAAAATACCTAATGTACCCTTAATAAGACGGAATAAAAATATAACTGGGAGCCTAATTTTATGGGCCACCGCGATTGTTCACTGAAAATTGACGAATGGAATTCTTAGGGTCACCGCGACGCTGAGCCATCACGTTGTCCCACTGGTTGGGACCTGGAGCTTCAGTGTGACGCGCCACAATCGCGCTAGGCTACTGAAATTTGACAATTGCTACATAGACCCACTCCGCGACGCGCCAAGCACCAAAATGACAGTGTTTTACGACCAGGACTTAAATTATCCATAACTTCTTGCCCAGGTATGGGATTTGGGCAAATCTTATATCGACGGAAAGCTCATTCAATTTTCCACATGATAAAAGTCGAAATTAGAGAAATTACATATGGTTTAAACTTTACTCATTTTGGAAGCCAAAAATGAGACTAAGTCTCTTTGACACTATTCTAGTCATTTAACTCTAAGAGCATATAACCACGAGGTAACGCATGAACGATTTTTGCGGGGTGTTACATTATCTCCCTTGGGATCATTCGTCCCCGAATGATGACGTGGAACAAATACAAACACGATTTAAAGTATACTAAGGCCATAAAAGAATAAGACAAGGATTGTACCTTCCATTTCGTCATTCACCGGATCAAATAAGTTTGGGTATCTATCTCTCATGTCATTTTCTAATTCCCAAGTTGCTTCCTCAACTTTTTGATTTTTCTACAACACTTTGACCGAGGCTATTTCTTTGCTCCTCAGTTTCCTAACTTGGCGATCCAAGACTGCCACGGGCTCTTCTTCATAGGATAAGGAGTCTGTCACTTTGACCTCCTCTACAGGCAATACTAATGAATGGTCTCCAATATATTTCTTCAACATGGATACGTGAAATACCAGATGAACAGAACCCAAACTTGCAGGCAACTCTAACTCATACGCAACCCCACCTATCCTTCTCAAAATCTGGTATGGCCCTATATAGCGAGGACTCAGCTTACCTTTCTTCCCGAATAGCATAACTCCCTTCATAGGGGAGACTTTGAGAAACACCCAATCACCAACCTCAAACTCTAAGTCTCTTCTCCTAACATCGGCGTAGGATTAAGCTCATCTTTGGCTTTTCCAGAGTTATCATAATGGGGGAAATTAAATACGACTCCAGCCTCCAGGGCCTCTTTAAGCCGCTTTGCTGCTGTATCATAATCCTGAGCGGCTTTCTTCTCCGATCCGTATCATATGTTCCGAGCCAGATACTTCTCTTCTGTCCGGGTTTTGTGATCTCAGCGCCATACCTAATTCGATCTCCCTGTCGCCTCTTTCTTGCACCCTTATAACGCACCTCATTTGGGGGTATCGCCGCCGCAGCATTGCCATTTTCTATCTCTGCCATCTGGAAAATAAAAAATAAGCGAAAAGAATTTTACTCTTTAATGTATATAGTGAAGAATGAGTGAGTGAAGAAAAGTGAATACGGATGATGGATTTACATAGCGGTTTGGTCAATTGAGTTGTTTTGGTGATTAAATAATTAGTTGCTTGAAAATGAAAATAAGTGTCTAAATCAATGTCGAAAAGAAAAAGTTTAATGAGTTACCTTCTAAATACATTTCTATTTCTAAAAGCACATTTTTAGTTGGTTGTATTTTCATGTTTTAATCTATTAATGAAAAGTGGTTCATACACATTTGTATGAATAAGTTTCCCAGTTAATAAAATGTGAAAAGAATAAATTTCATTAGTGAAGTTCTAAATTTACTATTTGCTAGGTTTCATACAAATATTTTAGAATGATATTTTTTTTATTTTCCAAACAATAAAAACTAGATAACAAATTTATTTATTTTCCTAAAAAGAGTATTTTCTTTCTTCATACCAAACACACTGTTATATGGCCTCATTTCATGTTTTATTTTGATATATGAGAAATGATACATAGATATTGTATTTCTGTTTTTTTTGGTACTCCCAAAGTCGGCAGCCGTGAGACTAATCCTCCGTTCCTACGATCAGCACACTAAACGGTAGGTAACTGATCACAGAATTTTTTTCATTCACCAGAGGTGGGGATCGAACCCCCAACCTCTTGCTTAAGGGGTGAGGTGCTGAACCACCACACCAACCCCTGTGATTAAATATTGTATCTTCCATTATGTCATGAAATTACATGTCTTATTATCCTTTTCTATTTTAGGACGGTCCACACTCAACTCCCTCACATAAAGAAAAAGCTAAAATCTTTTTCATTTGAGCTTCTTATATTTTTCTTCTTTTATTTTATGTTTACCGTACTCTAAAAATGTAACGATCCTTTTCGTTGTTAGGGTAAGTCTAACGTGCAAAATTTGTATTAGGATTTTTCAGAATCGGAATTTAGAAATTTCCACCGCCAACTTTTGAAGATGACGCGATATCTGCCGGAAAACGAGGAACCTGAGGATTCTTACTTGGCCCGAGTCCTCGGTGCACCCCCCGCCAGCACAGGAAAGTGAGATGCAAAAGAGAGGTCAGATCAACAAATGATGCTATTTGTGCCAATTAGCCTGAATTGAATATTGCTAGTACTAGCTAGTGCCAATTCTGAATTACACCCTATATCTTGCGAGTTACATAGCACACAAATTCTTTGGACTTAAATCTTCATACCCTGGTGCATATGCATGAAGTATAACACTTGGAAAATATTTTGGAGTAGAGCTTGCAATATAACTCTTTCTCAACTTTTGACTAAATCTATATTGCTTGGTGCTATCGTACTATATGTTTAGTAGGATCGGTCCAAAGGCATCACATTCCTGGATTCACCATATTTATCTAAGGAATGATAGCAGGAAGTTTGCTATACTTGAACTGTATGTCTAACCAATTAAATAATGACAACGGATTCCTTATCCTGTAACACCCAGCTAATATGACAAATTAATTAATGTAGACGAAATTACTTAGGCAGCAGACATATTAATAAGAAGAAACAACTTTATTTAATTATATTTTTTCCGAAAAATGTGAACAAATGTTAAACTCGACCATCCTTTCACTTGCCGATGGAATAATGCAACCAAATAAAAAATCAGACAACAGGAGTTTGAAAAGGAGAAATTAAAGAGAGAAAAATGGTAAAACGAAGATGACCAAATTTCTGAACTTCTACATCTCTTTCTACAGGAGAAAAGATTACAACAATATGCTCTACATTTGCCAGGTATGCCAGTATATCATACATAACTTTTTTTCCTATTCCAAAAACATAAAAATCTAAAAAATGATTCAATCAGCAGGCGCTGCCGCCGCCTCTCCCTATTATTCCTGTTTTTAAATTTATGTAAACATAACAAGGAAACCAAACTATTTTTTAATAAATTAAAGAAAATGTAATGCATGGGATATTTTGATGACAAATGTGGGCACTTTCACTTGCTCCCTAGTGGTGCAAGTCGGAGCTCAGTGTAGACAGCAGTGGTGAATGGTGGCTGATTCTGGACCACTCTCTCAGTGCTGCCGACATGGTTATGGAAGTCACTAAGGTAATCCACAGTAACTTTTCGAAAGTTGGCCCGGCTGGGAAATAATATCCTTGCTCTTGTCAAAATCTCCATATAGAACTTATCAAGATATGTCGGCTGAAAAGGAGCATCACCTCCGTTAACCACCAGAAAACGAGGAACCTGAGGATTCTGATTTGGTTCCCTAGTCCTCAGCACATCGACACCTGCATTGGAAGACGACACGATATCCACTGAAAAATGAGGAGCTTGAGGATTCTGATTTTTCTCCTGGATCCTCAATGCACCGCTGTGTGCTTTGGCCTGAGGGTTCTGATTCATTGGCTCCCGAATCTTCAGTGCACCACCGCCTGCTTTGGAACGAGGAGCGTGAGGATTCTTAATGGGCTCCCGAACCCTCAATGCACTGCGGCTTGCTTTGGTAGTTGATGTGATATCGCCTGCTTTGGATGAGGATGCGGTACCGCTGCTCTCATCCGGAATGACATCATCGGAATTATTTTTATCACCTTCATTACTGACATCATTCCTAGGATTAAGCTCGTTGGAAGCATCTTTAGCTTTTTCAGTGATATCATCATGGGGAAAATTAAGTTTGGCTCCAGGGCCTTTAAGCCACCTTGCTGCTGTATCATAAACCTGAGCGGCTTTCTTCTCCGTATCATATGTCCCGAGCCAGATACTTCTCTTCTGTCCGGGTTTTATGATCTCAGCGCCATACTTAATTCCATTCACTCTTCGCCTCTTTCTTACACCCTGATAACGCACCGTATTTGGGGGTACTGCCACTGCAGCATTGTCATTTTCTATCTCTGCCATCTCAAAAATAAAAAATAAACTGAAGAAATTTTTTATATAGCGAAGAATGAGTGAAGAAAAGTGAAGTGGGACAGTGGATTTATATAGCGGGGGGATTTGTTTGGTCATTGAGCAGTTTTGATAATTAAATAATTAGCTGCCTGATTATGAAAATAAGTTAGTGCCCAAATCAACGTGGGAAAGAAAAGGTTTAATGATTACCTTCTAAATTCATTTCTATTCTTAGGATACACACAATTATTTTAGGATAATATTTTTTTTAATTTTCTTGCTAATTAAACACTAAAAGAATAGGTAATAAATTTACTTATTTTTCAAAATAAAATATTTTCGTTATTCGTATGAAGCACAGTTTTCGTTGGCTGTATTTTCATGTTTTTAATGGATAAATGAAAAGTGGTGCATACACATCTGTATAAATATGTTTCCCAATTAAATGTGAAAAGAATAAATTTCATTAACGAAATTCTAAGTTTACTATTTGCTAGGCTTCATACAAATTTTTTAGAATGATATTTTTTTATTTACTTTCCCAACAATAAAAACTAGGTAAAAATATTTATTTTCCTAAAAAGAGTATTTCCTTTTTTCATACCAAACACACTCTTAGGCCACATTTCATGTTTTATTTTGATTTATGGGAAATGATACATACACATTGTATCTTCCATTATGTCATGAAATTACATGTTTTATTATCCTTTTCTATTTTCCAACGGGCCACCCCCAACTCCCGCGCATAATTAAAAGAAAAATCTAAAATCTTTTTCCTTTGGGCTTTTTATTTTTTTTCTTCTTTTATTTTATTTTTACTCAACTCTAAAAATATAACGATCCTTTTCGTTATTACGGGTAAGTCTAGCGTGCAAAATTCGTATTAAGATTTTACCCAAATTGGGAGTTAGAAATTTCAAGTTAGGCTAGCTAGTCTTGGACGAAATTCTAGCATGGTATAGTGTAGGAAAATCTGAAAATGAATTAGTTAAAAGTTATGTCATTCGAGGTAATTTTATATTAGTCAAGATGATAAGAAATCTGTAGGATCTTTCGAAAGTGAATTTGGTGAGTAGAACTCCCGATATCGAACTTGATATAAAGGAGAATGGACTAAATTCTTTCTTAGGAAGGATTCCGATGGTTTAAATAAATTAAAGGAAATTTAATGCATGCGATATTAGACGACAAATGTCGGCATGGCAGGGCCACCTATATTAAAGGGTGGTCAGGTGCATATTCTTCGTCGGAAAATTATGTTGTGTATATAGGTTAAATGTTGGCAATTATGAGTGTGGATTTAATTTTGCACATCCTTAACACAATCACGAAGAAAATTTGCACATTCTTCGTTAAATTTCTGGCTCCATCATTGAATGTCGGCACTTTCACTAGCTAGCTCCCTAACAGTGCAAGTTTTAGCTCACTGCCGACATGCTCATCCCTGGTACTTGGTGGCCGATCTTGGACCACACTCTCACTCTCAGTGCTGCCGCCGTTGTCAGTGTCATCATCGCCACCAAAGTTGCTAAGGAAATCAACAGTTGCTTTCTGAAAGGTGGCCGGGTTAGGAAATAGCACTCCTACTCTTGTAAAAAGCTCCACATAGTACTTATCATGCTTCGTCCAGTACAGAAAAGGAGCATCACCTACGTTAACCGCTGAAAAAGGAGCAACGTAAGGATCCTGATTTGGTTCCTCAGTCCTCAACACATCGCCGCCTGCTTTAGAAGACGATGCGATATCCGTTGAAAAACGAAGAACTTGAGGATTCAGATAATTTGGTTCCTGAATCCTTAATGCAACGTTGATTGGTTTGGAATGAGGATCCTGAGGGTTCTGACTTGGCACCCGAATCCTCAATGCACTCAGAGACGAAGTCAGGATTTTAGGTCTGTCGGTTCAGCCAAGGATTTTAGATTGTGTCTAACAAATGTGCACCACCGCCTGCTTTGGAACGAGGACACGATATTGGTTACTTTAAAAGACAGCGCGATACTGCTGCTTTATTCGGAAGGATATCATTTGAATTATTTTTGTCACCATCATCACTGACATATCACTGCACCTAATATACTTGCAAAAAGAATAAACGTCACAGGCGAATCAAATCAATAAATTGAGAGTATAGAAACAACTGAAGTACGTACTCGTGATGTGCTGAAAATATCAGGAAATGAACTTAATTAGGCATTAGAGGAACATTCTCAAACTGATTCTAAATTAATTGCTTAGGCATCAAAGACATAGTGAGAAGAAACAACTTTATATAATTATATTGAACGCATATCTATCAAGTTAGCAGCATGAATATGTTAGCAAGTAATCAACCTATATTCACACGTAAATTTCCTAAAACTATGAATTAAGCATGCTTAACTCGTAGTTACTATCAATGATAGTGAACTGTAGTTTTGTTTTAATCAAGCTAATCAAATGATAAGAAAGAAAAAGGAAATTTGTGATCCCTTTCAATTCACTTATGTTTCAAACAATAAAAAGACCGGTAACATAAATTCTCTTGAAAAATATAATTAAACACATAATTTATAAGATCATTAAATTTGTTTCACTAGTCTAATTAATAGTGTAATCACATGTATATAAACAAGAATTATATATATCAAAGAATTATAACCTATATATATGTTAAAATCCACTCGAGATCAATTGTGATTTCTCTGAGAAACCAACTACATTGAGTTACCTTCTAAATTCATTTCTATTCTTAGGTTACACACCATTATTTTAGGATGATAATTTTTTTAAAAAAAACTCTTGCTATTTAAACACTAAACGAATAGGTAATAAATTTACTTATTTTTCAAAATAAAATATTTTCTTTATTCGTATATGAAGCACATTTTTAGTTGCCTATATTTTCACATTTTATTTATTTTATAAGTGGGAATTGGTACACACACATTTATATAAGTAAGTTTTCCCAATTAAATGTGAAAAGAATAAATTTCATTAATGAAATTCTAAATTTACTATTTGCTAGGCTTCATAAAATATTTTGGAATGATATTTTTTCTTCTTTAGAAAAAGCTAAAAAAAAAAAATCCTTTGCGCTTCTTATCTTTTTCTTCTTTTATTTTATTTTTACTCTACTCTAAAAATATAATGATCCTTTTCATCGTTATAAAAAAGTCTAGCGTGCAAAATTTGTATTAATTTTTTTTTTTTCGAATCGGGAGTTAGAAATTTTAGGTTAGGCTAGTCTTGGACGAAATTCGAGCATTGTATATATGGTCTAGGAAAATCTAAGATTGAATTAGTTAAGATTATTTAATTCGAGGTAATTTTATATTTGTCAAGATGATAAGAAATCAGTAGCATCTTTCAAAAGTGAATTCGGATGAGTAAGACTCTCGATATCGAACTTGACGTAGAGAGGTTGGTTTGGAATGTCGAAATCGGAGGGTGCATTGTGAAAAAGGAAAAACTGGGAGCAATTCTGAGTATCTGTCCCGCCTAACCCTCTATAGCGGGTGGCAGACTGCTACCACTGTACCGCTATGGCGGGAGTCATCTTTGTTCAATCCCGTCATAGCGGGTGGATCTATAGCGGGCCGGGTTAGGTGCCAATTAATGTAGAAAATACCTCAAAAATGTTATCTTCTTTCCACTCTCATTTTGGACATACATGTGGTGAGTTAGGGCGAATTCCACCCATTTTTCATCAAAATTCTTCGTAAAGGTAAGTTAATCACTTTTATTAACTAGTTTTTTTTATTAATAATTCATAGAATCACTAGTTTATGAATTTTGGGCAGGATTTTACTTGGACTAATTGATTTTTTGGTGAAATTAGGTGAATTGAGTTGAAAATCCTTGAATTTTGGTTAAAAGTTGTTAAACTACTCTTGCATGGCTATGATTCACCATTGTAATTATGAAATTGGTAGGATTAAGGTGGAATAATGATAGAAAACCCCAAAATGAGAAGAATGATCACGAATTTAGTCTTGAAATTTGATTAGGTCTTAATCCTTGATATCGTTAAGTCATTTGGTTGATTACATGTTATATTGATGTTTTCAGATCACAATCAAGTCGAGGTAGAGCATTTTGGGACTTGAATTGAGTTAGGTGATGGTTTAGTGTAGTTGAAACTCAATTTTACTTATGTGTGCATATTAATTGTTCCTTCGTGTACTTGTACTTACAATACATGTTCAAAGAAAATAAATGGTTAATTGATATCCTAAGTGTTAGTCACATGCAATGAGGTTATATTAAAAGTTTGTTGATTTTACAAGTGTGTTTGTTGTTTTCATTATGGTTGTGATTGTTATTATACTTCTTGATTACTGTGGGATATACTAGTATGTTTGGATATCTTCACGAAATTTATATTACTATTGTGGGATGTATCGGTAGATGGTTGCAAAATTGGTGATATAAGGTTGCTAGACACTAGATGTCTGAAATTTTTTAATATATGGACAAGAGCTCATCCCCTATAGGTCATAGCTAGTGGGAGACCATAAAACACTTAGCATGTGTGTACAAGGTATAGGTGAGTGTGACGATTCCTTGAGTAAATCGAGTTTATGTGTTGACTTGTTATATTTGGTTCCTTGAGTAAATCGGGTTTATATATTGACTTGTTGTATTTGGTTCATTGAGTGAACCGGATTTATGTGATGACTTGTTAAATTTGGTTTGAGTGGACCGGATTTATGCGTTACTTCTTATAATTGGTTTCTTGAGTGAACCATAAATTATGATTATTAACATGATTGTTGTTGGAATAGATCTTTGAGTGGTTTGGGTTAAATTACAAATGATTGGCATAACTCTTCAATAGTGTGTCTACTTATGTATTGAGGCATAGTCAATAATTTTTGGTAGTCATGATCTTGACTTGAGTTGTTGTCCATTTTCACTTGTACTTGACTGAATTCTATGGTATTGTTGAACAAGGTTAAGTGTCATAAACTTGAGGTAAAGTTGGTTGACAGATATGACCCTACCAGTACACCATTGTTTTTTGTGTACTAAAACTATACGTATTCTTCTTTTTGTTGAGCGCAAAGCATCTTTTAGCGATTATTTCAAGACCTCAACTGTAGAGCGGATCATATTCGAACTCAAGGGCGAGCTACATCTTTCAGGCTGCCATGGGTTCTTCACTTTGTTCCTATGCAGTTGTTTCGGACTTGAATGTTTCTTTTGTTTTTGGATTGGACCCATTTCATTGACTTTTATAATGTTTTGATACAATAACTTTCAGATTCGAGGGTGTTTAAACATTCTTTTATCTTCACATTCAGTATTTTTATAATAATGCTCGAGATTTTGGTTTAATTAATGGAAAACAGTTGGTTGCCTTGTTTTGATTAAGTGTTGGATTTGATGTTTATGGTTGCCTTGCAGGAAATGTAATGCATGCGATATTAGACGACAAATGTCAACATTTTCACTAGCTCTCTAATGGTGTAAGGCTGAGCTCAGTGTCGACATGCTCAGCACTGGTGTTTGGTGGTTGATCCTGGACCACACTTTAACTGTTGCTGCCCTCGTTAGGGTCGCCATCGCTCTAGGAAAATCAACAGTTTCTTTTGGAAAGGTGGCCGGGTTGGGAAATAGCACTCTTGCTCTTGTCAAAATCTCCACATAGTACTTACACGGTCTGTTGGTTGTAAAGGAACATCAACCACATTAACCTCTGGAATAGAAGGAACCTGAGGATTTTGATTTGGTTCCCCACTCCTCAACACATCGTCGCCTGCTTGGAAGAGAAAGTGATATTGTCTGAAAACGATGAACTTGAGGATTCTGATTTGTATCATGAATCCTCAATGCACCACTGATTGGTTTGGAACGAGGAATCTGAGGATTCTGACTTGGATCCCGAGTCTTCAGTGAGCCACCGCCTGTTCTGGAATGAGAAACCTGATGATTCTGACTTGGCTCCTGAATCCTCAGTGCACCACCCCCTGCTCTGGAATGAGGAACTTGAGGATTCTGATTTGGCTCTCAAATCCTCATTGCACCACCACCTTCTTTGGAAGAGGACGCGATTTTGCCTACTTTGGAAGATGAATCGATATCACTTGCTTTGGAAGAAGACGCCATACCGCTGCTTTTATTCAGATGGATATCATTGGAATTATTTTATTCACCATCATCACTGACATCACTCCCAGGATTAAGCTTATCAGGAACATTTTCAGCATTTTGAATGTTATTATCATTAGAAAAATTAAGTACAGCTCCAGGGCAGCAAAGTCGCTTTGCTGCTGCATCATAAGCATGAGGTGCTTCCTTTTTCTGTAGCGAATGTCCCGAGCCAAACTTTCACCCATGAATGCGGCACTCAGAACCGTTGTATGCATAGAAAATGCACCTAGTTTAGAACTGCTAATGTCATGTTGGTACAATAGCGCAGACACACTATTAACCTTCTGTAACTTAGACCGGTAATATGTGTGTCTAGAAAGTAATTTGTTACTGAATAAGCTGTGAAGTTTAGAGATTCATAGGCTTCATGGAAATCAAGAAATCAAGAAGTGTCGTGGCAGCAAACCATCCATCTAGATAGGTGCCAGTTCTATCATCCGTGAACATACCAAACCTATAGACATTGATTATCATTTTGTGAGGAAAAAAATACAAGGTCTCATTAACACCGATTATGTAAAAATCACTGAACAGATTTATTTTTACCCTCAAGCCTGAGGGGGGTTGTTGAGCTGTTGAAGGTTATAGTATAGTCTAACTTGGACAATAATGTTAGTTAATTTAACGTACAGTTGGATTAATGAGTTAGATGACAGTTATATTTCTTAAAATACAATTAATGTTCGTGCTTAGATTGTTACAATTTCAATTTATTTCCTTTCTTTCTCCAATTCTGCAAATCGAGCTCGATCTCGCAAGTCCAATACTGTCATGCATGGATCTACATTTTACAATAAACAAAAACTAACTAATTCCTGCCCAAAACTGCTAATTTAATTTGTTATGCTCATATATCACTGCAACCTAATATACTAGCAAAAAGAATAAACGTCGCAGGCGAATCAAATCAGTCAATTGAGAATAGAAACAGCTGCGGTACATGCTCATGATGTGCTGAAAATACGAGAACGAATATTTAGTAGGGCAAAATTCAGAAATAGCATAATTAAGGCCCTAATTATAAATTTTATAGAAACAGTTTCATAATTACATTTTGTAGCAACTTGTATTATGTATTTTTAAAAATTGACCTCCCTTAAATAACTGAATTTGGTTGAGATAAATATGGTATAATTACCAATTAATTAAATTTGTAGATTCCTTTTCCATTAAAACAACTTTAATAACGTTATTTCCGTTTTTGCTTAACAACACTGAACAAATTTCAAATTTCAGTTTCATACATTAACGAGTTCATCTAGAAAAAAAAATCAAAACCAAAGTCTGCTTTTCGTTTTTATGAGAAATTTCTTCTAATTCAACCGTGTTTTCTAATTCAACCATTGTTGTTGTTCAATCAAATTCGACAGTATCTTCTTCGAAATCAACAGCAGTTTCGAAACGAAGCATCAATTTGATTGAATCAAATTCAATTGTAGATTCTTCAGTTGAAAATTCAACCGTTACTGTTATTTAAGGTACGTAATCATTAATGTTTTCCGGTTCGTTTTTTGTTTAAGCCATTACTGATGCTCCTATCAAGTTTTTTGTTGTCGCCGTTAAATTTTGTAAGAAAAATTTCTAAACGAATTTCGAGTTATAAGCAATGTAGGAGTAAATTCAACATATATAACAAAAACCTTCACAATTCAACTATTTGTTGCCAAATTTCAGTTTAGAAGTTATTTCAGGTATTAAAATTTCACTGTTCGACTATTTATTTGATGATCGTTTGTTATTATTTTGATCAGTTTAACAATTGAATAAATTGCGAAGCTTTGTAGAATTTCGATTATGAACATAATTTAAACAAATTTTGATTTGAATTTTATTCAATTATTTTCTGAAATCCTAGATCAATGAATGATCGTATTCAGCTGTTGAATGTGATAAAATTCTATTGACGCACATCAAATACAAATTAGGTATGCTCCCAGATGTATTTTTTGTGTTTAATGTTAAAACTACATATGTATTTTTCTATGCTTGTTAACACTGCATATGTATTTTTGGTTTGTTTGTCGGAATTTTAGAATATAATTGTATATGTGATAATATATTTTATGCATGTTTTAATTATGTTCGATTCAGTAGTTTCTGTATTTGGTTGAAAACTTTTGCTGTGTTTGTATTTTACTTTAAACAAATTTTGTTTTAATGTATTTTTTGAACAAATTGTGAAGCTTTGTAGAATTTCGATTATGAACATAATTTAAACAAATTTCGATTTGAATTTTATTCAATTATTTTCTGAAATCCTAGATTAATTAATGATCGAATTAAGCTGTTGAATGTGATGAAATTTTATTGACACATATCAAAATACAAATTAGGTATGCTCCCAGATGTATTTTTTTGTATTTAATGTTAAAACTGCATATGTATTTATGCTATACTTAGTGTTAACACTGCATATGTATTTTTGGTTTGTTTGTCGGAATTTCAGAATATAACTGTATATGTGAAAATATATGTTATACATGTTTTACTTCTGTTCGATTCAGTAGTTTCTGTATTTGGTTGAAAATTTTTGCTGTGTTTGTATTTTAAGTTTAACAAATGTTCAGTAAATGTATTTTTGATTGTAGTTGTTGGCTGTGTAAGTATAATTTACGTTTCTAACTGAAAAAATCTGTTTCTTTTTTTTTTTTTTTGAAAATGTGTATGTTGTAATAATTGACTTCTTAGAAATATGTATATTTGTGTATTTTGGGTGAAGTCTGATAGAAATGGGAAGCATATCAGTTCTCATGAAGCACTCTGGAAGGTGGATGTATGAAAAAATTATGAAGAGTACGTCATTGATACTATATTGTTGAGCATAATAGCATCATCAATGAGTTGCATGATGTTTTGGCATCACACTTAAATGTGGATTGGGCCAGCAAACATATTTTAGTGGAATATCAAATTAGTGGTAAAGCGGGACAAATACAAATACATAGCACGATATGGCTTTAAAGGTATTTATTTTACATAAAAAAGCGATACAAGACATGAATTGTCTTCCTTTATATGTAAGCATTTTGGAGAAAGTTGTTGGGAGCACCTTTGCAAGTTTATCTGCAAGAAGAGACGTCTATAACAATTGTACTGCCACCAAAGTACAAATGCCCTCCTGGAAGACCTGCAAAAAAGGATCGTGGAAAATCGGTTCGAGATATTTTTGGAAAGAAGAACATCAACTCATGCACTGGATGTGGGGCTAAGGGTCACAATAGACGCTCTTGTAGGAAATATCGTAAATGATACATTTTTTCTTCTGTATTATTTTTTAATACTTTCTTCTGCACTTTTTATAATAATGAATTCAGTTTTATGGTTCTAAACATTTATTTAGCATTTGCGATCTGATGTATATTGCATATGTATTTTTATTCTAAAATCTGAACAATTCATATTTAATTTG
>NC_061112.1:128315559-128396821 GCF_002878395.1 Capsicum annuum | reverse complement strand
TTTTTCTTCTGTATTATTTTTTAATACT
Organism: Capsicum annuum; assembly: GCF_002878395.1. Classification (NCBI taxonomy): domain Eukaryota; kingdom Viridiplantae; phylum Streptophyta; class Magnoliopsida; order Solanales; family Solanaceae; genus Capsicum; species Capsicum annuum. The sequence continues at coordinate 128,396,793 of NC_061112.1, read as the reverse complement.
TTCTTCTGCACTTTTTATAATAATGAATTCAGTTTTATGGTTCTAAACATTTATTTAGCATTTGCGATCTGATGTATATTGCATATGTATTTTTATTCTAAAATCTGAACAATTCATATTTAATTTGGAATTGAATGAATAAACATTAAAATACATATATGTATACATACATATACATATATATATATATTGAAGCTAAATACATATGATGCATTTTGCATATGTATTTATTTAATGCAAAATATGAACACTGTATATGTATTTTGATCTCTAAATCTCACAGCAAAAAAAATAAAACTGCATAAAATACTTAAATGAATTTCTTTCATTCAATTCCCAAACTTAAAGTTTAATTCAACTCATATGTATTTTGAAAGTAAATGAACACAAATTAGAATATATATGAAGGTAACTGCATATGTATTTTTATTGAAAATTTCAAAACCGCATATGTATTTCAGAGGCCAATTTCACTTCAACCAATATTATTGAACACTGGAGTAAAACACATATAGTACAAAATTGTTGAAAACATATTGAACTTATACAATAGAAATGAATTACTTTCATTCAGTTCAAAATAAGTACTGACATTTAAACACTTCAAAACATGAAATAAGTTTGTACAAAATAACCAACATCCATACAACAGTTTGTCGATTATCCAATGTAATAAATTCAACAATCATCATATTTCTAAAACTTCAGTGACACTAGTTATTCGGCTTTGTCTGTCAGGCCTCAAGGGTGCTTCGACATCGCTATGAGCATTTGCTTCTTGTTTTCTCATGCCATAATTCCACAATAGTGCAACATAACGTGTACGGAGTATGTTGGGGTTGAACTCAATCAAAGGAACTCTTTTACCATAATAAAGACACTCTGCGTATGTTACCATATACAAACCATAGTCCCTACTAAAAAAAATTGAATAATAAAATTTAATTTCTACAAACTTACGATTTTGGTAAATGTATATTAAAGTACTTACAAGATTTCGCTTGATTGTTGAAGCAATTCATCTGCAAGTAACACATCAAAAAGATCTGACAGGTTTTTATCTTTGTATCTTGGGTGGTTGTGAAGATCAATACCTTTTTTTTTAGAAATTACAAGCTTGGAGACACAATGTGATAATCCTAGCTAATTTCTCTATCTTAGCCAGAACAACCACATAGTGATCAGAGGATTCATATGAATTATGTAAGAATATGCACCTATCGGAGAATGATAAAACTGCGAGAACCCAATGATGTTTCTCAAATTTAACAAAAAAAAACATGTAAAACTGTAAAAAAACAACAAAACACAATCAACACATAAAATAAAAATATAACATGCATATGTAGTTTGAACAGAACAAATTAGCTCAATGCAATCCCTAAATACATATGAGGAAAAAATAAAAATACATATTAAAACTATACCTTATTAAACTGTAGAAATCAATAAAACACAACCAACACATCAAAAAATACATATAACATGCATATATATTTTGAACAGAACAAATCAGCTCACTCTGATCCATATATACATATCATGATAACATAAAATACATATTAACACTATACCTTAAACTGTATATATCAACAAAATACAACCAACACATCAAAATATACATATAACATGCATATGTATTTTTAATAGAACAAATCACCTCACTGCAATTTCTAAATACATATCAGGAGAAACATAAAATACATATTAACTCACTGCCTTCTTCAGAATCATTAGCACAAGAGTTTTCAACATCGTCATCAACATTGCTTGATTCTGCAATTTCTTTTGCTTTTTTTTTTTTCATATTTTTTTATTTTTTGTCTTTTGGAAAAAAAAAAAATTTCAACCATTTTTTTCTTCAAAATATCAGCTATCTTCGAAAAAATCCAACCAACAACAACAACAGATCAACCCAAAATCATCTACAATATCCATTCAACTCCGGTTATCCTTCATTAACCACAACAAAACAAAACTCAGTTTCAACTCTCATTCAAAATTTAATTTTTTCAACTATATCAACTCATAAAACATCAAATTTAACTGAAAAATAAACAAAATAAAATTCAGCAAATCCGATGACCTTGATTCTCAGTTAACATCTACAAAAATCAAAATCTTAAAGATGAAGTGGAGAAATTGTTTATAGTACAAAATTCAAAAAAAAATATTGAGAAATTGATAACATGCAATAACTGAATTAATTAGTTACCTGAAATTGTGGAACAATATCCTTATCAGATCGTGGAAAAAATGTTAAGAAGGAAAAAATTTGAAAGAGAAAATCTGAGAAAAAGCATGAAAAATGGTAAAGTATAAAACAATTAAAGGAAAGATAAAGTTTAAGCGTGAATAGTGAAACCTGCTTTTGAGAGACAGTAATTGTGGTCCCCCACTTAAAATAATGCTAGATTTGCTGCATAAAGTAATTTCATTAAACTGTTGCTATTTTTTGTAATTTAAAACTTAGATTTGTTACTCTATGTAGTTTATCCTATTTACTATTATATGATATCAAGAGAATGAACTTAATTAGGCATTAGAGAAACATTAACAAATTGATTCTAAATTAATTGCTTAGGCATCATAGACATATTTAGAAGAAACAACTTTATATTAGTGAACGCGTATCTATCGAGCCAGCAGCACGAATATATTAGCAAGTAATCAACCTTTATTCACAGGTAAAATTTCTAAAACTATGAAGTTCGATTTTATCTATTTTTACATAGAATTAAGCATGCTTAGTTTACAGTTAATATCAATAATAGTGAACTGCATATAGTTCTGTTTTATCAAGCTAATTAAATGATAAGAAAGAAGGAAAATTGCGATACCTTTCAATTCACTTATGTTTAAAACTTTAAATTAACAAAAGAGATAATACATAAGTATGACCCTAAACTTGACATCAAATTATAACTTTGACCTTAAACTTTGACAGTGCATAAATATGACCTTTAACTATTCAAAACTGCACAAATATGACCTTTAAATGACTTTTCACTTTTATTTTTTCATTATTTTCGGCTCAAAGATGAAAATGACATCTAATTTCTTTTGTCATTGCGGAAAAAGAGCAATATTGAAGATTTATTAATTAGGTGGGTTAGCCTCATACGAAAAAATCGTGCGGGTATGTATATATATTATAAAGCAGAGGGCGAATTTAAGTTATATAATATATCTAAATATAATTTATTTAAATATTAAATTAAATATGAAACTATGCTAATAATAAAAAAATTATAGTTTTACTAAAACATTATTAAATTAACGTTATTAAGGATAGTAGTAGTAGTATATTAAATTAACGTTATCAAAATGTTATTAAATTAACGCAGGGGCGGACCTACGTGGTTGCCATGGGGTTCACCGAACCCCCTCGGTAAAAAAATTACGTTGTATATATAAGGTAGAAAATCTATATTTATGCACATATATTAATGTTGAACCACATAAAACAAGGCACTTAGATAGCCCAGTGGTATTAATTGCTCTTCTTGGGCGCTTCTTTCAGCCTATTGCGCGAGTTCGATCGCTGCTAGTGGCAATTTTTTTTTTTAATTAAAAAAAAGTTAGGTGTTGCTGCTATAGAAATAAATAAATAAATAAATTATAATAATAATAATAATAATAATAATAATAATAATAATAATAATAATAATAATAATAATAATAATAATAATAATAATAATAATAAAAACGACTTTGTTTTAACACAAAAAGAAAACTTTGACAGTGCACAAATATGACCTTTAACTATTCAAAACTGCACAAATATGACCTCCCTCTAAGTCAGCCCTTTTAACGACGTGGCACCGTGTGATTGGATTACCTTTTCATGTAGGCGAGAGTGAAACTCACGCATGGAGTTGAAAATTCGGAGATCATATTTGTTCAGGTTTTGAATAGTTAAAGGTCCTATTTGTGCACTATCAAAATTTAAGGTCAAAGTTATAATTTGGTGTCAAGTTTAGGGTCATATTTATGTATTATCTCTTAATAAAAAGACAGGTGACATGAATTTTCTTGAAAAATACAACCAAACACATAGTTACAAGTTCATTGAATTTGTGTCACTAGTATAGTGCAATCACATGCATATAAACAAGAATTATATCGAAGAATTACAGCCCATATATCATACCTTGTTACAAAGTTGTTTCAACACTTTTTGAAGATCAATAAACCTTGTCGTGAACTTTACAGGAATTGGAGAAAGGGAGAAGAAGTGTTGTTTGTTCTAAAAACATGAGAAGTCCTCCATTTAATTCAACAGATGCAACACATCGTTCCATGAAGAGTCATAACGATTGTGTCTTTTCATTATTTAACTCAAATAAATAGGTGCTTGAAAACCCAATAATCCTCTGTATGCAGTGGCGGATCCAAAAAAAAAAATTCGGGGATTCAAAAACTGAAAATATAAATGTGTGAATAAGCCAATAAAATGCAATTTCAAGGAATGTAATACTAATATATAGTTTTGTTTTTATAAAGTTGTACATCCACAGGACAAATTTTTATTTTAAAAAAAGGCCTGCCCAACCCTAGCGGGGATCAAACCCAGAAAGTGGGTGAAGTAAGCGAACCTAGAAGGGCAGATAATATCACTGAGCTATTTACAACCTTATTTTAGTTGGTTCAAAAATTAATATATGTACATAAATATAGATTTTCTACTTTGTATATACAACGTAATTTTTTACCGAGGGGGTTCGGGTAAACCCCTGTTAACAAAGGCAACGAAGGCCCAATCACTTAGGCCCAACAGTGTCCATAATCGAAGCCCATTATTTTTCTGTACATTATATTTTTTATTTTGTCCATTTTAATAGGTACACGTGTGTACATAGAAGAGGTGAACTGAATAGACCTTCTAGCGAGTTCATTTTTGGAATGAAAATAGAAGATATTCATTTTTGGAATGAAAATAGAAGATATTTTCTCTCTCTATCTTCTCCATGGTTGTTAGGGTTTCTTCTTTCATTTTGATGACGATCTTGAGCTGTGAGGCTCTAACATGGTATCATAGCACAGATATGTGATCCTTGCGACTTCCTCTTGCTTTTGATAGTACCCTTGTCGGTGTCTCTGATCACATGAATGTTCGATTCCTGTCCCATATTTTGGGTATTTTGCGTAGAAATCAAGTTATAGAAGGCCTTACTTCTTCAGGTTGCGAAGAAGGGCGGTAATCGTTTTTGTTATACATTTGTTTGTCGTTTGTTGATAATTTTAGTCCTATTTTGGATTTTTGATGAAACCTTAACTTGTGACTCTCTCGATGATGAAAATTTCTGAGATGTGCGCTTTTACCTTTCATGTACCCACATTCTAGCCACTGTGTTCTTAGTTTTTGATATATATTCCTCAGATCTAGCTTGTATGCTCATAGCTTTGTTGTAATTTTTTTTTTGTTTCACTGAAACTGGGAAGTGCTGAAAATCTTTTAGTCTTAAGTCAGTCAGTATGACTACATCTGGACCTACGTCTACAAAAAATATGACTATTCCTTCTGGATTTGAGGAATTTTTTGTCTCCCCAACTCATCCATTATATCTGCATCCTTCTGATAATCCCGGTACACATTTGGTGACTCCGCTATTTGATGGTACTAGGTTTGTTGTTTGGCGTAAGAATATGATGACAACTTTATCTGCTAACAACAAATTAAGGTTAGTTACTGGCCTTGTGTCCAAACCTGCACCCAATTCTCCCCCTATTACCCATTCTATGAGAGGTGCAAAAACATGGTTATAGCATGGATTACGAATTCTTTGTCTACTGAATTGGCAACTAGTGTAATGTGTTTTGATTCTGCCAAAGACATTTGGACTGATATAAATGAATGGTTTGGTCAGTCTAATGGTACTAAATATATTCAGATCCAGAAAGAGATTAACTCTACTGTGCAAGGTTCTTCTACTATCTCGTCCTATTTCACTAAAATTCGCACTCTTTGGGATGAGTTGAGTACATCTTATGTTGGTCCTGTATGTACTTGTGGGGCTTTAGGGAAGTTTATGGAACAACAAAAATTGTTCCAATTTTTTAGTGGCTTAAATGATGAATATTCACTCTGTAAGAGTAACCTTCTGATGAGGCCTACACTACCTTCCCTTAGTTGTTCTTATGCTATGTTGCAACATATTGAAAAGCAGAATGAGACATCCCCTCCTATCTGTGGATTCTCAAATGATTCAACTGTTTTCAATTCAATGTCTCAGAATACTTCTGTAGGAAGAGGATACAATCAAAGATTTAATTTTGATTCTAAAAGGCCTTTTTCCTCCCCAGTGCCATATGATGCTAGAAGAACTCAACCTGATGGCAGAAAATCTCTTACTCCTAACTCTGGTCCCTCAACCTCTTCACCTATTTTCTGCAAGTATTGCAAGAAATCTGGACATCTTATTGATAAGTGCTATAAACTCCATGGTTATCCTACTGATTTCAAACCATGTCAAGTTTAAGGATAGTGATTATAGATTGATCAAGGATCAATTTCACCATTATCAGCATCTTCAACAGCTTCACAGTACCTCTGATAGTAAATCCTCTTCTACACATCCTGGGTCTCATCATCAACCTACTGAGGATTTTGCTCACTTAGCAGGTGTGTTCAATCACCCTGTTGTACTGTCTACTGCCTTTTATGCTAGTGTTGTGTCAAATCTAGGCATAAATCCTTGGATACTTGGCTTTGGAGCTACAAATCACATGACCCCTCACAAGAACCTTCTTTAAAATATAGTTCCTTTAGATTTACCTTTTTTTATTAGACTTCCAAATGGGTATAAAGTCAAAGTTGTGTCAACTGGGTCATTAAGTCTTAGACCTGACATGATTTTGCACAATGTACTCTTAGTCGCCTCTTTTCATTTCAATCTTATCTCCATACACAAACTTCTTTCTCAACTTGAATATACTGCTCTCTTCACCAAATATAACTGTATTTTACAGGGCCTTTCTCTGAAGAAGCAGTTGGAAAATGGTAAAACTGCACATGGGCTGTACTATTTTGCTACACTTGATTCCACAGTGCCTTCTGTTTCTTGTAGTTTTACTAATTCTACTAGTTGTATTTCTCATTCACATAGTGTAAATGCCAATGATTTGTTTTGGCATCAAAGGCTTGGTCATATTCTCTATCACAAAATGAAATCTATTGCATTCTAACATAGGAAAATTTCTCCCAAACAGAATTTTCTCTGTGATATATGTCCTAAAGCTAGACAACATAGATTACCTTTTACTCCTAGTTCATCCTATTCATCCTTACCTTTCCAACTTGTTCACATTGATGTTTAGGGATCTTATCATACTTAAACCTACAATGGATTCAGATATTTTCTTACTCGAGTGGATGATTTTACCAGACTTACCTGGACTCACTTACTTTCCACTAAGTCTAGTGCCCCTTATGTCATAAAAGCTTTTGTTTCCATGGTACAAGTTCAATATAATCATACAGTTCAGGTTTTTAGATCTGATAATGCTTAGAATTAGGACATAGTACTGATTTACAAAAGTTTTTTCTGATTATGGCATTTTACATCAACCACCATTCCACATACTCCTCAATAAAATGGGGTTGTGGAAAGGAAGCACAAACATCTTTTAGAAGTGTCTAGAGCCTTATTATTTCAATCTAAACTTCCTTTGAAGTACTGGGGTGAATGTGTCTTAACTGCTACTTATCTAATTAATAGATTCCCTGTTGTTCCTTTAAACCATGTTTCTCCTTATGAAAAACTTCATGAATTCCCTCCATCCTATGACCATTTGAGAAGTTTTGGGTGTCTTGCTTATGCTGCTACTCCTATTCCACTTAGAGATAAACTAAAATCTAGATCTATTCCTAGTATCTTCTTAGGATATACTTTTGGAAATAAAGGTTATAAGCTTCTTAATCTCTCAACTTTTATTGTCTTTTACTCCAGAGATGTTCAGTTTCTTGAACATATATTTCCTTACCCTAATTCTTCTTTTTCCTCACCCTAATTCTTCTTTTTCCTCTTCTCATTTTCCTCCACCTCCTGAGTTTACTGATCATACTCCTACTGTTTCACCTGTTCCTCCCCTATTTCTTCCATTCCCCCCTCTTATTTTTCTCACCCTCTCCTTAGAAGTAGTTCCAGGTCCTCACATCTTCCTGCTCATCTTCAAGATTATGTTTATTCTTCTGTCCTTCCTTCTTCTGATCCTGTCCAAGTCAATTCCAAGGCTTCTAGTACTGATATACATATGCATGAGCCTTTATTTTACTAGCAAACTGTCTCTAGTCCTGCCTGGCGGTAGGCCATTCTACAGGAATTCAAAGCTCTTGAAGACAACCATACTTGGGATATTGTTCCTGTTCCTTCTAATAAGAAGGCTATTCCATGTAAATGGTCTACAAAATCAAACAAAGGTCTAATGGTACTGTTGAGAGGTATAAGGCTAGACTTGTCATCCGGGATGACACTCAAAAAGAGAAAATTAACTATCATGAGACCTTTTCTCCTGTGGTCAAGCTCACCACTGTTAAGTGTCTCTTAGCTCTTGCTGCTAAACATCACTGTACTGTTTTCCAGCTGGATGTCAACAATGCTTTTCTTCATGGTGATCTTCATAAAGATGTTTATATGAAAATTCCCCCTGGTCTTGAAGTTTTTGCCTCCTCTCCTTGTGCAACTCCTTTGGTGTGTAAGCTCAAAACGTCTTTATATGGCCTTAAACAGGCATCCAAACAGTGGTTTTCCAAACTATCTGAAGCCTTGTTCTCTAAAGGCTACATTGCCTGCAAAAATGATTTCTCCCTCTTCACCAAATCATCAGGTGATTCTTTGGTTGTATTAGTGGTTTATGTGGATGATATTTTGTTGGCTGGGTCAAATATTGATGAAATGACTAGTCTAAAATCTTTTCTTGATCATCAATTCAAGATCAAATATTTAGGACTGGTTCACTATTTTATGGGGCTGGAAATCATATCTCATGATGATGGTTATCTTATGCATCAGCATAAGTATACTTGTGATTTGCTACATGAGTTTCAATGCTCAGATTTCACCCCTGTTGCTTCTCCTTTGGAACCTTCTGTGAAGTTGGTTCCTGCTATGGGTGACCCTTTACCGGAGCCTTCTGTTTTCAGGCGGTTAGTGGGTAAACTCAATTTTTTGTAGCATACCAGGCCTGATATTTCTTTTGTTGTGCAGCATCTGAGTCAGTTTTTACAATCTCCTTGTGTTGCTCATATGAAAACTACTATACATGTTCTCCGGTATCTCATGAATGTCCCAGATCAAAGCATTTTTCTCCCTGCTTCCCCTTCTTTCTTGCTATCTGCTTTCTCTGATTCTGATTGGGTTGCATGTCCTTTTTCCAGAAAGTCTGTTACTGGTTATTATGTAGTGTTTGGTGGTTGTCCTATTTCTTGGGAAAGTAAGAAGCAGCTCACTATTGCCCTCTCTTCTGCTGAGGCTGAGTATAGGGCCTTACGCAAAGTAGTGGCTGAGGTTGCTTGGTTGATTCGCTTATTTGCTGACATGGGGCTCATTATTTCTGCTTCTATTCCTATTTTTTGCGATAGCCAGGCTGCTTTGCACATTGCCAAGGATCCTGTCTTTCATGAGCGTACTAAACATATTGAGATTGATTGCCACTATGTTCGTGATTATCTTATGCTCAACTTGTATCTTTGCATCATGTTCCTTCTGCTGATCAACTTGCTGATATCCTGACCAATCCATTGAGTAATCCTCTTCATCATCATCTTCTTTCCAAGCTGGGAGTGCACACACCCTCCAGATTGAGGGGGGTGTTAACAAAGGCAACAAAGGCCCAACAGTGTCCATAACCGGAGCCCATTATTTTTCTGTACATTATATTTTTCATTTTATCCATTTTAAGATGTACACGTGTGTATATAGAAGAGGTGAACTGAATAGACCTTCTAGAGAGTTATTTTTTGAATGAAAACAAAAGATATTTTCTCTCTCTCTATCTTCTCCATGGTTGTTAGGGTTTCTTCTCTCATTTTGATGGCGATCATGAGCTGTGAGGCTCTAACAACCCCCGCCAACCACGTAGGTCCGCCCCATGCTATGTGAATCAAGATTTTATTGTTGGAGGGTTAAATATTCTTTTTAATTACAATTTTCTCAAACATTTTAAAAATATATTGACTCATTAATTAGTTGTAGTGATGACTTGTAGTTAGTTTTAGATATGCAAATTTTATTTTTAAAATTTCAAAGAATTTATACCTGCTTGAATTCATAGTCAATTAAATTTTGATTCTCACACTTTAAACACTTTCACATGAACTGAAATAGAAGAAATAGGTAGAACTTTTGTCAAATGATTTATCCTTGATAACTTATTTTTACTGAGAATTAAGCCTGATCTACTTAATTAATTTTTAATTTATTTAATTTTAATTTGTTTATCTGATTTTGACTTGACACGAAGTTTAAAAAATAAATAAGACTTTTGAATCTCCATGAGCTTAAACTAAAGATACATATAATATAACAAAATATCTTTTAATCTTATACTCTTGTATTCATAATCATGTGGAAAGTGAGGATTAAAGAATAATCAAAGAAAAGAGACATTCATTTTAATAGATTAAAAAGGAAAGTAAGAGAAAACAAATTAAAACAAAGGAAACATTAATTTGCTATTTTAGATGAAACTTCCAACATCTTTTTCTCTCTATATATGAGAAAAGATTACAACATGCTGCATTCCTTTGACAGGTGTATGTATAGCATCCATCTTTTTTTTTTTCATATTCCAAAAATCTAATTTTCTTTGAAAAATGATCATTCATCGGGCGCTGAAGCCGCCTCTCTCTTTTATTCCAGTTGTTAAATTTCTGAAAACATAAAACACAAAACTACACTATTTTTTAAAATAAAATAAAGAAAATGTGATGCATGCATATTTGACGACCAATGTGGGCACTTTCACTTGCTCCCTAATGGTGCAAGTCGGAGCTCAGTATCGACATCCTCAGCAGTGGTGGATGGTGGCTGATCCTGGAGCACGCTCTCTCTGTTGTCGACGTTGTTAGCATTCACATGGTTATCAAAGTCTCTAAGGCAATCCACAATCGCTTTTCGATAGTCGGCTGGGTTGGGAAATAGCGCTCCTGCTGTTTTCATAATCTCCACATAGTACTTCTCACGATCTGTCAGCTGAGAAGGAGCATCACCTACGTTAACCGCTGGAAAAGGATCAGCAACCTGACGATTCTGATTTGGTTCTGGATTCCTCAACACATTGCTGCCTGCTTTGGAAGACGACGCGATATCCGCTGGAAAATGTGGAGCCTGAGGATTCTGATTTTTCTCCTGGATTATCCTCAATGCACCGCCAGGTGCTTGGGCCAGAGGATTCTGATTAATTGGCTCCCAAATCCTCAGTGCACCACCGCCTGCTTTGGAACGAGGAGCCTGAGGGTTCTGATTGATTGGCTCCCGAATCCTCAATACACCACCGCCTGCTTTGGGACGAGGAGCCTGAGGGTTCTGATTGATTGGCTCCCGAATCCTCAATACACCACCGCCTGCTTTGGGACGAGGAGCCTGAGGGTTCTGATTAATTGTCTCCCGAATCCTCAGTGTACTGCAGCTTGCTTTGGAATGAGCAGCCTGAGGATTCTGACTAGGTTCCCGAATCCTCAATGCACTACGGCCTGCTTGAAAATGAGGATTCTGAATCGGTTTCCGATTCCTCAATGCACTGCGACCTGCTTTAGAAGCCGATGAGATATTGCCTGCTTCGGCCGTGAACGCGATATCGCACGCGTTATCTCTGTTGTTTTTCTGAAGGATATCATTGGAATTATTTTTGACGCCCCCATCAGAGACATCACTCCTAGCATTAAGCTCATCTTCGGCTTTCCCACTGCTATCGTCATTTGGAAAATTAAGTACGGCTCCAGGGCTTTTAAGCCGCTTTGCTACTCTATCATAAGCCTGAGCGGCTTCCTTCTCCGTATCATATGTCCCGAGCCAGATACCTCTCGTCTCTCCGGGTTTTGTGATCTCAGCACCATACCTAATTCTACCATTCCGTACCCTCTTTCTTATACCTTTATAACGCACCCTATTTGGGGGTACCGCCGCCGCCGCATTCCCATTTTCTATCTCTGCCATCTGGAAAATAAAATACAAACGAAAGGGAGTTTACTCTTTATTGTATATGGTGAAAGAATGAGTGAGTGAAGAAAAGTGAAGAGGGATAGTGGATTTATATAGCGGCGGGATTTGTATGGTCAGTGGAGTTGTTTTGGTAACTAAATAATTAGTTGCTTGAAAATGAAAATAGGGAAGTGTCCAAGTCAAACTAGGAAAAGAAAAAGTTTAGTAAGTTACCTTCTTAATTCATTTCTATTTCTAAGGTTACATACCATTATTTTAGGATGACATTTTTTTTAATTACTTGCAAATTAAGCACAAAAAAATAGGTAATAAATTTACTTTCTTTCTAAAAAAAAATCTTTAATCATATCAAGCACATTTTTAGTTGGCAGTGTACATACACATTTGTATGAATAAGTTTCCCAATTAAATGTGAAAATAATAATTTCACTATTTACATTCTAAGTTTACTATTTGGTTGGCTCCATACAAGTACTTTAGATGATATCTTTTTTTTTTTTTGACTTTCCAAACAATAAGAACTAGGTAATAAACTTATTTATTTTCCTAAAAAGTATATTGTTCTTCCGTCATGCCAAACACACTCTTATATGGTGGCATCTCATCTCTTGTTTTATCCTTATATGTGAAGAATGATATACATATACATTCTATCTTCCATTGTATTGTGAAATTACATGTCTTATTATCCTTTTCTATGTTACAGCGAGCCATACACCCCAACCCCCGGCCTCACATAAAAACAGCTAAAATCTTTTTCTTTTGAGTTTTTTACTTTTTTTATTCTTTTATTTTTACTCAACTCAGCAAAATTATAAGAAGATACAAAAATATATTTTGTAAGGGTTTTTGAGGAAACACCAATCAATTGACAATGTTAAGTTCCATTTGTTGTTTGTACGTAGTCGATAGATTAAAAGTAAGGTTTCCTAGCAGTAATATTTTTGTATAATAGAATATTTTGTCTATGCACGTGTAAGTAGATTATGTATTATGTGTAGACAATTAATATGAATATTATCTTACTTGGTACAAATTTCATATGATATATACGATAAATATAACGTTATATTAATTCAATAAGTATGTATGTATCATCTTGTGTCATCGTGTAATTGATAGAACATACACGCATCTTACCAACTAAACGATAAATTGCTTGATTATTATATAAGTTGCATATTAAGAACATAAATTATTCGTTGTGCTTTATAGATTTTAAAAGGTTTTAGGAATAATGAATAATTGAGTTTTTAAAAATAAAAAAATTCTTAAGGTTGAACAAAATAAGAAGCGTTAAAAAGTTTACATGTTAACAGAAAGGAAATCCATTATTTTTCAATTATACACATGATCAAATAATCTTAATCTAGTTGGAGTTCATAAAACCCAAAACCACAAAGTGCTTAAGATGCCTAAGTAAGTTAGCAGAGGCAAATTTGTTTTACTGCTATATGTTTATAATTTACATATAACGACATTTTTTATATTGATTATAATTATAATATAACAATACATAGAAATAAAATATAACGATGCAAGCACGATGTAATAATCTTTCAGTAGCCATTTTAAATAGTTACCCAATAATATTCATATTGGAAAAGTGATAATTCATTGATTCACTGATGGGTAGTAGTTACTCTAACTACCTACCTAAATGCTAAATTACATGAATTCTGACTTGAAATTTTCTTAGGGTCACTTGATACGTTGGACAAATATGGCTAGTTTTGACGTAAAAGTCAATACTACCTTAAGGTCCAATAGATTTTCTTACCATGTAATATTTTTATTAATTATAATCAAACGACAATACACAAAGGTAAGTGAATCACTAAAAAAGAAATTTATTAGTCTAGTCACAACTTTTTTTGTTTTTTTTTATAGTATTGTATTTCATATCATAAAGTTTGATTACAACACAAGATAGCAACTATCCTTCAAAAGTGTAATGAGCATTTACTCATTACTACTCCTATACATTGAGTTAGATTAACTTACAAAAAAATTAGCCTTATCCACTTTTGATCTAATGCTTGGAACTTGTATCCTATCTATGATGAAGGAGCCTTTGCTCCTTTTGGGAGTTGTTGAGCCGAGAAATACATATTGTCAGCCTGTGAGTCCATAGCCAATCGGCCAATTGATTTGCTTCTCTATAGCAATGGGTAAGCTTGACAGTTGCTTGTCTAAGAAGCTCTGTTGTGTCTTGTATGATTTTGTTTAATCTGAAGTTGCTCGCCTTCTTATTCTTAAGCATGTCAGTGATCACTGTAGAATCCGATTCTATTGTAAAATTGTTATACCCATTTTGTAAGCACCAATTTATCCCGTACCATGCTGCCTTGGCTTCAGCAATGTTGTGGTTGTCACAATGAGCTTTAATAGAAAAAGCCATGATCAGGTCTCCATTATCATCTCTCAGAGCTCCGCCTAATCCTGCTTTCCCGTTGTTAATGTTGAAGCTTCCATCAGTATTTAGCTTTGTGCTACCCGTGTCTGATTTCTGCCAACAAACCACTTGAGTCTTGATGATAGGCTTAAGCTTATCATATCTTGGCAAATGTCTTTCCAAGGCAGAATTAGGTTGCGTTTCGGAAAGGTGTTGTGAATAGCCATTTGTAAAGACCTTTCCACTAAATTCTCCAGCTTGTATATGCTAAATTTCTTTTGATTTCCGTACCTGTAAGCACAAGTTTCTTTCCAGATTGCCTAACAAATAACAATGGGAGTGATTTGAAGGATTAGCTGGTGAACATCATTTATGGGCTTCACTTGCCACCAAAAATTAATAACATGTCTAATAGACAAATGAGAATGTTTAATGCCAAGAGGAGAACCAAATAGATTCCAAATTTTACTCGTTATTGTGCCTTGACTAAAGACATGATCTATAGTTTGCTCACGGGAAACTGTACAACAATAACATTTAGAATCTAAATGTTTTCCAAACTTCAAAATAACATCCTCAAAAGGAACTTTCCTTTTACAAATTCTCCAAGCAAGAAAAGATATTTTAAAAGGAATAGAGTTGTGCCAAACCTTATTGATGAGAGGTTGTTTAGTATTTCTAGACCTTACTAGATTTTAGGCAGTCTTGTTAGAGTACTTCCCGCTATCTGTGGGGTCCCAAAAAACTTGATCCTCTGAATTTGAGTTGCCAATGTCAATAGTGTTGATATGCTCACAGATATGGTCTGTCAGAATCGTTTTAAGCTTGTCAGTATTCCATTTGCCATTCTTGATGAAATTCTTGACAGGGAGTTTAGAGCTCTTAGAAGCTTCAGGAATTAGATGAGCTATAGGCCCTTTATCGGCCCAATTGTCCCACCAAAAAGAGCATGTACCTGAATTGATTTGCCAAATCATGTGTTTCTCTGCTTCCTCTCTAACTTGAGTTAGATGCTTTCATGCATGAGAGTTCCCAGTAGTCCATTTCTTCCCAACAACATGGGATCTAATACAATATTTATAATGAACAAACTTGGACCAAAGGGAATTTGAGGTTCTAAGCCCTCACCATCTTTTCATAGCAAGAGCATTACTAACATCTTTCATACTTCTAACACCAATACCACCTTCATCATAAGGAGCACATATATTAAGCCAGGAACTCCAGTGATATCTTTTAAGCTCGGGACTACTCCCCCAGAAAAAATTGGACAAATGTTTTTCAATCAAATTAAGAGTGCCTTTAGGAGGGGTTAGCATAGAGAGAGTATAGATAGGTAAAGATTGAAGCATACTAGTAATCAAGACGATTTTACCACCATAAGACAGAAGCTTACCATGTCAACCATTAAGTTTTTTAATCACTTTACCAACCATGAAATCAAAATACTCAATCTTTTTTCGACCAACATATAAAGGACAACCAAGATAAGTAAACGGGAAGCTTTTATCCATGAAATCAGTGCATTTTCTAATTCTATTAATCCTTTGTGCAGAAGTTTTAGGAGAAGGAAAGAAGAAACTTTTATCAACATTAACCAATTATCCAGAGCAATTTTGATACTCATTAATAGTATCCATGATGAGACTTATGGAAGAAGATTTACCGCTACTAAAAATAACGATGTCATCTGCGTAGGCTAAATGGTTAATAACATGACAATTAGGGAGCATTGAAAAGGGAATGAACTTATCATGGTAATTGAGATTGTTAAGAGTTCTAGACAATACCTTCGCTGTAAGGATAAATAAAGAAGGAGATAAAGGATCTCCTTGTTTTAATCCTTGAGAGGAAGAGAAAAAACCATATCTACAACCATTGATAATCACAGAATACCAATTCTCAGAAATAAGATTAAGCACCAAATTAGTCCATTTTTAGAGAAACCAAATTTAGCCAAAACATCTATAATAAATTTTCAAGACATTCTATCATACGCTTTCGTCATGTCAAGTTTAATAACAACATTGCCTCCTTTATTGGTTTTAGAAATATTATGCATAATCTCTTGAGCCAAAAGAACATTTTTGGTGATAAGTCTTTCCTTTACAAAATCGCTCTGGTTAGAGGAAACAAGCTTTTTTAATAGGGGGTTTAATCTTAAAGAAAGAATTTTGAAAATAATTTTAATCGTAAAGTTGGAAAGACTTACACCAAAAATTGTAGGATTATCTTTTTTGGAATTAAAACTAAACAAGTATGTGAGAAGTACCTAGCTAGCTTCTTTCCTCTGAAGAAATCCTGTACATAAGTTGTGATGTCCTGCTTTATAATGTCCCAACAACTTCGAAAAAGAATTTCATTGAATCCATCTGGTCCTGCAGTACTAGAATCGTTGAGGCTAAAGACAACTTCTCTAATTTCCTCTTCTTTGGTATAGTGCACAATCTGTCACTTTCTTCCGATGAGATTAAGTTAGGAATACAATTTAACAAAGTAGAGTTGTGAGTAGGATCTGGGAGGTTGAACAGATGGTGGAAGTTTTTAATATCAGCTCTGAAAATTTTGTCATTTCCATTGATCCATTTGCCTCTACTATTCTTGATTCTAGTAAGAACCGGTTTTCTTTTTTTTTTTCTCTAAGAATACTATGAAAATATTTGGTATTTCTATCCCTTTCTTCAATCCAATTGCATTGAGTTTTTTGAATGAGGATAGATTCTTGTAGTTTCATCCACTGAATGTATTCGGCATGGGCTTTGTTAACATTTTGCCTGCTGTGATCAGTATTTTCTTGGATGTCAATCTCTTCAAGATTCTGAAGTTCATTCTCCCACTTGATAGTGTTTTCATTGACATCACCAATATTAGTTCTGGACCATTGACTCAAATGCTACTAAGAATCTTCAACTTAGATTGAAGTCTCCACATAGTATTACCCTGGTTGTTAGTTTCCCAAACTTTCTTAACAATGTCAATAAAACCATTTTGATTCACCCAGAAATTAAGAAATCTAACATAAGTGATGTGTCGAAGGTTGGAAAATTGGTATTTCATAAGAAGTGGCCTGTGGTCGGAACCAATTTTGGCCAAGTGCCTGATGGAACAATTTTGGAATTGATGACCCCAAAGGTCATTGACACATACTCTATCCAATCTTTTCCAAATTGACTTTCTCGGGCATCTGTTATTGCACCAAGTAAATCTTGAACCAGTGAAACCAATGTCTGTTAAACCACAGTTGTCCAGACAATTTTGAAATTCCAAACTTTTGTACATCATGTGAGGTTTTTCATCCATTTTTTTTAGTAGTGTCCAGAATGATATTGAAATCACCACCAACACCCTATGGACCATCTACCTTATAATTGTTATCTTCCAAACTTTTTCAAAGATCCTTTCTTCCTGTAGCCGCACAGTTAGCATAAATGAAAGAGATAAAAATGTCGTGACATTCTTCATTTTGATGGTGATATGTTGATCATCATCTGAGATAAGATCAGTGTGGTGGCAGTTACTCCAGAAACACCAAATTTGCCCATTGGAGTTGGAAAGACAATTTTGGTATCCTAAGAATTTCCTGTAGCCTTCAATTTTTTGCTTATCAATAAAGGGCTCAAAAATAGCTACAAATTGAGTTTTGTTGATGTTTATCAATTTCTTGAGCTTGTGTATGGCCTTCTTTGACCTGACACCCCTAATATTCCAAAATATAGCACTAATCATAAAGTAATACTAGGGGTGTTGTTTTCTTTTCGCCTCCTTTTTTGAGATATCTAATTTTTGTCTCTCTTTTTTTCCCCACTTTTTCTAGTCATGCTTCGTCCTCTTTTTCCTGTTGTTGGCTCATCAGTATCAGATTTTTCATAATGATCACTGTTGATGCTAGTATCTTGTTCTTGATGCTTATTCTCTGTGCCCAAGGTGTCGTGTTTAGTTTTCCCTAGAGAGGTAGGTTTGAAGGTAACTTTGCTCTTCTTTTTTTGCATCTTCTTGGCTTTTCTCTTTTTGGTTTTTCATTAGCAACCTTGAGAGCTTTTGAAGTAGAGGCAATTTGTCTATTATCATTGTTGTTGAACACTTGCTCATTTTGATCATTCTTTTCCTTACTATTATCATTGCCTGCCTGTTTGTCTTGGCTCGCTAGCTCAACAGTTCTCTCCATTGTTTCTTCTTCCTCTTTTTTCTTTTTTTCTTCCTTTTCCTTTGCCAAATTTTTTTCCAGAATTCTGCAAATAGTCATGGTATGACCAATCTTTTTGCAATGTTTGCAATACTTTGGTATAGCTTCATATTCCAATTTCTGAGTAAACCCTCTCAAGGATGAATCTTCATCTTCTAATCCCACCCAAACACTATCCGGATGTGATTTTAGAAGATCTAATTTCACCCTAACCTTGGCCATACTTGGCCTAATTTTACTTGATCTTTCCAATTTCCACTATTTAACAGATGTTCTATGATTGCTTGTAGTTTTGTTGTTTTTAATTTTCCAGCATGATCGACACAAGCCGTTCTTACAAATTAAAGCAACACTTCAATATGTACATAAATTTGTACAAACTTAGTGTTCAAATCATGAAAATGTGGATATATGGCTAAAGAAAAATGTTTTTTTAAGGTTTTTCTCAATATAATGTCTAATTTAATTTGGATAGTGATAGATTGAGTTTAATCAAGTTTAAGAGTTGATTTATAGCTAACTTTTGTTATAAATTAACATTTTGACACAATTCATTTTCAATGTAGCTCATAGCATTGATAAAATTAGAATTTTCATTAAAAATTATTACAATAGATAAGAATAAACCCGAAACAAGTGGAGTTGTCAAAATATAGTATACATATATATATTAAAAAAAATATTTACCAAGCTATACAATGTTATTTTTTCATGAAGATCTGTCAATGCATCCAATATGCATACTGAATTCTACAAATATCAAACTGAGAATTCGAGCATTTGAAGATTTCCAATTTACTTGACATAATTTACACATCTTGTCCACAGATATTCCCCATTTAGTCAATCTATCAGTAGTAGGAACTCGTTTTGGAGTTGCATCCATATAGTGATAATGACTTTGGTCTAGCATATTAGTAAATATCATACATTTTTCAATCTACTTTAAATCTGTTACCAAGTAGTAACAAGTATAATTGTCTGATAGAAGTTGAAGTTCAGATTTTATGTCTCAAATATCCCACTAATAGTTTTAATTTTCTTAACCATCCATTATCCATATAATGTCTGTTAAAAGAATAGGAGCAAGAAAACATGGGTGAGTTTTGATGTAGAAGGAATGATTCCATTCCATCTGATCCATTATTTTGATTCCAAATTTGAATGTTGATAAGATTAAGTCCCTCATTTAATTATTAAAGTAAACAGTTTGTCTTAGGCCATCAAAATTCTCTTAGAAAGTGCATGTACTAGTTTCAGACCAAGTAAAACTTCTATAATAAAAGTCAAGAAGCTTTAGAACTTCAGTAGGAACAAAAAAATAGTTAATACCAATAAGATTGGATCCTAAACAATACAAATTAACCTAGCTACGTTCTTTCAGCATATATCAATATATTTCTTGGAAAAAAAAATTGGCAGTAAAATGTCTAAGATTTGGATGGTGGATCACCATGATCAAATTCAAACAGCTGCAAAAAAACTATTTTGTACAATTTAAGAGATACCTTCAAAATAAATAGAACATTTTCCAATATTTACTTGCAAGTCAAATAACTATACGAATCTATGAAATCAGTGATACAAAATAGAGGACACAATTTAAATGACCTAGCAAATAAGAGTTAATTTTTAATCATTTGCCCGAGCAAATTTTCTGGGAAAAACAGACCCCTCCAGTACTTGTGCCAAGAACACAAATTCTAAATAATCATATGTTTTTGTAGGTCAATTTTTAATCACGCATTTTAAGAATATGTTTTTTAAGTTAGGATCAATGATCTTACATAGGATATTGCACCATATAATGGGTCTATATTCTTTATTCTCCATTGGGTATAATGGGTCTATATTCTTTATTCTCCATTGGGAACAAGAGTAATTAAACTACAATTTATTGGTTTACAAAGCTTACCAGCATGAAAATAATCTTTGACAACTTTCTGAATATCGTCCTTTATGAATGTGTCAAATCTATTTGTAGAAATATGTCCTTTAGCATCTTCAATAAATGCTAGGCATCATAAATTTTTGGTAAAATGGTTCAGTGGACCCTTGTACTATGTCCGTTTTGTAATGTGAATACTTCTACTTACATGTTTGTCATCTGGACCCTTGAATCCACTAAAAAGTAACATTTTAAACCCTTTGATCGTTGACCGGACCTATGTGTCATTAAAATGGCTGACTAGGACAAAGTGTGTGCAGGCACGCGCTTAGAATGCAAGTGGAGGTCAATTTTATATTAAAATAATTAAAAAAATCCCCAAATACAACTTTTTAAATTTAAATATATTTTTAAAAGTTAAAAAATAATAAATTTAAAAAATAAATAACAAAGGCCCCTCCCCCAACCCCCTCCCCTCGTCCAGCCACCCTCACCTCCATCCAGCCCCCCTCCCCCAAATCCCTCACCCCCGTCCAGCCCCCCTCCCCCAACCCCCTCCTCTCATCTAGCCACTCCCACTCTCGTCCAGCAATTCAATTGATGGAATTGAAAGCGTGATGTTGAAGTCGCTGCGACAACATCGCGGATTTTGCGAAATGAAATTCTATAATCTCCAATGCAAATTCGTGAACATGCAACAGTAGAAACAGATGGAGGAGATCATTCCGCTCATACCATTCAAATCCCAACAAAAAATGACACCCGTAACAATGTTTTTTATGCCGGAAAAGCCCATAACTTCGGCGATGGGGAAAATTCCAGCCAACCTCAAAATTCTCAATAGAATCCAATTTCTGGGGAGGTAAGAAGTGTTTCCAATGCAAAAGCTCCAATTGATTCAACTCCAAACGATTTTAATTTAAAAATTGAGTTTTTGAAACCTAATTTACCAAAATCAGTGAAAAGTGACAAATTAAGGAGTAATTCTCAAAATTTCCACAGTGATTCAATTGAACAAGCATCTGGAAGTGATCAAATGACTAAATCCCCATCAAAGGTATGCTCTAATCCATCGAATTTGGTTTTTGATGATTCGGCAGTTGTGAATTTGGTCGAGCATGGTGTTCGGAGTAACGTCAATGAAATTGGTCAAAGTTTAGCCACTAATTCTGATATGAGAAACATGAATTTAATAAAAGCCCCATCAAATTACCCCCAAGACACTACCAATTTGAAAATTAGAGTTTCAAATAAAATTGTTGATGTGGTTGATTCTGAATCAGAAAATTCTGATTCCAGCGATTCCGATGGCATTACAGAAGTTGTTATGGATACAATTTCAGGTGAGTCTAATAATTCAATGGATGCTAATATTCAGAAAATTTTGGGATTAAAGTGTGTGGAATGTGGAAAATGTAGATGACGGCAGCGTGTTAATGGATTGTTGTCACACCGATAGCGGTGGTGCGGCGGTGGAGATGGAGAAGAGAGAGTGGAGAAATGGAGAAGAGAGATGGAGAAGATGGAAATTAAAAATTCACCTCATTTTAATTTATTTTTTTAATTCTCAATTTAAATTTTTATTTTTTAATATTTAATTTCTTATGTGGTATTTTAAAAATAATGTGGAATTTAATGTAGTATTTAAAATGACGTGGAAGCTGACATGGGGCGAGTGTGTTACACTCACCAAAAAAGTGTTTAAAATATTGTTTTTTAGTGTGTTTAAGGGTCCAGATGACAAACATGTAAGTAGGAGCATCCGCATTACAAAACAGACATGGTACAAGAGTCTATCGAGTCATTTTACCTAAATTTTTCATTATTAACATTGCATTGATTGATCAAACTCCTTGAGCGTGAGCTAAGTACAAGATTTGCCTAAATTTATCACCTTTGCCTAAATTTATCACCTCTTCTTTTATGGTCCCTGAATTATAAGCTTAATATCAGTCAAGTATGCTCCATCTTAAGTTTCTTGTTGGTTTTATTATTGCAAATAATTGAAAAGCACTTGTTTATATTTTCCAATTTTATCCATTTAGCGTTGAATTTTTGTCTTAGTACACTTTCTTGAGAGGATTTGAAAAAATGTCCACTTTGAAAACTTAATTTGAGAGATATTCATTAATTTTATTTTTTTTTAATTTTCTAGGGTTGGGTTTGAAAAAAGCAAAAAGTGAGGTAAGGTTGTGGGGTCATGGTCCTCTTTAATATTTTTAAAAGTTGGGGATAAAATATAAATTTGTAGAAATATAATATGCTCCCTTTTTATATCTATTAAATATTCAAATCTTTTTAAATTCATTTAATAAATTCAACAACTTTTCTCTCTCCTCAAATATTCTTCTTCTCCCGATTTTTCTTCTTAGCTTTAGCGAATTGAAATGTTTTGCTCGATTTTTCCTCCTCAAGTAGAAATTTTTCATCTTCTCTTGCTTAGGTAAGTTTAATCTTCTTTCCCGATCAGTTTTAGAGCATTTTAGTATTTTTTTCGATTTCATTTTGTGTAGTTATTCTTCGATTTTAACGAAAATTGCATTGTCTTCATTGAATTAGTCAAAAATTTGAGTGTTTTTAGTTAATATTCTCTATTCCGCATGTTTAATCGTGTTTTGCTTTGGATAATGGCAAGAATTTTTATATTTATATTACATATTGATTTTGATTTTTTTTTACTGAATTAGACTCATTTTGATGGTGTTCTTGTTGCTATGAATTTAATTATCAATATATGGAGAAGTTGGAACTTGATTTGCATGTTTGATCTAAGGTGTTTTTTCATTTTTTTAAATAGAGCAGTGGTCGATAGATCGACCACTATAAATTTATTTTTGCTGCATTTTTCGTTTATTTTAATAGACTAGTGGTCGATAAATCAACCACTACAGATTCGCTTTTACTTGTAGATCACAAATGGTCAAAGTTTATAAAGCAATTAAAAGGGCTGCTTGCACTGCTTGTAGTAGTAGGAAGCGAAAAGCCGACGAAGTTTCCAAAACTTCAAAGAGAAAAAAAATTATAATTGAAGAATTCGAGTAGGAAAATGAATCAAAAATCATTACCGAGATTGATGATTTTGAGGAAAATAGTGCACATGAGAGTGATGATGTTGAGGACAGTGAAGAAAAAAGCGAAGACAAGTGAAAGTGATAGCAGTGAAGATGAGGACAGGAGAGATAGTGGATACGGGGAGGAGGATGATCTCCTATCCTTGCTAATTTGTGCAAGATATTTTCATTGAGCTATACGACCTAACAACTTGGATGGATGAGTTAGCTAGGTTCTTTTCCTGCAAAGATTTCCGTAAGAGCAAGAATAGCGGTTTATCAAGTGTTTAGAAGGATTCTAGATGAACAAAAGGTGTATGCTGATTTTAAGAAGACCTGTCTTAGACACTTGAGACATATGCTGGAATCAACACACTGAAGGTTTACGTAGGTATAAAAATTGCCAAAAATACGATTTTAATTAGTCCAGGGGGTAATAGGACCACCTAATTAAAGTTCGGGTGTGTCTCAACAATTTTGTGTATAGTTCAAGGTGGAAACAAAACATTTTCTCTTTATCTTTTACTATTTTTTCAGCACGAGCGTTGCACGTGTATGTCAAATTATGTAATACATAATTTTATAAAATTACTAATATTATTAAAATAATATTTTAGATAAATAATATACATAAAAATATATGTTAAAATTTGTGTGAACGTTGAGTGTTTTGTTTAATTAGGATAAAATATTTTATAATTTTATTATATTTTGATTGGTAAAATATTCTCTTTTTGGAAAATGAGAAAATTAGTTTCTTAATTAACGAAAAAAAACAAGTTTCATAAGTGATATTTGAAGTTCAGTGTTTTCTAGATTACATATAATGCTCTTGGAGTGATTTTTTTTTTAATTTACTTACGAAAAACTAAAACTAAATAACAAACTCATTTATTAAGTACTCTCTTCATCCAACAATATTTTCCCACTACATTAAAAATAGATATCCAGTAAAACTTGTTCAGTTTGAAAAATCAATGGATAATTTATCGTGTTTTATTCATTTACCCTTACCAAATTATGTAAATATCTCTTAAATATCTTAAGTTGTTAATTGTTGTAATTAAGGTACTTTTATGTAATAATCTTTAATATATAATGGACTAAAAAAACAAGTACAACAAATAGATTAAGACGAAAAAAATTCAAAACTTGTTATCAAGCAACGGCTACATGTTTCTAGTTGCCTATTAATAGTACTAAAGTCGTAATAGCTATACTTGATCAACACTTACTATAAGTCACTTACCAAAGCACTATACTTTATATGAAAAAATTAAAAGCACTTACATTATATCTCAAGTAATCCTATCTGTTGGTGATTTTATTGATCTGAACCAAGGAACTAAAGGTTAAGTAAACTCAACTTCTATTTCAATTTATTTGTCTGATTTTCAATTTATTTATCTGATTTTAAGTTGTGTAGATATGTTGAATGTGAGAATTGCTAAAAAAAAAAAAAAAAAAATCTTTTTAAGCGAAGAAGAAAACAAAATGCAAAAACAAACATGGAATGAGTGAATTATAACGTATTGCAGCTCTCCATAGGATTTCTTCAGTTCTCCTTCATCTTTTACGTCTCCGATCGAACAACCAAACAAAAAGTCAATCAACAAATTCTGGTAAGGAAAAAAAAATTAAACGGAAAAAAAATATATACAATGAAGAAGATACAGAAGAAATTATTACAACATAGCCACGTTAATCCTATGACAAGATGATCACTATATCATGATCGATTTTCTTCCAGTTCCAAAAACATAAAGTTAATAATACACACACACACAAAAAAAAAAAACAAGAGGTCTATCTTTTTCATGGATATATATTCCGATCAAGCAACAAAATTCCAGGAGGTTTCACATGCTCCCTGACGGTGCGAGGCTGATCAGGTCAAGATTGATAGTCTCCTCCCCGATGGTTGCCGGTAGCTGATCATCCTGGACTCCAGACCAACTCCCAATGAGATCCACTGTCTCCAAACAGCACACAGGATTATCATTTGGCAGTGAAACTCTCACCGCATTATTGCCTGCTTGGGAAGATGGCCTGATAGCACTTCTCTCGTGAAACTTTTCAAGAAAATCTTTAACGCTTTGGATGTTATCATCAATGACGGGAAGAAAGTTAGTAACGGCCTTGTGGCCATGAAACAGCCTGACTGCAGCATCGTAAGCAGTAGCGGCTTGCTCCCTCGTATCGAAGGTACAAAGCCATACATTTTTCTTCTTGCAGGGATCTCTAATTTCAGCGGCGTACCTCCTCCCCTGTAATTTTCTGACGCCATTATAATGCACCTCAATATGCAGAATCATCGTCGTCGCCATCACTGTTGCATCGCCATTTTTCATCTGTTCCATCTGAAAAAACAGATAAGAGAAGAAGGGGTGAGCAGAAACATAATGAGAGCAGTTTATATAGCAGTCTCCATAGAAAATTTTGAAAACTACCCACTTTCAAAATTTATTTTGAGGGTCAGACATTAAAAAAAATTTTGATTTATTTTTTAGGATTAGAGTATGAAAAAAGCAAAAAGTGGGTTAGGGTTATGGGGTCACGGGCTTCTTTAACATTTTTAAAACTTGAAAAAAAAAATACAACATGGTCATTAATTTTCCAAACATTTATTAAAATCATTTAATATTTTCAACTACATTTCTCTCGCCTCAAAATCCTCCTCCTCCTGATTTTAGTTCCGATATTTTTGAAAAAAAGATTTTTGCACGATTCTTGCTTCCTCAGACGAAATTTTTCAGTTTCTCTTGATCAGATAAGTTTAATGTTCTTCCCCAATCAATTTTAGATTCATTTTAGTAATTTTTTTTATGACGTTTTTCGTTGGGGATCTTCGATTTTGAAGAAATTGCACTATTCTCGTTAAGTTAGTCGAAATTTAAGTGTTTTCAATTAACATTGTCGATTCGGCATGTTTAATCGTGTTTTGCTTTAGATAATGAGTAGAAAATTTTCAAATTCTGGTACTTATATTGCGTATTGATTTTGAATTTCTTGTACTAAATTGGACCCAGTTTAATGGTGTTATTTTTGTTGTGAATTGCACTGCCAATATCTGGTGAAGTTGGAACTTGATTGGCATGTTTGATGTGAGGTGTTTTCCCGTTTTTCTTAATAGACCTGTGGTCGATAGATTGACCACTACAGATTTATTTTTGCTGCATTTTTTCATTTTTATTAATAGACCAATGGTCGATAAATCGACCACTTCAGATTCATTTTTTGTTGTAGATCATAAATGGTGAGAAGAGTTCATAGAGCAGTTAAAAGATCTGCTTCCACTGCTTCTAGCAGTAGGAAGTGAAAAGCCAAAGAAGTTTTGAAAACTTCCAAGAGGAAAAAACTGTAGTTGATGAATCGGAGTTGAAAATCGAATAAAAAACCTTGCCGATATTTATGAATACGATGAAAGTAGTGCACACGAGAGTGAAAATGTTGAAAATAGTGAAGGCAGAAGTGAGGGGGAAAGCGAAGAAGAAAGTGAAAGTGATAGCGGGGAAGGTGGGGATAGGAGAGATAGCGGAGACGGGGAGGAGGATCCCCTATCCTTGTCAATTTGTGCAAGAGATATCTCTGTTGAGTCGTACGCCCTAACAACCTAGATGGATGATCTAGGTTCTTTTCCTGCAAAGATTTCTGTGAGAGAAAGAATGGCAGTGTATCGAGAGTTTAGACGGATTCTTGTTGAACAAAAATTGTATTCTGCTTTTAAGAAGACTTGTTTCAGACACTTGAGTCATATCCCAAAACATTTTAAGTTTAATGGACAAATGGTCCATTATGTATTGCTGCGACGTATAAAAAATCATAAAAAATTGTATGAAATTTGATTCTGTGTGAACGATAAGCTAGCTTGTTTCGGCTAAAAGGAATTTGTTTTTATTAAGGGGCTGAATTGTTCAGCATATCTCCGTGAATCAAAAACGAAAAAAGTCCTCCAAAATGAAGAAAGCTTTCATTTTAAGGTGACGAAAAATAAGAGCATTACTGCTGCGAAGTTGATTAGCCTAATAAAAGGTAATAGGCTGAATAATCAACAAAAGTTGAAAGATGCTTTGGTTGGGTTCGTGCACGCGATAATGCTGGCAAAGAACCCGTCAAAGAAGGTGGATTCAGACCACATCAAGATAGCGGCTGATTTAGAATTCTTGGGGGGTATCTATGGGGAAAAGAGTCCTTTGGGCTTACATTGAGCTATCTGACAAAGAAGACTGATCTGACCAGGCAGAAACAAGCTTTTGTCAAGAGAAATAATGCATCGTATGCGTTATATGGCTTTTCCTGGGCGTTTCTGGTACTTAAAATCTACCATCTTATTGATTTATTATAGACTCCTACATATTTATGCAATAATACACAAACACTGTAGATTTACTTCTGCTTTTATTGATTGCAGGTTTAGATATATGAGTCCTTTCCTCATCTGGGAAGGTACGCCGACAAGTCGTTGGATTCTCCTCTGCCCATTTCCTATCTTCTTAGATGACACATGTCGAAGTGTGACAATATAATGGAAGGCGACCCATTTAAGTACAAAGAAAACAACACAAAGGTAAAATTATTCTTATTATGATAGATATGATAATAATATTATTATATTAGTGAATGTCGTGTAATTTGTTTTTATTTCTTTGTAGATTGTGTACCCGTACCTTACCCCTACTGTCCGTGAGATGGAACAGAGATACATGATAATATTTAAGCCATACACAGACAAAGTTAAGGATACCTCCATCGATGCATTGAAGGCGCAACTAAATGGCATGACTGTCCTGACTTCATCAGCGGAGACGCAGACAAAGACGAAGATTTGGGTGACCACCATTATGTTCCAAATTCAGCACCTGCTTGTGATCATGCTAGTTCAAGTGGACTTAAAACTGCGCCAGACGCTTCTAACAACGATGACCTACGCGAGAGTATTGCTTTGCTCGAGAGAAGTCTACTGGATATTGCTTTTTTTTGTTAGAGATGAGAGACTGAGGAGAATCAAGAAGAATAAGAAGCAACAAGATAAGAGTAAATTAATTTTTTTGTGCTCTTCCAATTTAATTTTCTTGCATATTTTTTGTAATCCTTTCAAAACAATGTAGTGCACCTCGACAGTCCCCCTCGTATCCGGCATAAAGTAAACCTCAAAGAACTTGCAGTCGCAGTAACGGACATTGCTGCAGCAGATAAAAAAGTTGAAGAAGAAAATAAAGAAGAAGAAACGGAAGAGGAGAATGCAGCAGATAAACATGATGCGGAAGAAGAAGAAGAAGAAGAAGGAGGAGGAGAATAAGAAGAAGAAAAAGATGAGATGACAGCTGAAGAAGAAGAAGAAAATGAGGAGAAAACAAAAGAAGATGGTGAAAAGAAATTGGAAGAAAAAAAAATAGAAACGAGAAGGCAGTTGACGAAGAATTAGTAGTCTAACAGGAGGTTGAAAATATTGAAGAAGAGAAGAAATCATCAGAAGAAGAAGAGAAGGAAAATGAGAAGAAAGAAGTTGAAGAAGAGGAGAAAAAATATGAAGAAAAAGAAGTGAATGTGATGGGCATTGTTGTGGAACTCAATCAAGAAAACAAGTAGTTTTGTGGATTTGGAACAAACAATTTTCTTAATGATTTATTTTTTTTAGTGATTTGTTCTTTATGGATAATTGAATTACATATATTTGGTGATTTGTTCTTTAAATAGCTGGCTGCATTGCGTTACCAGTTCTGTTATTTTCCTAATTTATAGTGGTTGATTAAAAATATTGTAGAAGTTGTTCTCTATAATTTATAGACTTAACAGACTATCGAATAAGTAATTCATATATTTACAGTAACTATCATGGTTTATAGAGGTCGATGATAAAAGACATCGGCATAATTCTCTATTAATTATAGATTACACCCACGATTGATTTAAGAAATCGTACATCTATTTATTCAGTTTTCTATATCCCTATTATACCTTTCCAGAAAGCCAACAACAATAACAAACCATACAATAAATTTTTTAAGCATTTCTTTTTTTTCTCGGTCAAAATCAGCCTTTGCTTTACTTGATCCCTCTCCATTTCGACTTCTTTTAGTAATCCTTTCAAGTAATCTCTTTGCTCTTCGGTTTCTCTTAGCAATGTCATGAGTAGATCTCTATTTTGTTCAGATTCCTGAAGCTTTTGTAGTATATGAAACTTGAAAGCGCCTCAAAAATTTAATGTCGATGGGCTGCTCGTCGGTGAGTCTTCGTCAAGCCACTTAACAAATGAGCATCCGCCAATATCCTTTCCAACCGCACAGTTAAAGAATTTTGATCTGACTTTCAATCGGTATGTGACGTCCTAAAAACAGCTGGATTGCCACAATGGCATATGTTGGACACTTTTGCATTTGATTTTTGGATGCTTGAGACATTGTAGTTGTTAACAAAAATTAAAGCCAAAAAAACTGAGAGTGTTAACACAAAAATAGTCTTCCTTTTATAGAAGTAAAAAGTGAGATATTATTGTTGGGTGTTGATTTGACGTGTACTTATTATCGTTGTAAAAATCTAACATTTAATTTTTTTTTTTACCATTGAACTTGTTTCATAGACCTTATTTATAATCGATGCCTTCTCAGACTTTTGGTAGATGATGCACCGCATAAATAGACAGTATAGCATATACTAAGAGCTAATTTCTTTTATGCAATTAAAGGAGCTTGAACAAGTCATGTGATCGTATGAGAGTCCACATAAATTGAATTAGGTGATCAAAGATGTGTGAGGATGGGTAGTGGATGAACAACAAACATGCTTGGGGCAATGTTTACCCAAAGCACAAGTATGTTGTGGAGAATTCATTTGTTCAACCACAACTCATCACCTCACATCTTTAATCACTACTTTCTATTTATGTGGACTCTCATACGATCACATGACTTGTTTAGACTCATTTAATTGCATAATATCCAATTATTGATTATTCTATTAATTAATTAATCCTTCTCAAAATATGTGCTAGTTATGGTCTATGAATAAATATCATAGTCTAGCTATTTATTCGTGGAAGTAGTTTACAGTCTATGCTAGACTATATCAGGTCGAGTACAAAACTAAGCATAGTCTAGCATATATTTTATACAACTTCATTAATAAATGTACTAGACTAGGACACATATTTATAGACCATGACTAGCACATATTTTGAAAAGGATTAGTTAATCAATAAAATAATAAGTAATTGAATTTTATGCAATCGAATGAGCCTAAACAAGTCATGTGATCGTATGAGGGTCCACATAAATTGAAAGTGGTGATCCAAGATGTGAGATGATGAGTTGTGGTTGAACAACCAACATCCATAGGGCAATGTTTACCAAAGCACAAGTATGTTGTGAGGAATTTATTTGTTCATCTGCAGTCCATCCTCGCACATTCTTGATCACCTTTTACAATTTACATGAACTCTCATACGATCACATGACTTGTTTAAGATCCTTTAATAGCATAAAATTTAATTATTTATTTTTTGATTAACTAATTATTCTCCTTTTTCCCAAATATTCTACTAAGGACAATAAATCAATACGGTATATTATTGACAAGACTTATAGTCTATGAAATATACTGGACACAATTGATGGACCTGTATTGTTGAACGCACCAATTACGTATATGTTCGAGCATAGACATTGAGCTTTGTATATAATAAACCCCACTGACTTTGTATTTAATTTTGTATAAATCAACATAATTGTGAATAGACCATATTCATTTTTCATTTGCATATATGAATTAATTTGACGTCTGACAACTGTCTTGTTCATCTTCTAACAAAGTAAATTGCAAAAATTTTAAAAATAAAAAAATTATAAAATTAAAGTGGAGACAAATGCAGGAAACAAGAATTAATTTTTTATTATCATATGAGAATTAATTTTCACATCTCACAACCGTTTGATTCATATTCTAACAGGAGAAATTACAAAAATTCAAACCAGAATAAAATTTCTAAATTAAAATATACACAAATATAGGAAACAAACATATTTCATTAATACTTCATTGCAAGGATGGTGTAGAACCATATGTACAGCAAAATTAAGAAGCTTTTATCTAAGGTGATGGTGGGGGAGTGATCATCTCATCGGGGTCCATGTTGAGCCGCTCCATAATCGCCCATAAAAATTGAGCGATCCATTATAGTTCACGGTGGTAGTACTCTCTGTCCTGTCCTATACCATAGAAAAGACAGTTTAGGTCGTTACGAAGGAGGAAAAGGTCGTAGTTACGCTGGACCATCCTTCTTGGTCTCAATGGAATGTCTGGCATCTTGTCGATTTAATTAATTTATGAGTTGATGAAGATGAAGTTTGGGTATAGTAGATGGGTGTTTATATAGACCAAAATAGAACCCTTTGATTTTTCCGCCCATTGGTTGGTAGACGTGTGAATCGGTGGAAATCAAGGAGGTAGCGTGTACCCAATCGACGCAACGTGTGAGTGGACGTGCAACATCTTTTTTGATATGTAATAAATGCTCAACTGTTCATCTGTCCCTTTGAATATTTAGGGTTTTTAATAGACTTTATATGGGATCGATAATAAACTATGTGTTAAATAAAGAATACAAGCAATAGACCTGACACATAATATATGCAATACCTTAAAAAATCGATAATAGACACAGAGTAAAATCAATAAGGCTGGCATTAATCAGACCACTGAAGAGTTGTCAAAATGCATACACTGCTATGACTTACAAAAACACGAATTCATACAAGTCTAACTACGATTTATTATTGTTACAAGTGGTTCTCTTATGCCCAGATCTCTTGCACAGTGAACACTTGTTCCTCCTCTTCAACTTGAAAGTCTCGCCCACACCTTTAACACGTTTTCTTTTCTTCCTTTCGAGCTTGGTGACAACAAGAGGTGGAATAATGTTTACGTCTAGCAATTCTTGTGGCACGCTCCATTCGAACTCCAAAGGGACAATATCAATTAATTTCGAATATGCAAGGAGATACTCTTTCACTTTATACACGGGCAAAGAGTAATCTTAGACTTTCAAACCATAATCATCACAGTTCTTCAATCGCAAAGTAGTCATCGCGTGATCGCATGGTATTTTGACCAGCTTAAACTTCTTACAAGAACACGACCTTTCCAGTAGGTCGATTTTTGTCGTCCAGCCACTGTCGAACACTGTGAATTGTCTTTCGTCCCCGCTTACGTTCTCCACAAAGAAGGAGTCTCCCTTTCTCATATTATCCCTTAAGATCTTTTTGGCGGCAGGCATAAATTTGTTATCCTTAGATTTGAGGACGTAGGCATAACTCTCCCTGAATATATCACCAAACCTCTTAGCAATCGATTTGAATATGGATGTCATGGGGTACTCTCTTTTAGCAATCAACATAGAGTTCATTGACTCAGCAATATTTATGGTCATCACGTCAAATCTGTTGCCGGGGAAATATGCCCTACTCCATTTCTCAAACCCAAGCTTATGCTCGAGGAAAAAGGCTACCTCGGGATAGTAGTTCTTAAATTCCACAAAATGGTCGCTAAACTCCTCGGGAGAATATGTCTTTGCGGTGTTGTAAAATAGATAGAGGTGTTCTCCGTAGTGGTGATTTACCCGAAGATTTTCACCTAGGTGTCTCATGCAGTACCCGTGATGATCATGGTTGTAAGACTTTGCGATGCTCTTGTGCCTATCGGATAAAGCACAAATCTGGTCCATCGACCACAATAGACTTCAGCTACTCAAAGAAGAATGTCCATGACACATCGTTATCGTTGTCAACGATGCAAAAGGCAATCGGATAAATATGGTTCTTCGTACCCTGTGCAACCGTGCTTAGCAGTACCCCTTGTACTTGTCGTATAAGAGAGTGTCGTCGACCTCAATAACCTTTCTCATGTGGAAAAATCCCCAAATGCAAGGGCCCAACGCTAAAAATAGTACATAAACCTACAATCGACCTTGTTCACTTTGATGGAATATGTAGTGCCAACATTAAGAGCGTCGATCATGTATGAAAAAGCCGGAAGGAAGAAATACTCGTGCTCCGTTGTCTACTTCTCAAGTTCTTGAAAATAATTCTCCGAATCTCACTAGTGTCCAGACCCTTTCCTTCGCGATACATGTTCACACAGAGCTATGCAATGACTTTAGATGTTATTTTTCTATGGTTGCGCATGGCGTATTCGACGCCAAAATTGTGATCGCCAATATATTTATAGATGACGAAGTTGTCTGTGCATTCATACTTCTTCGCCCGCAACATCCATGTGCAACTAGGACAAATGCAATTCACCTTGAAGAATTTTCCGCAGCTCTTCAACGTAGCATAATCAAAAGAATTTCTTACAGCTGCTACGTCTAGCAATAATTTCAGCTCTTTTTTGTTGCTAAATGTTTGATTTGGCTGAAAATTATTTCCATCGAAAAAGGTGTGGTTGGTTTGTACTCCCAATCCGCACTCTTCTCTTGCTTCTTCAGAGAAAATTTGATCTTCCAATTCCATTTAATAATCTTCCGAATCCATTGGATGAGCATCCAAACTCTCATCTTCAAATGAATCATATTTGTCGATTATCGGCTGTGGTGGCGGGATTGTTGGAGACCCCGAAATGATATTTATCCTCAATAATGGCCTAGATCCATGGAAGCGACATCCAACCTATATAACGACACATGCCGATCATTATTTATGAACGTGGGATGTATTATTGTAATGCCTCGCACTTTTCTAAGCTAGAAAGCAAACCGTTGTTCGTACGTGTGAAACCCCCAATTCTGTAAGCCTAGTTATAAGAGAGCTTATGATGTGTTAAGTGTGGTTATATGAGTCACTTAAGGTAGTACAAGCTAAGAGTTTCGAAATCTATCAAGTTTTAGTGTTTGAATTCACAAGGGTCATCTTTGAATGAGCATAACTTGATAAATATGTGGTATTTATGCATATTTCTACCCACCAACTTATAGTGAATCAAATTATCTTTCCAACGGTACCAATTTCATCAAAATCCGACACCCGAGCAAGGAATTATGGCTTTACAAAGTAGAGTGCGTCGCCTAACCAATCGTACATGGCTACTAGAATAGGTGTGCGATAAGCAATGCGACGCATATCTAAATGTGTGCGATAAGAAAAGTGGCGCATACCTAAATGTGTGCGATAAGCAATGCGGCACATACTTAAATGTGTGCGATAAGCAATGCGGCGTATACGTAAATGTATGCGATAAGCAATGCGGCGCACACTTGGTGTTTCAGGTAGTAAAAACACTTCATTTTGAGTTCTTTTGAGGGCAATTAAGTATTTTGGCACTCCTTACACACCCCTAAACTTAACCTTACGAATTTAAGAGAATCTAAACACATCATAACCCTATTATCATTCTAAGTTCATCATCCAAGAGCACTAAAGGAGAAAAACAACTAGGGTTGCACAATCAACATTGAGGGTCCAATCTTTCAACGAATCCTTTACCATAAAGGTATGTGGGGTTTTCAACAAGAACTTCCTTTCATTCTTGTGCTAAAAAATTTATATTATTTTACGAGGATACATGAGTTTACTTGTTTAATTATGAATTTGAGATGGAAACTATTATCCTATATTCTTGTTCAAGAAACTATGATATTTTTGTGATGTCTTAAAGGTAAATTCCTTGAGTTTTGATGTTAATATCATGTTTCAAGTTGAATTTCCAGATTTTCATATGACTTATACTTGTTTGCTATACAAAGTATGAATCTTGAAATATTTTGCTCAAGTGTTGATATATGGGATTTAAACCCTCTTTGAGATTATGATCTTTGGTGAAGTAATGTGTTATACACACCTTGATATTTGAATGATTTGACCTTTTGGTCTTGAAAGAGTTATTTTTGAACTCTAATGAGAAAAGAAATCCATATGTTGATTTATTATGAAAAAGTGGTAGCATGATGGCTCCCGATATGAATTGTTGAATTGTATTGTTGTGGATTTTCTTTTGAAATGATCTGAGCTAAGTCCGGGAGTAGTCTTTAGCACCGAGCGGGAGGTATAGCTGTGATTGGTACTCCCCTAGAACTACGTGCCTCTGTAGGATGTGAGCCTAAGGCTGATTGATAAAGTGATCACTAGTGAACAAAAGATTAAGGTCCTACTCCGATGGCAAGGATAGGACAGCTCTCCCCAACGTGGGTTGGACGTTGGACTCCATGTAGCTCACATAGTTTATGTCGGTTGTAAGAGACTTCTGATTAAAATAAAAAATGTAATAGTTTGAAAATGTAAGTTGAGAAAGTTATCATTTTTGAAGAATTTGATGAATATTTCTATATCTTAAAGAGAATTGTTATGAAAGCTACTCATTTTGATGACTTGAAAATGATTATGAAAGTGATTGGGATTTACTATGATAACTCACATGTTTTCACCGATGTGTTTTACTCTATGGTGATTATGATGATTTTATTTCGAGCTATGTGAGTCTCTTATTACAGCATGCATACTTTCCTATGAATATTTGTGATATAGGACTTTTATGAAAACTTGCATACACCCTCATATACTCGGTCCATATTCCATGGTACTGACCCATGTATTCGTACGTGGGCTACATTTTCCCTATAATATAGGTCCAGGTGCTCATTTCCAGGCTTGACGTGATTCTCCAAGCACATTGGTCTATATTTTCTACAGTGGTGAGTCCTCATGGTTCGAGGACTGGTTATTTTAGATTTCACTCTTTTATTTTGAGTTATCATTTTATTCCCTGATGTTAGGGTCAGTTGGGGTCTGTCCCAATGGCTCAGTGTTATACAGTTTAGTAGAGGCTTGTCAGACTAGATGGTTAGATTGATTAGTCTTGTGGAGAGGTCGTATTTTTTTACTTTCCGCATCTCTTTCATTTTGAATTATGATATTATGGAGAATATCTTGATGTTTGGTTATAGTAATCAAGTCGATGAGTGTTGAATGGTATAAAAATGGCTCAAAGGATTAGCTTGGGGCTACTTGTAGCCTTAAGCATCGTGTAACGCTTCGGGACCCATTTTCGGGGTGTTACAAACTTGGTATCAGAGCCTAAGGTTATTGGAGTCCTAGGGAGTCTGGCAAACCGCGTTAAGTAGAGTCTTGATCATCGGTGTGTAGCACGTCATATCTATGAGCAAGAGGCTACGAGACATTTTAGGGAAAAGTGTTATTTCATTCTTTCAGAAGTCCATTGTGCTTACAGTTGTTTTATTTTAGCTATTAATTCATGCTCTCCTATTTCAGAATATGCCTCCTCGTCGAGCTATAAGAAATAACGATAGTCAGCAACCCCAGCCTGCTGACCCACTGAATGAAAATATGTCCCATGCTAAATTTTGAGCAGCCTTTCAGGCGCTGGCCCAAGCTGTCACTGCGAATGTTCAGGCCAATCCGGCCTCGGCTCCACAACAGCAGGGAGGTGATTCAGATGCTGCGAGGATCTATGACTTTATGCGGATTAATCTGCCAGAATTTTATGGGTCCAAGCCAGATGAGGATCCACGGTTGTACTTGGAGGAGGTGCGAAAGATTACTCAGGTGATGCATGTCTCTGAGGAGCATAGTGTGGAGTTGGCAGCATATCGATTGAAAGACCTTGCTTATGATTGGGTAGTTGCTTGGAGAAAGGGAAGAGGTGAGGGTGTCGTCCCTACGTCTTGGCAGGAGTTCCAGGATGCATTCCTGGATAAGTTTTTCCCTTTAGAGATGAGAGAGGCGAAGGTAGAGGAGTTCATGAACTTGCGACAGGGCTCTATGACTGTTAAAGAGTACTGTCTGAATTTCAATCAGTTGGCCAAATATGCTCCTGACTTAGTAGCTGATAATCGGGCCAGTATGAGTAAATTTATGACAGGAGTGTCTAGCTATATTGTTAAGGAGTGTAGGTCTGCTATGTTAAATAGTGAGATGAATCTTTCTAGGCTGATTACTCATGCCCAATAGATTGAAGCAGACAAGGTCAAAGAGAGGGATAGAATGAGAGAGAATAAGAGAGCTAGGTCCGAGCAGCACGAACAGGTTCAGACTAGATCGCAGGGAGGGAATTGCCCTCAGTTTCAGAATCATTCATCTACACCAGCACCATCGTCAACTAGTGGTCTCGTACCTAGGGGTGGGCAGGAGCAAGGTAGCAAAGTCATATGCAGCCAGGTCCCAGTACAGTATTGGTAGTAAGCCAAATTATCCTCCGCATCCTAAGTGTGATAGGACCCACCCCGGTGAGTGTTGGGGTAAGAAAAAAGGTTGTTTCGGGTGTGGTGACTTGGGTCACAAACTTAGGGAGTGCCCACATGCCAGGCTAAGGTATTGTGATAATCGCACTCAGACTCAGACTCAGACTGCTAGTGCTCCAGTTCAGGTGAATCGCCCAGACCCAGCTCAGGGTGTCTCTTCTAGTACTGCTGGCGGTCAGCGCCAGAATAGGTTCTATGCTTTGCCATCTCGCCAGGAGCAAGAAGACTCTCTTGATGTTGTTACTGGTATGCTCCATATACTTCAATTTGATGTCTATGTTTTGTTAGATCCTGGGTCTAGTTTTTCATATTTTACACCTCTAGTTGCTATGAATTTTGAAATGAGTCCTGAAAATATTCCTGAGCCTATCTTAGTTTCTACCCCAGTGGGTGATTCGATTGTTGCCCAGAAAGTGTATAGAAAGTGTCCTGTTACAGTCCTTCATAGAGTCATGTTGGTTGATCTGATTGAGTTATAAATGGTGGATTTTGATGTTATTCTGGGTATGGACTGGCTTCATTCTTGCTATGCCTCTATAGATTGCTGTACCCGAGTGGTCAAGTTTCAGTTTCCTGATGAATCTATGTTTGAGTGGTCTGGGAGTTCTGTATCTCCCAAGAGTCATTTTATCTCATATATTAAAGCTAGAAAACTTATTTCCAAGGGGTGCATTTATCATCTGGTTAGAGTCAAGGATACTAAGTCTAAGACTTCAACTCTCCAGTCAGCTAGCATTATTAATGAGTTTTCTGATATCTTTTTAGAAGATCTCCTAGGGATACCTCCTGATAGAGAGACAGAGTTTGGGATCGATCTTCTTCCCGATACTCAGCCCATTTTTATTCCTCCTTACCGTATGACACCTGCAGAACTTAAGGAGTTAAAAGAACAACTCAAAAATCTATTAGATAAGGGTTTCATAAGGCCCAGTGTTTCTCCTTGGGGTGCTCCTGTGTTATTTTTGAGAAAGAAAGATGGTTCCCTGCGTATGTGTATTGACTATCGCCAATTGAATAAAGTCACTGTCAAAAATAAGTATCCTCTTCCTAGAATAGACAATTTGTTTAACCAATTTCAAGGTGCAAATTACTTCTCAAAGATAAACCTTCGATTCGGCTATCATAAACTCAAAGTTATAGAGTGTGACACCCCGAAAACAGCTTTCCAAACTCGCTATGGTCATTTTGAGTTTCTTGTTATGTCCTTCGGGTTAACTAATACCCCAGCATCTTTTATGGACCTCATGAATCGAGTGTTCAGATCATATCTTGACATGTTTGTTATCATATTT
Source organism: Capsicum annuum (assembly GCF_002878395.1). Classification (NCBI taxonomy): domain Eukaryota; kingdom Viridiplantae; phylum Streptophyta; class Magnoliopsida; order Solanales; family Solanaceae; genus Capsicum; species Capsicum annuum. The sequence goes on along the minus strand of NC_061112.1, from coordinate 128,357,576 downwards.
ATAGATGAAATTTTGGTGTACTCTCGTAGTGAGTATGAACATGCAGATCATCTCTGAATTGTCTTGCAAACTCTTAAAAACCATCAATTGTTTGCCAAATTCAGCAAGTGTGAGTTTTGGTTGAGGTCAGTTGCTTTTTTAGGTCATATCATTTTTTTCGAGGGTATTAGAGTTGATCCCCAAAAGACAGAAGCTGTTAGAAACTATCCCAGACCTATCTCTCGGACTGACATCCAAAGTTTCTTGGGTCTAGCTGGCTATTATCGCTGTTTTGTTGAAGGTTTTTCCTCTCTAGCGTCTCCTATGACCCGGTTGACCTAAAAGAAAGTAAAGTTCCTGTGGTTCGATTCTTGTGAGAAGAGTTTTCAGGAGTTGAAGACTCGACTCACTTCAGCCCCTGTTTTGACTTTGCGTGATGGTGTTGAGGGTTTTGTAGTATATTGTGATGCTTTTAGAGTTGGTTTGGGTTGTGTATTGATGTAGAAGGGTAAGGTGATAGCTTATGCTTCTAGACAATTGAAACCCCATGAGAAGAATTACCCCACCCATGATCTTGAGTTAGCTGCTGTTGTGTTTGCTCTAAAAATCTGGAGACACTACTTGTATGGTGTTCACGTTGATGTTTTCACCGATCATAAGAGTTTGCAATATGTATTTACCTAGAGGGAGTTGAACCTTAGGCAGAGAAGGTGGTTAGAGCTGTTAAAAGATTATGATATGAGTGTGTTGTACCATCCAGGTAAGGCCAATGTAGTGGAAGATGCCCTAAGCAGGGTGTCTATGGGTAGTGTTTCGCTTATTGAAGAGGATAAGAAAGAGTTGGCTCATGATGTGCATCGTTTGGCTAGACTGGGGGTTAGGTTGTTTGGCTGAAGTTAGTATAGGGGTACAGAGTAATTTCGGATCCTCCTTGATTTCGAAAGTAAAGGAGAAGCAAAACTTAGATGCTAGTTTGATCAGACTGAAAAAATCAGTAAAGGACCAAAAGGTGGAGGTTTTCTTCCAAGGGGGAGATGGTGTGTTGAGATTGCAGGATAGATTATGTGTTTAGAATGTTGATGATCTGAGACAAAGAATTATGGATGAAGCGTACAGCGCGCGATATTCTATTCATCCTGGTGCCACCAAGATGTACCGCGACTTGCTAGAAATCTATTGGTGGAGTGGCATAAAGAAGGATATAGCAGTATTTATGGCTAAGTGTGCGATGTGCCAACAGGTTAAGGTAGAACACCAAAGACCTGGTGGTATGATGCAGGAGTTCGGTATTCCCACTTGGAAGTGGGAAGAGATAAATATGGATTTTGTGACTGGTTTACCTCCTTCCCGACGCCATCATGATTCCATTTGGGTTGTTGGATAGATTGACTAAGTCTGCGCACTTCTTGCCTATGCATACTTCTTATACTGCTAAGGATTACGCTAGATTGTACATCCAGGAATTAGTCAGATTTCATGGAGTTCCCTTGTCCATCATTTCAGATAGGGGTACTCAGTTCACTTCACAGTTTCAGAGAGCTTTTCAGAAGGGTCTTGGTACCCAAGTGCATTTGAGTTCTGCTTTCCATCTGTAGACAGATGGTCAGGCTGAGATGACCATCCAGACCTTAGAGGATATGTTGAGAGCGTGTGCTCTTGACTTTAAGGGGAGTTGGGATGAGCATTTACCATTGATAGAGTTTGCTTACAATAACAGTTTTCACTCTAGCATTGGTATGGCTCTATTTGAGGCTTTGTATGAGAGAAAATGTAGGTCACCCATAGGTTGGTTTGAAGTGGGTGAAGCTGCCGTGAGTGGTCCTGATTCAGTCTTTGAGGCTATGGAAAAAGTCAAAGTGATTAGAGAAAGATTGAAAATCGTACAGAGTCGTTAGAAGTTGTATGCTGACGTGAAGATAAGAGACCTTGAATTTTAAGTTGGTGACTTGGTATATTTAAAGATTTCACCCATGAAGGGAGTGAAGAGATTTAGGAAGAAGGAGAAACTTAGTCCCCGTTATGTTGGCCCCTACAGAGTTCTTAGCAGTGTTGGTAAGGTAGCGTATGAGGTTGATTTACCTTCAGAGTTATCTTCCGTTCACTCTGTCTTCTATGTCTCCATGCTGAAGAAACACGTTGGTGATTGTGTTGTTGTTGATCCTTTAGAAAACCCTGATGTGGAAGATAGTCTTTCTTTTGAGGAAGTTCCTGTTGAGATTTTAGATCACCAAGTCCGAAGACTAAGGAACAAAGAAGTTCCCTTAGTCAAGGTGTTGTGGCAAAACCAATCTGTTGAAGGTGAAACTTGGGAAACCGAGATGGTTAGGCGATCCAAGTATCTGCACCTGTTTTCCGTAAGCCCCGATCAAGCCGAAGGTACCATTCTGCTCTAAATCATTTCTTTTCTATGCAGAATTGCAGTAGTTCAGCATTTATTTTATACTATTCAGCTGTGATTTCATGACTCATGCACTCCTTGTTGTGCCCGAAATGTAGAATGAAGTAGAGGCAAGATTAGCAAGTTGCTTCAACTCTGTACCCTTCATTTTCTCTTTACTCTTAGTATACCCAGCGTCATTCGAGGACGAATGTCCCCAAGGGAGAGATATTGTAATGGCCTGCACTTTCCTAAGCTAGAAAGCGAACCGTTGTTCGTACATGTGAAACCCCCAATTCTGTAAGCCATATTTGGGCACATGAATTACCAAGATTACCCTAGTTATAAGAGATCTTATGATGTGTTAAGTTTGGTTATATGAGTCACATAAGGCAGTACAAGCTAAGAGTTACGAAATCCATCAAGTTTTAGTGTTTGAATTTGGAAGGGTCATCTTTGAATGAGCATAACATGATAAATATGTGGTATTTATGCATATTTCTACCCACCAACTTATATATAATCGAATTAGCTTTCCAACAATACCAATTTTATCAAAATCCGACACCCGAGCAAGGAGTTATGGCTTTGCAAAGTAGAGTGCGTCGCCTAACCAATCGCACATGGCTACTGGAATAGGTGTGCGATAAGCAATGCAGCGCATACCTAAATGTATGCGATAAGCAATGCGGCGCATACTTAAATATGTGCGATAAGCAATGCGGCGCATAAGTAAATGTATGCGATAAGCAATGCGGTGCACACTTGGTGATTCAGGTAGTAAAAATACTCTGTTTTGAGTTATTTTGAGGGCAATTAAGTCTTTTGGCACTCCTTACACACCACTAAACTTAACCTTATGAATTTAATAGAATCTAAACACATCATAACCCTATTATCAATCTTAGTTCATCATCCAAGAGCACTAAAGGAGAAAAACAACTAGGGTTGCACAATCAACATTGAGGAATCTTTCAACGAATCCGTTACCATAAAGGTATGTGGGGTCTTCAACAAGAACATCCTTTCAATGTTGTGCCCAAAAATTTATATTATTTTACGAAGATACATGAGTTTACTTGTTTAATTATGAATTTGAGATGGAAACTATTATGCTATATTCTTGTTCAAGAAACTATGATATTTTTGTAATGTCTTAAAGGTAAATTCCTTGAGTTTTGATGTTAATATCATGTTTCAAGTTGAATTTCCAGATTTTCATATGAGTTATACTTGTTTGCTATATAAAGTATGAATCTTGAAATATTTTGCTCAAGTGTTGATATATGGGATTTAAACCCTTTTTGAGATTATGATCTTTGGTGAAGTAATGTGTTATACACACCTTGATATTTGAATGATTTGACCTTTTGGTCTTGAAAGAGTTATTTTTGAATTCGAATGAAAAAAGAAATCCACATGTTGATTTATTATGAAAAAAAGGGTAGCATGATGGCTCCCGATATGAATTGTTGAATTGCGTTGTTGTGGATTTTCTTTTGAAATGATCTGAGTTAAGTCCGGGAGTAGTCTTTAGCACCGAGCGGGAGGTATAGCTGTGATTGGTACTCCCCTAGAACTACGTGCCTCTGTAGGATGTGAGCCTAAGGCTGATTGATATAGTGATCGCTAGTAAACAAAAGATTAAGGTCCTACTCCGATGGCAAGGATAGGACAGCTCTCCCCAACGTGGGTTGGACGTTGGACTCCATGTAGCTCACATGGTTTATGTCAATTATAAGAGACTCCCAATATGTGTGTGTATTCTTCTGATTGAGATGAAAAATGTAATAGTTTGAAAGTGTGAGTTGAGAAAGTTATCGTTTTTAAAGAATTTGATGAATATTTCTATATCTTAAAGAGAATTGTTATGAAAGCTACTCGTTTTGATGACTTGAAAATGATTATGAAAGTGATTGGGATTTACTATGATAACTCACATAGTTTCACCGATGTGTTTTACTCTATGGTGATTATGATGATTTTATTTCGAGCTATGTGAGTCTCTTATTACAGCATGCATATTTTTCTATGAATATTTGTAATATAGGACTTTTATGAAAACTTGCATACACCCTCATAACTGACCCATGTATTCGTACGTGGGCTACATTTTTCCTATAATGTAGGTCCAAGTGCTCATTCCCAGGCTTGACGTGATTCTCCGAGCACATTGGTCTACATTTTCTGTAGTGGTGAGTCCTCATGGTTCGAGGACTGGTTATTTCAGATTTCACTCTTTTATTTTGAGTTATCATTTTATTCCCTGATGTTAGGGTCAGTTGGGGTCTGTCCCAATGGCTCAGTGTTATACAGTTTAGTAGAGGCTTGTCAAATTAGATGGTTAGATTGATCAGTCTTGTGGAGAGGTGGTATTTTGTTACTTTCCGCATCTCTTTCGTTTTGAATTTTGATATTATGGAGAATATCTTGATGTTTGATTATAGTAATCCTGTCGATGAGTGTTAAATGGTATGAAAATGGCTCAAAGGGTTAGGTTGGGGCTACTTGTAGCCTTAAGCACCGTGTAATACTTCGGGACCCATTTTCGGGGCGTTACAATTATACCCCACCCATTCATTACATAGCTAATCACAACATTCTTTGGCTCGCAATCCAATTCTTCGCTCTCAATTACGCTTCGAACCATGTCGTCATACGATCCATTGTGACGCAGCGGGAGGGGCACTATTTCCTTCTTAGATGATTTCCACTTCCAATAGTTGGGACCCTCTTTCCACGCACCCATATAATTACCACTCACGATAATTACCTCAGCTACTGCCATAATAGACCACACAAATCGATAATAGATTAAGGTATATGTCTATAGCTGGTTGATGACTGGTATAAAAACGTTCGTACAAAGACACGAATGGACTGGTTTTGGATATAATTGATGCCCTCCTAGCTCTGGGATGGATAAATGTATATGTAGGACTTCTAAATTACTGAAATATATCTAATGACGAGGTATTGAGCGGATTTGAAAAGCTTTTCAAGCTAGTAGAAATGGTGAAAAGAATATTTTTTGCATTTTTTTTTTTTCAAAAAGAATGGAACAACAATGGAGGCAATGATCAAGAATGGAGATTTTCAATTGTGATGAGCAACTTTTCGTTGAAAAAGTGGCCGGAATCGAAAATTATTAGTGAAAAAGAAAGCTCCTATTGGTGGCTTCTTGGACAATTTTCTAAATTTAAATAGGAAATATGAAAAAATGGTGAAAATATAAAAAATGGTGAGAAATATTAAATATTAAATGGATGAGGTGGGACTAAACTATAAAATTTAAAACTTGTGTGGTAGATTTGTATGTAAGAAGTGATGATGTTATTTTAGTGTCTAAACAACTAATTTTCCAAGACTTGTATCTAAATACTAAAATAAGTTTTGAAAGTGACTATTTTGCAAACTACCCGTCTCCACGGTTTTATATGTGATACCACTTAGTTACGTGGCATTTGAGTTGAGTGTTCTATTTGCTGAGGAGAAAAATATTTTATAATTTTATGATTTGGTCAAAGTATATTTTAGCAAAATATTTTATAATTGTATTATATTTTGATTGATTTTTTTTTTGAAAAATAAGAAAAATATTTTCTTAATTAACGAATAAAAATAAATTTTATAAGTGATATTTGAAGTTCGTTATTTGCAAGATTACATATAATGTTATTATATTTTTTTATTTACTTACCAAATACTAAAAAAAAGTATCAGACTCATTTATTAAGAAAATATTTTTCGTTGTTTTTCCTCATGCCAAACATAATCTTAGTTGACATTTTCTATGTTTTCTTTTTGAGAGTGGTACATACATATTTGGATCATCTCGTATTTGACTATTGTCTACTGGTATGAAACTGTCATTTTCCATTCCAACCCCTCACAAAAATGGAAAGGTATAATTGTTTTTCTTTGACTATTTGTCATTTTTATACTAGTTTTTCAGCACGTGTGTTGCACATGTATATCTGTAATATATAATTTTGTAAATTTTTTAACATTATTAAAATAATATTTTAGATAAATAATCTACATAAAAATATTTTTTTTTTTTGGTTAAACTATCCGTAGGTAGTATACACTGTATTTCAGCAAAAACCTATAAGTAGAGGGAGACTAGGCCTTACCTCTAAGAAATACAACTCTTGACTGTTAACCATATCAGTCAATCAATTAAAAAAAGAGTAGGACTAAATAGATACTTCCTACTCTCAAAGTAAAAAGGAGATTTCAACTAACAAAAAATTTAGCCTTGTCATAACAAATACGCAGACTGGGTAATTGATGTTTGTCAAGTTGATAGGATCCTTTTGTCTCTCTGGGAAGCTCTTGGTAAGTTGCAAAATGACGCCAAATCTCGTGGCTGGATGCATGTTTGGCCAAGCTATCTGCAACTTGATTTGCTTCCCTCAGGCAGTGATTAGTTCTAACATTCATCCTGTTTAAGTTGCTTAGGATTCTGTTCATTCTTCCTCTCAATTTCAAGTTGTTTTTGTCTCTGTTTTGGAGCATCTTGGTGATGATCTCTGAATCCAAGTCTAGATCCACATCAGTGAGGCCCAAGCTAAGACAAATTCAATTCCATAGTTTGCAACTAATAGCTCTATCATGTTACTGCTAATGCTCTGAACAGTGACTGCAAAAGCGATAACAACATCTCCATTTTCATCTCTAAAAATTCCACCAATACCAGCTTTCTTAGTATCATGCAGATAACTTTCATCTGTGTTGATTTTAACCCTGCCCCTCGATGGTTTCCTCCAACAGACTACTCTCTATTTGAGGGTCGGTCTAATCTTCTCTATTAGTTCACATAATATACTCCATGGCATATTGTTGTCTACCTTCATCACAAGCTTACACAAGATAATTCTTATGATTTTCTCAATATGATAAATCACCCTCGAATGCGACATTCGAGTCTGTCCTACATACTTATAGGCACTAAATCGTTTCCATACTTCCCATATTATCACAATTGGAAGGATGTTGATGAGTATGCAATGTATTTTATTTCTTGGAGTAGTATTCCACCATCTCTGGATGATATCCTGGATGCTACCTATTCTAATAGTAATTCCCAAGCTACTGGAAAAATGTTTCCACACTTCCTGGGCAATATCACCTTTCATAAAAACATGTGACATAGTCTCATGTTGTGGATTAGTACAATATTTACACTTATCTGTCAAATCATTTGCATTTTTAACAGTGGATATTTTACTAAGAAACAATCTCCAAGCGAAGAAAGAGAATTTAAAAGGTAAATATTTGTTCCATACCTTGCTTGTATCTGTTGTTCTATCTCTGTTGTACCTGATAGTGTTCCAAGCTGAATTGTTTGTGTAGTGACCAACTTCACTTGATTTCCATATAGGGTAGTCTGTCTTGTTTCGATCACCAATTGAAATTGTTAGCACATGTTGTATCAGATGAGGGTCCAGAACATTATTAAGCTTGTCAATATTTCACCCCTCTTGGTTCAGGTAATCCTCAACAGTTTCCTTGGAGTATTAGTGTCTCCCATGAGTGAGTCTAGCTATTGGCCCATGCCAGACCAATTGTCCCACCAAAAGCTGATGTTGCCTGTTTGTATTTTTGCCATATGATGTTGGGCTCAACCCAAATGCTTTATATACATCATTTGCTTCCAGCATTAAGATATATTATTTGTTGCGACTCTAGCAATAGCATTGGCCCTACTACAATATTTAGCATTAAGAAAGTTTACCCACATGGAAGGAATAGTTCTATATCTCCACTATCTCTTGACAACCAAAGTGGTGCATATCTCATTCATACTTCTAATACCAATTACATCTTCTTTCTGGGGAAAGCACATTTATTCCAAGAACACCAATGATATTTACCTTTATCTCCAGAAAATCCCCAGAAAAAATTAGAGAAGTGCTTTTCTATCGAAACAAGAGTGCTTTTGGGAGGGCAAAGAGCAGTCAAAATGTAAATAGGTAAAGATTGTAAGACATGTTTGATAAGAATAATTCTACCTCCAAAAGAAAGCATGTTACTTTGCCAACCGTTAAGTCTATTCACAACTTTTTCTACCATATTATCAAAGGAAGCAATTCCTTTTTTTCCAATAAAAATAGGGCATCTAAGATAATTGAACGGAAAGATTTTATCCATAAAATTAGTGATTTTTCTCATCCTGTTGATTTTGCTAGCAGAAGCTTTTGGATAAGTTGTGAAAAAACTTTTAATATTATTGACCTTTTGTCCAGAAATCTTTTCATAGTCACTAATGCATCTCATAACCAGCTTTATAGACTTATTATTGCCCCCAGATAAGATCATTATGTCATGGGCATATGCAAGGTGGTTAACCATAGGACCTTTATTGCTCATGTAAAAAAGAGTAAAATTAGGGTGGTGATTAAGACTATTAAGCATTTTAGAAAGAACTTCAGCTCCTAATATGAATAAAAAGGGGAACAAGGGGTCGCCTTGTTTCAAACTTTGACTGGAAGAGAAAAAGCCATGTCGGGAGCCATTAATAATAATAGAATACCAGACATTGTTCATTAATTTCATTATCCAATTTATCAAAATATCAAAAAAAACAAATCTAGTTAAAACCACATGAATAAAGGACCAGGACATCTTGTCATACGCCTTAGCCATGTCTAGCTTAATGATCATATTACCACCCTTCTTGTACTTAGTAATATCTTGTGCAATTTCTTGATCTAATAAAATATTTTCAGTGATTAACCTTCCTTTAATGAAACACTTTGATTTTCAGAAACTAAGCGAGTTAAAAAAGGATTAAATCTATTAGCAAGGATTTTAGAGACGATTTTACTAGAAAAGTTAATAAGACTAATAGGCCTCATATCAGAGAAAGTACTAGGACTCTCACAATTTGGAATAAGCACTAAGCATGTATGAGAGAAGAATTTAGTGATATTACCTCCTCTAAAGAAGTTATCCACAAAATTAATGATGTCATGCTTGATAATGTTCTAGCACGTCTGATAAAACTTACCATTAAAGCCATCTGGACCTGCAGCGCTATCCGGAGACATATCAAAAATAGCATTTTTAATTCCATTCTCATCGGACATACCTGTCAGGAGACTATTGTCTTCATCAGCAATGCATGGAGTGATGATATTTAGGATATTCCCTTGGATATTAGGGCTTTGAAGATTAAACAATTTCTTAAAGTGCTTGATTGCAGCTCTGGCCATTTTGTCTTTGTTGTGTACCCAATTGCATTTATGATTCTTGATTTTATGAATGTGAAGCCTTCATCTCTTATTTCTCAAAATAGCATAAAAGTATTTTGTGTTTTTGTCACCCTCTTCAAACCATTTTACCTGAGCTTTCTAACTGTACAGGTTGTCTTGGATTCCCAACCACCTAGTATACTCACTGTGAGCTTTATTAAGATCTTTTCTGCCCTGTTCAGTGTTGTAGTTCTCATCAATTTCTTCCAGCATTTGCACTTTGGTTTCCCAGTTCATAACTTTATTGTGAATGTCACCAATAGAATTTCTGAACCAATTACTCAATTGCCTACCCAATAGTTTAAGTTTGGATTATAGAATCCATATAGGGTTGCCTATGATGTTTTTTCCCCACACCTCTTGTACTTGTTCGGTAAAATCAGGTTGCTCAATTCAAAAATTCAGAAATTTAAAGTAGCTGATGTGATCGCTATCGTCATTGTAGCTCTTCATAAGCAAAGGTCTATGGTCAGAACCATTTCTAGCCAAGTGAGAGACATTGTTAATCTGGAATTTAGTGTCCTATTCAGAATTAACTAGAATCCTGTCAAGTCTTTTCAAAATTCTCTTAGCAGGTCTCCTATTGTTGCACCATTTAAATCTAGATCCGTTATAGCCCAAATCTATCATACCACAATTGTTCATACAACTAATAAAATCAACACTCTTATAAGATATATGGTTGTTACCCTCGAGTTTTTCATTAGACTCCATGATAACATTAAAGTCTCCTCCAATGCACCATGGGCCTTTAATAATCGCACTTAAGCTTTCAATTTTACCCCAAAGATCTTTTCTTTCCTTTGTGGTACACTTTGTCTAAAAAGATGTAACATGGAATTTTTTAGTGTTAGTGTTGATTCTGAATTTGATAGTGAGTTGTTGATCCTTATTACTTAGGATGTCAGTTTGATCCATAAAGGACCATAACATCCAAAGTTTGTCGTTGGTGTTGGACATACAATCCTGGAAACCCAAGAATTTTCTATATCCTTCTATCTTTTTTTGTCCACAAGAGGTTCCATAATGGCCAAAAAAATAGGTTTGTGAATCCTGATCAAGTGTTTTAACCTATGGACAGCGTTTTTGGATCTAACTCCTCTTATGTTCCAAAAAATGGAGTCAATCATAGAAAGAATGAAAAAGGATTCAGTTTGAGTACCTTCCTTTAGAGGTTGGTACTATTTTGTCTCTCCTTTTTCTTATATTTCTCCTAAGCTTGCTTCTGCCTCTTTTTTTCAGGTGAAATACTCACACTATTTGAAACTTCTTTGACATGGTTGTTTTCAGTATCACTTTCTCCCTCCAACCTGATTTGATTATCGTCTTCAGATAGTACATGTGCCTCATAGTCACCCCTTGATAGAAGGTTTTTATTTTCCACATTTGTAATAGTTTGATCACCATTTAACTCTACAACCAGCTGGATCCCCGGATACTTACTAATCTCCGATGGTAAATTTTTTGAGACCTCATTATCTACAGAATATTTTCTTTTATGTCCCCTCTTTGATCAAAGTGTTCTGGTATGCTTCCAATTATCTCTCCATTTTTTTCTTTGCTAACACTACTAGCTTGGTTGACATCTTTGGGAAGATTGATTTTATCACTCATTTCCTCAAGGAGTTTCTTGTGATTACTCCTAGCAGTAGTTTGCATTTCATTTTGTATATTGGAGCTGAACTGTTGTTCATTTGGATTGTTAGTCGAAGGAGCCCTTGTTCTAGTGGTTGGTTTGAATGAAACCTTACTCTTCTTCCGTGGCATCTTTTTGCATTTTTTTCTGTTTATTTTTGTTGATCCTTGTAACCATACTTGCTTTTTCTAGGAGTTGTACACTCATATCGTCGCCGGCTTTATCCTGTTGTTTCTTCTTGCTTTTCTCCGTATCTTTTTGGGACACCCCAACTTAAGAAGGAGTCCCACATCGACAAAAATACAGGAGGGATGTTGGGTATATAAGTGAGAAAGTCTTACTCCCTATTGACGTGTTTTAAAACCGTGCAGGCCTGGGTCCAAAGCGGACAATATCACTAGTGGGTTGGGGAGTGGCAGGGGTATCTCGGGCCTGTGTGGTTCGGGATGCCCGTCGCGGCCAGGACCTTGGACCGGATCATGACAGAATGGTATCAAATCCGCTCTTGTGTCGTCCTTGTCGATGTGGGCCAGAGTTCAAATTGAGTGTAGGCGAATCCGGTAAGGCGAGGCAAACCTCAGTCCTAAGTGTAGGAAAATCCCATTCGGTGGGACAAACCTCAGCAAGGACCCTGAGTTCGTGACACCCCAACTTAGGAAGGAGTCCCACATCGGAAAAACACTGTGTGGTTCGGGATGCTCGTCGCGGCCAGTACCTCGAGCCGGGTCGTGACACTTTTTTTCCTGATTTCCTTTCTCTGTGGTCTCACCCTTCTCCTCATTCTGTTCATTTTTATTTTTTCCATCAGTGTACTCCTTCTTTACATTGTCTTTCTCGCCCTTTTTTTTTCTCCATATTTTTACATTGAAAGATATTATGTCCCAAGATTTTGCAGTGTGCAAAACTTTGGGACATTTTCATATTCAATTTTTTGATTGTATCCCTTTAGAGGATTGTTGGTATCTTCACTTTCTATCCACACAGAATTGATTTTTGGTTTGGTTAAGTCAACTTCAACCTTTACCTTTGTCATGCTTTGTCTGGTTTTGTTGTCTGTCGCAAGATCCATCGATAGTGGTGTGCCAATTGGGCTGAAAATTTATTTCACATAATTCCATGTGTGACAGTGGTATGGGAGACCTAGAAGAAGGACCCAAATTGGAAAAATTGGGGAATCCTCCTCCGGTTTGAAGTCCGGTGACCACTTTTCGAGCCACATCACTTTTCCTTCAATTTCTATAGATCTTCTAAACCACACACTATTAAAATCATCTTCATTTGTGAAATCAAGGAAAACTGTTCTAAAATCAAAGAAACCAATTTTCACAGTACCTTTTAGAGAGATTTTTTCTGCGAGTTTCGATCGATTTTTCTCAATTTGTGGTCTTGATCGGAGGAATTTTCCCACAATGGTCAATTTGCATTGTTCTGTCATGACCCCATAGTAGTCGGAGGACTTGAATATTACCACTGGTAGTCTATTGTGTGTAGAGTATCTAGCTTTCACTAGTGGATCCCTAAATTCTCCAAATTGGGGCTAGGAATTGTTGGAGCTTTTAGAGCATTCTTGTAGTTAGTATTCGATGGTTCTCCCTCTTTATGATTGCTGTTTTCAGTGGTAGTTTCTTGTTGGGGCATGAGGTGTGCTGGTGGAAAACCCATCAGAGTTATCATCGGCTGGTACGAGCTTCTGATCGTTTAGAAATTAGACATTAAAAGCCCAACGGTAATTTTTTTTTGGTCGGTCATTGTTAGGTGTCTTCTAAAAATATATAATACAATTTGTATGAACATTGAGTGTTTTGTTGATTAGGGGAAAAATATTTTATAATTTTATTATATTTTGATTGGTCAAATATTCTCTTTTGAAAATGAGAAAATTATTTTCTTAATTAGCGAAAAAAATGAGTTTTATGAGTAATATTTGAAGTTCATTACTTGCTGGAGTGATTTTTTTTTAATCTACTTAGTAATCACTAAAAAATTTTAAGAGATAATATCCAATTACCTCCTGAATTATACCCAAAAGGGTTATGTCACACCTCAACTTAAAGGGGATTCTATTACCCCTGAACTAATTAAAAGTGGAATTTTCACCTCCTTAGTGTCTATATGGCACATACGTGACACTTACATGGCACAACACACTGAAGTGTCCATGTAGGCACACGTGTGTACCACGTATGTGCCACATAGGCACTAAGGGGATGAAAATTACACTTTTAATTAGTTCAGGGTAATAGGACCCCCTTTAAGTTGAGGTATGTCATAGCCCTTTTGGGTATAGTTCAGGGCGGTAATTGAGTATTTTCTCAAAATTTAATATCAAATTCATTTACTAAGTACTTCCTTCATCCAATAATACTTGTCCATTATATTAAAAATAGATGTCCAACAAAACTTGTTCAGTTTAGAAAATCAATGGATAACTTACACTTTGTATCCATTTAACCCTTATTATTAAATACTAGTTTAGGTGTATGCGCTTTGCGCATATATCTCACTTTAATGAATTCAAAAATTACACTTAATAGGATATTTGTTTAAATTGATAAAGATTCGTATAATAATTAAATTCAACATCTTTTGAATATGTAAAGATGGAGAATTTATTTAATTAAACCTAAACTTTACCAAAAAAAATTCTCAAAGCTGATTGACATTCATCTAACACATGTAAACTATAACAAAACAATATAATGATAGAGATATGAAAACAATACAATTAAATCTAACCTTTACACAAAAATTTCCTCAAAACCGATGAACATTCATCTACCACCTGTAAACTACAACAAAATAATATGATAATAGAGATATCAAAACAATACATCTAAACCTAACCTTTTACACAAAAAAAATTCTCGAATCAGGGATATCAAAATAATACAATTAAACTTAATCTTTACCTAAAAAAATTTTCAAAGCCAGTTGATATTATCTACGACCTGTAAACTGTAACAAAACAATACCATAAAAGAGATATCAAAACAATACAATTAAACATAATCTTTATACACAAAAATTCCTCAAAGTTGATCAACAAAAATTCCTCAAAGCTGATCAACATTCATCTATGACATGTAAACTACCATAAAACAATACACTAATAAAAATATTAAAACAATACAATTAAACCTAACTTTTATCTAAAAAAAATTCTTCAAAGCCGACCGACATTCATCAACTACCTATAAATTAAAATAAAATAATATGATAAAAGCAAGTGTTATTCTTTGTTAAGAAGACTGATTTATTTGTTGTAACTTGATTGTGAAATTGCTATTGAAATTAGGTGAAGGTAGAAGGAGCATCAATTAATATGGGCAGCTATGAATTTGTATACTTTTACACCACATCGTGTGTATGTCGATTGAAATTCCTTGCACGGCCCTTTGTTCCTACATTTGTGAGGGTAAATATAAATTATTAGTATTTATGTATAAATACTAAAAATACTAAAGAAATTTTTTACCTAAACAAATTATACTACTATCACACATTCCTATTAAAATAAGGAAAGAAAATTGATTTACCTTAATTTAAAAATAGTACACGTTGTTGGACAATAAAATTTCGAGGCCGAAAAATAAATGATTGAGACAAGAAAAATATTACAACAATCGATTTATTGATTTCAATGCGAGTGTTACAATCTTTATGAATCCTCTAATTCGCCTTTTCAAATATAAATTCAAGGTCTTGAAGCTTGATCTTGAATTTGAACTTGATTTGTTAATTTGAGGGATTTGATCTTGACTTATGCTTGAATTCAAGGACTTTTGAGCTTGTTCTTGAATATTGCAGTCTTGATCTTGAATCTTGATGAACTTGATTTGAATGCTTGAGATTTTTAGAGAAATTGCGGTGTTTGATCCACGAGCTTTCTCTTGCTACTTGTTAGAGATCTGGGGATGTTCTCTGAATTATGAGACCCCTAATATTTATAGTTGTAGGAAAGGAAGAAGCATGATGAATATGAACTTCCTTTGACTAATCAGTTTTAAGTGATGTGCCTTTTATGGGCTTTTATTTCATGGGCCTGCTACATCATTTCGACAAGTGGCACGATCCTATTGGCTCCTTCACTTGACTTGGCATGCCACGTTACTTGACACGTGGCGCTTATTTGAGCCTCTAGAATATGACAATACTTTAGGCTTAGCAAAGTGGGCTCCTTATTTTATAGCCCAAATCAATGGGCTAGACCAATAAAAATTGGACTTTAATTAAATCCATATATGTTTGGACTTAAGTAATTAATTCAATTATATTAATCCGTAATATTTATTTGAGACTAATATATTTTGAATTTAATATAATCTAAATTTTGTATGGATTTTAAATTTGATACAATTTTATTGCTTACACACGTAATTATAATTTTTTTTAAATATAAATTATTAATATTTACTTCTATGATTGTATTTATTTGCCAAATATAAGATACTATAATTAGGACTCTTTAGTAATGGTGATTTTTTATTTTTTTAAAAAATATATATTATATGATTTATGTATAATTGTAATTTAAAAAAAAATAGTAAAAAGACGATTTTGTCTAAAGGAGAGTATTTTAATATTGGGTAAAAAATTCAAATTACTTTTCTAAGGGTCTTCACATTTTGAATGTATTATAGATATAGATTACTCATCATTCAATGCATTTTTCAAGCCATGAAATTTGTTATATTCAAAGGGTAATATAATAATTGCCCTTATTATTTAATCTATACTATATTAAAAGTGTGAAGGACCTTAGAAATGTTGTTTGAACTTTTTTGTCTTTCATTAAAAGTCTTTGCTTTAGATAAAATAGTCTTTTACTATTTTTCTAATATTTAAGAGTAGAAAATTAATTAAATATTTATAATAAAATTTTTCCTTAATAAAAGTCATCAAAATTAATGACAATTAATACATTTTTCATCAATTTAAGAATTCTAAATCCATTTGATTTTAAAAAGATTTGAAAAATCTAGAAATAAATATGAAAGCGTTAGAATAAAAAAATATAAGAAGTACCAAATTAAAATTTTAAAAATTTTAAGTAAGTAATGAAAGATTTCTAAAGATTTAACTTTAAAAATAAGAAAAACAATTGTACTACAAATATGGTTCTGTCGGTGAGTCTCTCTTAGCCTCTAGTAATAAGGAAAAGAGGTACTGCATGATATACGCAAAAGTGATGATCCATTAACCACTTGAAGCTTCTTGTCATAAAATATATATGTGTTTACAATAAAATATATGTTATGTTTACATTATTATATTAAAGTGTGAAGAATCTTTGAAAAATGATTTGAATTTTTTTGCACTTCATTAAAAATCTTCGCAAATAGACTAAACTATCTAATTTTAAATAATTAAAGGTTATACGTGCGAAGCACATGCAATTAAATTAGTGTTTCTTAAAGAGTTCATACATAAAAATGACCCTAAACTTGACACCAAATTATAACTTTAACTTTAAACTTTGACAGTGCACAAATATGACCTTTAACTATTCAAAACTGCACAAAAAATGACCTCCAATCCTACGTGGCAAAACGCGTGTTCAACACGCAAAACTGGGCGCGTCCAGCTTAAAATCTAAGGGCATAATACATAAATATGACCTTAAACTTTGACAATGCACAAATATGATCTTTAACTATTCAAAATTGCACAAATATGATCTTTAAATGACTCTTCACTATTATTTTTTCATTATTTTCGGCTCAAAGATGAAAATGACATCTAATTTCTTTTGTCATTGCAGAAAAAGAGCAATATTGAAGATTTATTAATTAGACGGGTCAGCCTCATATGAAAAAATCGAGCGGGTATGTATATATTATAAAACAGAGGACGAATTTAAGTTATATAATATATCTAAATATTATTTATTTAAATATTAAATTAAAGATGAAACTATACTAATAATACAAAAATTATAGTTTTAATAAAACGTTATTAAATTAATGTTATTAAGGATAGTAGTAGTAGTATATTAAACCAACGTTATCAAATTAACGTAATTAAAATGTTATTAAATTAACGTTATTAAATTAACGAGGGACGGACCTACGTGGTTGCCATGGGGTTCACCCGAACCCCCTCAGTAAAAAAATTACGTTGTATATATATAAGATAGAAAATATATATTTATGTACGCATATTAATGTTGAACCACATGAAACAAGACACTTAGATAGCCCAGTGGTGTTATTTGCTCTTCTTGGGCGCTTCCTTCAACCTAATGTGCAGGTTTGATCCCTGCTAGTGACTGTTTTTTTTTAATTAAAAAAAAATTAGGTGTTGTTGCTATAGAAATAAATAATAATAATAATATTTTTAAATTAAAAAAAAAAAAGTTAGGTCCTTCTACTATAGAAATAAATAAAAAAAATTATAATAATAATAATAATAATAAAAACGACGTCGTTTTAACACAAAAAATAAAACTTTGATAGTGTACAAATATGACTTTTAACTATTCAAAACTGCACAAATATGACCTCTCTCCAAGTCAGCCCTTTTAACGACGTAGCACCGTGTGATTGGATTACCTTTCCACGTAGGTGCGAGTGAGACTCATGCATGAGATTGCAAAATTGGAGGTCATATTTATTCAGGTTTTGAATAGTTAAAGGTCCTATTTGTGCACTATCAAAGTTTAAGGTTAATGTTAAGTTTATGATCATTTTTATGTATTAACTCTTTTTTAAATGTTTATCAAGTCAATAATGGATAAATATGTTGGACTGAGAAAGTAATATTTTCTAACTTTACCTTTCATGCCAAACATCCTCTTAGTTGACGGCTTGTTATCTTTTTGATACATGGGATTGATGGAAGCATACACGTTTGAATCTTTTAAAATCTGACAGATTGGTATGAAACCGTCATTTTTATTGGCCAAAGTCAACGACAGACACTTAAACTTGTTGAGAAAATTCACTTAGGCCCCTAAACTAAGGCTTGTTCCTATCAGACTCCTAAATTTCTCGAATTTTGTTCTAATTGAGCATTTCTTTCCCTATCAGCAAAAAGGTCAAAGTGTGTATTGCACACACACGATAACGTTGCAAAACGAGCTAATTGGAAGCTGACACGTGGCATTGTGGGTTCAATAATTATTAAAAATTAATTATAATTTTTTTAAAAAAAGTATATAAAAATGGCATTGAGGAAATTATTAAAAAATAATTCTAAAATTATTTTAAAAATAAAAATAAAAAACTAATTATTTTAAAAAAAATTATAAATTTTCTTAAGAAATGAAATAAATTATTAATTTTTTTTAACAAAATTAATTATTTAAAAAAATATAAAAAAATTTAAAAAATGAAAATAAAAAGTGGAATTGTGGATATAAATTATGAAAAAATAATTATAAAATTATTTTAAAAATAAAAATAAAAAAATAATTATTTTAAAAAAATTATATTTTTTTCAAAAAATGAAATAAATTATGAAAAAAATATTTAAAAAATAAAATCAATTATTAAAAAAAATTATAAAACTTTTTAAAATGAAAATAAAAAATGGCATTGAAGATCCAAGTTATTAAAAAATAATTCTAAAATTATTTAAAAATAAAAATAAAAAACTGATTATTTAAAATAAATTATAATTTCTCTATAAATGAAAAAAATTATAATTTTTTTTAAAATGAAATAAATTATTAAAAAATTATTTTTTTTTTTAAAATAATTATCATAAAAAATTATAAATTTTCTAAAATAATAAAAATAAAAAATGGCATTGAGGATATAAAGTATGAAAAAATAATTATAAAATTATTTAAAAATTAAAAATAAAAAATTGATTATTTAAAAAATATATAATATTTTTTAAAAAATGAAATAAATTATTAAAAAAGTATTTAAAAAATAAAAAAATAATTATTACAACAATATTATAAAACTTATTAAAATAAAAATAAAAAATGGCATTGAGGATCCAAATTATGAAAAAATAATTATATTATAACTTGAAAAATATAAATAAAAAACTGATTATTTAAGAAAAAATATAAAAAATTTTAAAAATTGAAATAAATTATTAAAAAAATATTTTTGTTTAAAATGATTATTAAAAAAATTGTAAATTTTTTTAGAAAAATGAACATAAAAATGGCATTGAGGATATAAATTATGAAAAAATAATTATAAAATTATTTAAATAATAAACATAAAAAACTGATTATTTAAAAAAAATTATAATTTTTTTTTAAAATGAAATAAATTATGAAAAAATTATTTAAAATTTTTAAAATTAATTTTTAAAAAAATTATAAAACTTTTTAAAATGAAAATAAAAAATGGCATTGAGGATCCAAATTATGAAAAATAATTATAAAATTATTTAAAAAATAAAAATAAAAATTAATTATTAAAAAAAAATTATAAAAAATTTTAAAAGATGAAAATAAAAAACAGATTTTTTAAAATTCAATTTTATTAAAAAAAACAAAAATTGGGGCCCTCTAATGCTTTTTGGGCCTTTAGTGTTTAAAAAAAAAAAGTTTGTTATTAAAAAAATTTTGGGGCCCTCAATGCCACTTGACAACTTTTTATTCGTAAATTAGTAAAAAAAAATGCTCCTCACGTGCCTCCCACAATGGCACTGCACACGTAGTGCCACATAGGCAAAAAATGTCCAATTGGAACAAAATTCGGGAGTTTAGGGGTCTGATAGGAACAAATCTTAATTTAGAGGTCTAAGTAAATTTTCGCAACAAGTTTGAATGTCTATCGGTGCCTTTGACCTTTTCTATTTCATCCACTCGTAAAATGAGTTAATTTTATTTTTTAAATTCGAAGAATCTTTATCGAACTAAAATATACTCCAAACACTTTCACATAAATTGACACAAGGTTAAAATAATTCATCTATTTTAGAACTTTAGTCATTCATAAAAACTCACTTTTCATAAGAAGCCAAAAAAATACTACAGTATTTGTATAATTATGACAAAAATCTATTACGTGTTTTGCTACTTTAACTGAAACTAAAAGATGCAACACCCTCCCTCTATCCACTGGGTTTCTTTAGTTTATCTCCCTCATGTCTTTTTCTGTTACCAATGAAACAACCAAACAAAATTCATCCAACAGAGTTTTAAAAAAAAAAGAAAAATTATAGAAAGAAGAAGACATAAAGAAGAGAAGAATGAGTGAGCAAATAAGAAGAGGGAGAGTGGTTTATATGAACACCTTTAAATGGGTTTTGTATTACACTTGATTACATGACATTTGAGTTGTTTTGAAAAACATATAATTTCTTTTACAATCACAAAAAAAGAAAGACTTTCCTAACAAAATTAGAAAACTATGTTTAATTGGAGATGTCCCAAATTAAATAAGATGTTTTTAATTTACTTGCTAAATATTTTTAATAAATTATAGATTACCTTATTTTTATAAAAAAAAAAAAAAAATATGCTTTCACTCCATGTACCAGACACACTAAGTTAGCGTGTTTCCATGTTTTATTCTAAATTTCTAACACGCGGAGGGTGCAATACACATTTGTGTCTTTCTGCTATTATAAAACTGTGTTATAATGTCTTTTTCTATTTTACAATGGGCCACACCCTAGCCGGCTCCTCACAATAAAGGACAGCTAAAATTGCATGTATCTCGCATGTATAATATTTAATTATGTAAAATTAAATAATTTTGTTTATTAATTATTTTTTATTTATTGTTGAAATTTTTAGTAAAGTATAAAAAGTTTAAATCACTTTTTAATATAATAATGTAAATATAAACATATATTTTAGTGTAAATACCTATATATTTTACCATCAAAAGTTTCAAGTGTTTGATGGATTATTACTTTTGCGTTTGACATACAGTACCTCTTTTCTCGAGGATACATCAATTTGAATCATATTTGTAGTATAATTATTTTTTTCTATTTTTAAAATCTTTCTTTATTTATAAAGTCAATTCTTACAATATCATTGATTACATTCTTATTATGTACTTAAAAATTTTAAAAATTTGATACTTCTTAAATTTTTCTTATTCTAAAACTTTTATATTTATTTTTAAAATTTTTAATTATTCTTAAAATTAAATTTAGTTCATTTAAAATTCTTAAACTAATGAAAAAGTATTAGTTGTCATTAGTTCTGATGATTTCTAATAAAAAAAGATTTTACCATGAATATATTAAATTAATTTTTAACTTTTAAATATAAAAAAAAATAGTGAAAAGACGATCATTTTTCTAAAGTAGGGACATTTAATGGAGAGGAAAAGGATTAAATAATATTTTGAAGGCTATTCATACTTTTAATACATTATTATTATTATTATTATTATTATTATTATTATTATTATTATTATTATAGATAGATGAAAGATTGTAGATAGAACCGTAAATTACAAATCACATATATGATAAATATAACCATCAATTCAATTTAATAAAAACTATATTTCAGTCATTTGCGTCATCGTTGAATAATCAATAGGTCATATCTTTTTAGGTTACGTATGCGTATCCGGGAAACAGTTGAGTACCCAACAACAAAAAAATAATTATTTTACTATAATAAACTAACTTAAATTATTAGTTGCGCTTGTTAAATTTTAAAAAGATAATAAGCTAACATAAATTATTATGCAGAAAGAGGTCGCGCTGAAACCCCACAAATCACCTTAATTGGGTGGACTTTTGATTAAAAAAAAAAAGGATAAATTACCCAAAAAAAAATGTTTTATTAGGGTTTTTTTTTCGTTATTGAGGTTACACATTTAAAGCAACAAGATGAATTCTATTTGCATATTAATTTTACAAAAGTATAATTTTATCTATACTAAATAAATAATTAATTTCAAATCTCATTTGTGAAACTACATTGATCTCTAAATTACTAAATATGTTATTGCCACACACGAATAATTAGATATTTTGTCCATAACATTAGTCATTATTAGGCAACAAGTGGGAAATAAATTACTTGTTATATATACAAAAAAAATAAATAGTTAATTAATAGTTAAATAAATAAAAGCTTTGTTAGTGGGTTTCACTTCAAATATTTAATAAATGGTATTATTAGAGTTTGATCACATGCATTTTTAGAGAGTAATAAAGGATAAAGTAATTGATTATTGTAACAAATCAAGCAAAAATAAATTGAGTATTTGTTTTGGGGAAGTGCACTAATATCCGATTTTGACGTGTGGTTAAATAAAATATGTTTATAACTTCTTTTGCAAGAAGAAGTCAGGCAATCACGTTTGAAGCTTGATAACTTCAGGCACGCACATATGAAAGTGTGGCCTTGTGAAAGCTAAATATTAGACGTTTTCGTTTGATGTTTAGTAATGACTTGCAAAGGTAAAAGTTCAGACTTTTTTAGCTGAGGCACATGTAAAAAATTGATCAAACTTTCAATCATCTACCTCTGATTTTTTTCATGTACGTTGCAACTCAGTACATGTCATATGTAACTGAAACACATATAAAAATGACCAGCTGAAATTTCAAACATTTGCATTTGAACGAAAAATAATAATTCGTACTTCGAATTTCAACAATTCAACACACAAATAACACTCAAATATACTTTAAATAAGATAAGCTTGAAACATAGGTTCTATATATCATAAAAAGCAAATTATACAATCATCAATTTTATCAAAAATATAAATCTAACAAACTCATTAATATCCTTTTATTTATTTTTTCAAATCTGCAATTCAGTCATGCGTATATGACTACATGTAAAAATTGGTTGAAGTTTCAGACATGTATGTTTGAAAGTTTTGGCCCCCAAAAAATATTTTTAAATTTAAATACTCAAATCTATTAAGATTCATGTATCATAAAGAACTATTTCAATCATCAATTGTCAATATAATGATAAATTCAATAAACACATTTAACATACTTTTCATTTTTTTCATATATTTATGATCTTAGGCATACATGACGACTAAAATATTAGGGTATTATCTAATATTAAAGATTTATATAAAAGAAAACATAAGAAGGATATTATTTAAATAGGACGACTAAAATAGTAATATGTGAAATTATTACTGTGTTCGTTTAGCTAGTTAGATTGCAATCACTTTACAAAATTATTGACCTAATTACTAAACAAAAAACTTCTAGCGTTAAGCCAAAAAAAAAAAAACATATTTCCAATCTTTTACATGATATTATTAGAGATTTAGAGTTAACTACAATTAATACCTATCAAGGATAATATTGAAGAGAAGATATTCTTCTTTTCATTTTTGTGAACTCCCGAAAATTACAACAGAAAAATACTAGTATTGTATGCTTTGAATTTGCATTGCAGTTTCTAACAATGAACACTTCTTGTATATTTTTACAATGATGCACACTCAGCAAAAATTAAGAGTGGCAATGAATATCGAAAAATCAGACTTAATTGAATCCAATTCTTTAATTTTGATTTTTTTTTAATTTGATTTTGAGTTCTATTTTTCTAAAATTTGATGTTCGAACTGATTTGATTCTTTGATTAATTTAAAACCCTAACTTTTACAAGGAAAAAGCATAAATGTTCATTATTTTAAAAATATTAGAAAAGGCTAGTAGGATTGCTCAACATATTATGGATTTGGATTCCATCCAAACATAATCAATGGGGCCACTTTGGAGGTAATTAAGTCATTAACAAATCATCCATATTTTTTGAAGCCAAAAATTAACTTTTATTTTGATATTTAATAGTATATTCTGCCACAACCTATTCATATCTAAATGACTTGGGAATTTTCTCAAAGGTCCCATTACGTTTACTAACCAAAAAAAAATGTTTTCATTAATCATAACAGTGCAAAGGCATGTGAATCACTAATAAGTATTTTTATTAGTCAATTACAATATACTTTTTAGTAACATAACAACGATTTCAAAATACGTACTTAACACATGGAAGCTCCACAACTGAAACGGACAATAACCGCTTTGAAACAAAATTACTGGCATGCTTTAGGCACTTTGGTTCAACGTGACATTTTTTTTTTTACAAATTAAAGGGACATTTTTATATAAATAAAATTTTTACTTTTTTTTCAAACGAAGAAAATGTGGATAGCTAAAGACGATGCTTTATAAGGTTGTTTGCTTGAGGAGAAAAATGTTTTATAATTTTATTATAATTCGAGTAGTCAAAAAAATATTTTTTTGTAAAATAAGTAAAATAACTTTCTTAATGAACAAGGAAAATCAAGTTTCATCAATGATAGTCGAAGATCATTATTTGCTAGATTACATATAATAATTTTGAAATATTTTTTTATTTATTTACTTACCAAACACTAAAAACTAAATATCAAACTCATTCAAGAGTTTTTCTTCATACTCTTAGTTTCTTCTTGCATTGAGAGTGGTGCATACACATTTGGATCTTCCCATATCTACTTACCGGTAACCGTCATTTCCGTTCCACCCACTAGCAAAAAAAGGAAAGCTAAAATTGTTTTTCTTTGGTTATTTTTCCTTTTTATTCATCAAATAGTGGTGCCAATCTGAATAAGAGTATCTTCAATATCAAATTATACATTAATTTGCATACTATATAGTGTCTTGGGATCTCTGGTGTCTCCTTAATGGTAACAAAAGGTTGAACTTTTTTTTTTTTAAAAAAAAAATCGAATAGTATTTATTTCAATACTTTAGTAAAGTACGAAGGAGGGAATATAAGGTCTAACCTCGATGAATAAATACATCAACAAAAGATACATAAGTTTCTTAAATGGTAAAATAGTAATGAAATCAAGAACCCATCACTATTTTCTCATTTTTGGACTAGTCTATGACTTATACTGAAAAACTTCTTGCTAACATAAAGTAGCTATTAAATTTTTAATTCTGCCTTTGAGCAATGAACAGAACCTTGAAGATATATTATATTATGATGATAACTATACTTCTATTCAAGGTGGTTGAAAATTCAAGAGGAGTGTTTCGCCACTTTAGTTCTGAAAACTGGTAGAATCAACTTGTCCATTTTTAGCGTTCCCCTTGCTTCCTTAGGTAGTAGATTTTCTTGAAGATATATTGTATTTTGAGAGAGAGTAGTGGCATGCTTTGCGAGCGTATCCGCAACAGTATTACCTTGTAACGACCTAAAAATTTGATGAAATATGTGAAATTTGTGATTTTATGTGATTTAACTATTTTAACCCTCCCCGTAGTTGCATTATGATATTTTTGGGGTGTGAAAGTGATTGGCATGATTTTTAATGCATTTTGGTATCTTTATGTGATATTGTCTTTTTGATGGATTCGAGAGTCTTATTTTAAACTTATTTGGATATCTTTTGATCCATGCGACGGATGATAGAACGGACTGTCCAGCAGCTCCGGAATATCGATTTTAGGCTAGGTAGACCTTTGGTTCGAGTCCCGATGCACCCGAGCTCATTTCGACCTATTGGTCGGAAAGTTGAAAAATTGGAAATATGAGTGTGGGATCCACATTTGGTCAAAACGACCTCGGATGAAAAATCCGACTTTGCCAGCAGATCCAAAATATTAATTTTAGGGTGTTAGCATATTTAGTATGATTTTGCGGATTTTAAATCTCATTCGATCCTCGATTTGAAAATTGTGATTTCAGATTTCGGGGGTCAACTTTATGAAAATGATATTTTTTTGAAAATCTGACTTCACCAACGCATTCAGAACGTTGAATTTAGTGTGGTTGCATATTTCGTTGGCATATATCTGACTCCGAATGATTTCTGGACACCCTATCAAAGTCCGAATTGGACTTTAAAAAAAATGCAGCTTTAATTTCTTAATTAATTTCACAAAACTCCAAAAATCTTAGGGCTTGATTTTAAACCCCATTTTCACTTTGAATAGTGTTTTTATTTTATAATTACTAATTTTTCATCAATTTAACCTTCAAAACAACTCTGATACTTGATTTTAACCCGAATTTCAAAGATTTTACTCGATAAAGCTCAAAAATAATTTTTCTTCGATTTGAATCTCTTTTTTGACTCGATTTAACTTGGGTTTTCAGCTGTAGATTCCTAAAAATATAGAAAACATGTTTTTGAATTAAAGTTTCAATTTTGCCCTTATTTTTTTGAAAACCCATTTCGGGGGTCCGTTTTGACCCCGAACCAAAAGTAATCAATATGAATATCGTTGATTTTGCTTTGATGTGTAGATTTCGTATTTGATATTATTAGAATATTAGTGGAGTTCGGGATTTTTCGTGAAAAGTAAGGTCGCGGGTTCAAGTATAGTGGACCGGTTTCGACTTTCGAGGTAGGTTATGACTTAACTCTTTCAGACTGAGTTGGGTAGTAAATGATGGTACAAAATATATTTTAAGGGTGGAAACTAATCATGAAAAATGGTTATTTATGTGTTGTGCTCATGTGGGGACCTATATGTGATGTAATTATCGAAATTGAGATATTATGTGATATGTGTGACTGTGTGGGGTCCTGTGTGACATTGATAGCCTTGAATACATGTGAATAATTATATTGTCTTGTTAAAATATTTAATGTGGTACCATTGGTGTATCATGGTTATATTCATACTTTATTGGCATATGAGACGTGGAAATTCATGGATGAAACGAAAATAATGAGTGAATATTGGCTTACGTGGTTGTGAAAATATATCATTGTGGTTGGTTGTGAAAATATATCATGTGGTTGGTTGTGAAAAATATATCATGTAGTTGGTTGTGGAAATACTCATTGTGATTGGTTGTGAGCATTACATATTCATATCATACTTATTCATGAAACATTATTACCACCATGGCAACATCTGAGAAACATTGGAAACACTTGATAATACCTTTTCGAGACATGTGCCAAAAAGAAGATATGAGATATGTGGATTGTATACGGGTTGACGAACCCCCATGGGTCCTACGTCGGGAAGCCTTAGCTCCATAGGTGTATACGGGGATTGTGCAATGATCCTGGAGGTTGTGCGATGACCTCGTGCATCATCATCATCATATACATTGCACTTACTTTATTGTGTTTATGTTGTGTTGTATTGTCATATTGACTTGTCATCTATGTATTTGTCTTACCTTCCTTCACTTGTATTTGATGATCTTGAATCTACATATTCTCTCTTGTTCTATTTATATGTGACATAATGTATACTTGTGTTCTATATCTTGGTGTATTGTTGTAATATATGTGATATACATTAGAACTGTTAGTGCAAGCGGTGTGGGCTACCGTTGTGGGACATTTTCTGATTGCAAATGACGTGCCCTTATTTTGTATTTTGTATGCTTTATTTACTATCTTGCTTGGTCGGCCTATGATACTTACTGAGTACAAGTGGACCGTACTAATTCCTACTACACCATTTCGGTGCAGGTCCTAGCTCGAGTGCACCTCAGCTTGATTGACTCGGGCGATTGTTGGAGCTTCCAAGGTAGCGATTGGACATTCATGCGTCTGAATTTCACCTCTATCTTTCTACAGTAGTTATATCTTTATTAGTATTCGGAGACAAAAATTATTCCTTTGTGGTTATTTTTTTGAAGTATTTGACTCATGAATTGTATTAGTAGTTCTTACACTATTGACACCTGATTTTAGGCACGATTGTTATTTTGGATAAGTTCTTTCCACATTATTATGATTACTTATACGATTCGTCTTCGTTCTAGAAGCCTTATCTTGGATATTTTTTTCTTTTCCTCTTTTTGTATCAGATTGGGTGATAGACTTACTTGTCAAGGTGCACCGCGACAAGTGCCATCATGACCCTCGTTTTTGGGTCGTGAGATACCTTCTAAATAATAATGAGAAATCTCAATTCCTCTGTCCCTGACTTTGTTTCTGATTTCATCAATAATATCAATAAGTTTTCAGTGAGCGTTTGATAAGAATCGGGTTACGTTAATAAACAAGAAAATAATGCGGAAGAGAAAATACTAAGATTAAAGGCAAGAAATTAAAGATAGGCAAAATTGGAGAATAAAATCTCCAATTTTGAGGTTAAGTGCTAAGAACCCTAATTAATCTTAGTATTCAAAATTAGCGAATTAAGACTAATTATGATACTAATAGAGTCAATTCAAGAACTTAGATCAAAAGTGATCTAGACCCCTATTTCAAAGAAACTAAAGACAACAAATAGTATAAGACTAATAAAGACTAATCACCTTCTTTAATTAACTTTAATAGCAACCAAAGATATCAAATTAAGAATTAATCTTACCTCCTAAAAAATCATTCTTATAGGGTTGCAAGATAAATCCCAAGTATCCATACACAAAGGTGTAAATAAGAGAAACTCTCAATTAATAATAATATTGTCTCATTGAAAATAACAAAATCCATCCCTATATATATATGGAAAAAAACCTATCCCAAATAGCATGGGCTTCGAATTCTACTTTTATGGAAATAAATAAATCTAGGAAACTTTAAAACTAGGAAACTTTAAACTAGGAAAATAATATTAAAAATAAATCCCTAACAAAATAAGGAAAAGTTCACCAATTTAATCAAAACTCATATGACCCAATCTTCTTCCGTTTGAACTTGGACTTGAATCGTGAAATATGTATAGCACTTAGCCCATGCTTTTCCATAATTCTCGGGATCATTCTTAGGTTTTTCTTCCATCATAAGTTCTTTTTGATTCACATTGAAGCCCATCAATTTTAATCCAAGTGGGCTAGACTGGATGCTATTAGTGTTGCAGGAATCTTGAATCATTTGGATAATTATTAAGAGTCCAATTCAACTTTGAAATTAAGAATTTCTTGCCTGCAACGCCATTGAATACCATCAAGCACAGCTTTAGCTTCATTGAAATTGTTAGTTGAGAATTGAAAAGGATTGACAAAGGCCATTATCATGTCACCATTTCTTCTTCTAATAATTCCTCCTGCCCCGGCCTTACAGGAGCTTCTTTGTAGCTTCCATCAGTGTTTAGAATAATTTGAACTCCATATCTATTCCATTTCACTGTCTGCCTCGAAATTCTAGGTCTATATGACATGACAATGTTGCAAATAGTAGACCAGTTCCAATGATCTTCCATTTTGCTGAACTTCTTGGATATTGCAATCTTAGCATGATATAAAATAAGGTAAATGATTCTGGCTTTGGAAATAGGTCTATTCCCATATTTTTTTAAGCATCTTGTTTTCCGCAACACCCAGCACACTATACTAGGAGTGATTCTAGTAAGCATACCATGGACAACATTGTTCTATTTGATTTTTCACTACTTGACGGCAATATGGATGATATTATTGCTACTGAAATCAATTCCTAATGGCCTTGAAATCCATCTCCGTGTCCATTTCACCATCTCCCCCGCTGCAAATAGATGACAGTACGTCTCTCTAATAGGTGCCCTGCAACAAACACAATCAACATTAATATTATTTTTAAATTTTGCTAGTGAGTTCCCAGTTGGGAGCTTCCTGTCAAAGATTTTTCAAATTATGAAAGAAATTTTAAAAAGAACATAATTATTCCAGATAAATTCATAATGATTAAAAATTTCTCCCTTTTGTCGAAGCTCTTGAAATGCAGATGCTAATGTGAATTGACCACTGGAGTTAAGCTTTCAGATTGTTTTACCTTTGTTTCCATCATGGTTTGCATTCATTGTTCTGATTTCCTTCATGATATGTCTAGGAATATCTTTTTGAAGAGCTTCATAGTTTCACAAATTATGCTCCCAGAATTCGTTCACCTTTGTATTTTTTGGCTTAGAAGATTGTACATGTTGGGTATAAATAGGACCATTGGGTAACCACTGATCCCACCAGAACATAATGTTTCCTTCCCCAATCTTTCAGTAGATATGTTGTTCCATGATAGATCTAGCGTTAAGCAAACTTCTCCAATTGAAAGAGTCCTTAGGGTCAATCTAGGACAATACTTTGCATCAAGAAACTTTGAAAGTAATGAATTATCACTTCTATACCTCCACCACCTCTACGAGCAAAAAACATTACTGATGTCTTGCAATTTTTTAAATCTCAGGCCTCCTTCTCTTAAAGGTAAACAAATACATGTTATCTCAAGAGCTTCAATGATATTTATTTTTTCCATCCTTGACACCCAAAAAAAAGTTGGCAAAATACATCTCCATTTGATATAAAATGGTTTTAGGGAGGGTGGGGTGGGGGAAGGACAGTCATAATATAGAGTTTGAGACTGAAGAATATGCTTGATAAGAATAGCCCTTCCTCCTGCAGACAACATATTTTCTTGCCACCCTTCTACATTATTCAAAACTTTGGTAGCCATATCAGCAAAATAGGATATCCTTTTCCTTCCTATATACACTGGTTACATCACTGATCAATCACATCATTCATTCTTGAACACTTCATTCAGCTTGATATATATCACTACTAGAAATTACCCCTATGGTGACGGTTGCAAAACCGTTGCAATAGACCAAAAAATCGTTGTCATAGATCTATCACAACGCTTCAGCAAGTGTCCCATAGGTGGGCGTTGCAATAGGTCTATGGCAACGTTTTATGCGACGGTTGTCTAAACCGTTGCCATAGGTCGAGCTATTGTGACGGTTTCTGACAACCGTCGCCATAGATTGACCTATTGCGACGGTTATTTTTTGACTTATTGAGATGCCAATTTTCATCTATTGCAACGACTTTAAACCGTTGCAATAACATCTACTGTGATACTTTTGTTATTCTGTTGCAACATTTTTAACTACCTATTGCAATGATTTATTGATCTATTGCAACAATAATTTTCACATGTTATTAAATTGAAACGATTTATATGAATAGTCGTATTAATATAAATTTTTATTTACATACATAATAAATTATAACACAACTAGATAATGAAGCCCATGCTTTGCACGGGCCCAATGCCTAATTTTGCTATGAATCTTAACAATTACACCACTTAAATCAAACATGATAAGTCCACCTCTCCTAAAAAGTCCATAGCTACCAGATTTACAAGTATTCCATGAAGACCTTGTACTACCAAGACAACAACAGTGATAAAGGAAGTTCTCCAGATGAGGGCATTTCTCCACCATGTTGCCACTTCCTCTAATGCAAATAGGAGGACAACCACTGGAGCATGGAAAGCAGCACAAACACCTAATGATGAGCCATATATGATGAGATCTCACTTGTCCCTATCATTGTTGACGTAACGGAGCCAATTTAAGCTAAGTTTACATTGTCTCATCCACCTTAACCTACAGAATCATCCGTTAGATGGTCTGAATCTCCATGTTTCTTTCAATTAAATCTTAGATACTCGATAAGCATCGGCACATCTTTCCTTCTAAAGACATCCCAAAAAGCTCTATAGTGACTGCTGCCAGAGCTGTTTAAACTGGAACCGTTCAGATCTTCATCACTAAAGTTATCCACACCAATATGAGAAGTAATTCTGCTCTCATGGTCAACCATAATTTCATTTGAATTTGAATCCATATCGGCATCCCGACCATTCCTTCTATCTCCACCAGGCGAGAATTTGGAGAAATCCCTTTCGCTTGAAACATTAAGTGCATCATCACCAGGAAATCCTTTGTGATCAGATTCAACAAAGGTTTTTTTGCGTCTTTTCTATCTTCGTCTTCTGCCAACCTTTTGGTTTGACCTCACTGATGTGAACCAAAAGGAATACCTAATTACAGAGAAAAAAGAGTGGCCTAAATTATTCATCAGCTGAAAGCGGGATTTGTATTGTAAGACCGTGTAAAGGAAAAGTGTAAACTAGTATCTGTTCCTGATTACTTATACATAAGGTCAAGATCTGGTATTTTTCCATTATCAAGTTAATGGCTTATCAATATCAAACTGACCAAAGAATCAAATTGTTTGTAGATCAGTCCACCAGAAATCTTAGACACCTATTGAAGCACAAGCTTCAAAAAATATTAAACCAAAGAAAAGAAAAGAACAAATGATCTTGAAGAATTATATTTGCAGATATATTTTCAAGTATAAAGGAACGCCATCCTCAAAAGGAAATACACCTTCTCAGAATGCATGGAGAAAACTCCAGCAACTTCAGGGAGAGAACCTCTTAACTGATCATGTGGTCTCTCATTAGCTACACAATCATTAATTGGACTTCCAGTTGTTTGGTTGTTCCTTTAGTGTTTATACATCTGTTGAGGCACATGAAGAGTACCAGGATTGCAGAGATACAATGAACCTTGCGATGTATTATTATTCGGGGGTTTTGTCTTTTCTTTTATGTATTATTATTTCTCTAAGAAAACAACTTTATTGACAAGAAAAGGGTTCTTCTTTTCTTTCCTTCTCTTCTCCCAATCTTCTTTTTATTCCTTTAATTTGACCTAATGTTTTTTCTCTAGGAGAAAAGGAGGCGTTACATGTTCCAATATTACTAAACATAAAGGTTGGCAATATCAGCCATATAACCTTAATCAATAATAGTATATAAGACGTAATACCTTAACTGAAGAAAACTTGCACAACAATTCCTCACTTCCTTTGATGTGGATGAAGCAATTGCAGTCTTTGGAGTATGAGGTTTCCAAATCAGATACCTAAAAGGGCAATGAAGTAATAATTAACACAAAAAAACAAAATGCACTTGATAACTCAAGTCAGGAATTCACTAATGGATTTTGAGAAATCAGTAGCAGATTGCTCGTGTTTTTCAACTCAATAAATGGAAGATAAGAAGATGAAGAGAAGAATTACAGTAGTTCAATTGATGTTCGCTTATACAAGCTTTTATAGTTGGCTTGTAAAGGTCGACTCAGCCAACTTTCCCTCTAAAACTAACAGCCACTTAACTAATTTATGATGACTCAGCTACTAATCAATGTACAAATGGAGGAAATTATACTCACACTTAACTACAGGAACCATTTGAAACATGTTGACAGACAACTAGGATCATTCTTCACCATATGTCAATTTTCTTGTTGGGCATTGACTATAGATCTCCCAATTATTCTTGGGTTTGGGGGAGGAGAAAATTTGGCTATTGACCCTCTTCAAATTTTCAATAATGATATATTGAGAAAATTTGGCTATTAAGCTAAGTTTGAAAAGCTAGCAAATCGAATTCAAGCTGAAAACAACAAAATCAAATCCAAATTTCCTTATATATTTCATAATAAGCTAAGCAATTCCAGAAAACAAATCAGTTAGAAAGTCGAATTCAAGCTGAAAACAACCACTACGTAACTACAAAAACTCAATCGCCATTAAGTTAACACGAACAAAGCCCTATTTCTAGTTCAAACACATTGAAAATGAAGCAATTAATACACTTAAAAATTCCACAAAACCATTTTAGAAATTCCTATCATCGATTAAAAACAAATATCTAATGTAATCACAAAAGCAAGAAGTCCACTCCATTTTCAGCAAGGATTAAAGCAAAAATCCTAAACAAAAGCAAAATTTTCAAAAATTAGGTCAAAGTTGTCTGAGAACTTACCGATAATGAGCCACAGAAATTCCTTTGAAAAACACTTTAGTTATAGCTATCCGATCCCACAAATCTACCAGATCATCGACAACTCTAACAATTGGCACTTTTCTTACTTCTGCAACCATTGATGAATGAAACCATGAAAGAAAAAAATAGAGAAACTGAGTGATTTGTGTGTGTATGCAGACGAAGGTGCAGGTATGAAGGGCAGAGCTACGGTTCCACTTACCGGTTCCACAGAGCTACGGTTCCATAAATTTAGCGACGCCGACCGTCAGACGATGAAACTCACAGATTCAGCAATTTTCTGAATGATTTAGAGTGGAGTAGATTTAGGTTTAGAGTGGAGTAGATTTAGGTTTCCATTTTGCGACATTAAAAAAAGTTTTAATAAAATATTTTTTTTTTTTTGCGGACACAATAAAATTTTTCAATAAAATGGAGGGAATAAAATAAGCGTTGCTATAGCTTATTTTGTTTATTTATTGCAACGCTTATTGTCAAATGCGATGGTTATAGTGTTATATTATAGCTAATAGAATAATTATTTTTGGCAACGCTTGAAACCGTTGCAATAGATCACCTATTGCAATGCTTTGTTAACCGTCACCAAAAAGTTTATTGCCATAGGGATAATTTCCAGTAGTGTATTATCAATACTAATATCTTCAGATACTGTGTATAGTCATCGAATATGTAGTATAACTGTTATAATATTTAATCAAGCTAAGTGATAAGATTAAAAAATAAAATATGTGATTCCTTTTAGTTCACTTACGTTTATATCAATAAAAAGACTAGTAACGTTAATTTAAATGAACAGTTGCTTCAAAATTCAATAATTTATCTATGCATGCTACAAAAACTACTCCTCTATTTTATATTTTATTTTATGTGAAAATTAAGGTGTTATTATTTGGGGTCAAATATTTTTTTTCTGTACAATTTTCCCAAAACATTTTTCATCATTATCTGTGATTATTTATATTTTTTTCTTTTGTGAAATTTTCAAATGTGTAGGTTTTACTTCTAAAAGTTTGAAGAAATTATATCAAACTAAATCATTGACTCTCATATTCTGTAGTACACTTTCACATAGATAAAATAATCTATATATTTTAGGGATGATACTCACGAAAATATCTGAACTTTGACCTGATTTCAAGTTAGCATGCTGAACTTTGCGGAGGTCCTATTACCCCCTTAGACTTTTTTTTTCGTATTTTAATGGTATATATCAGTCCCCTTGGACCATTGTGTGTAATTCATGCGCATTGAACGCGTGAAAGTGTTAAAAAATCGTAAAAAAAATTTTTTTTGGTCAAAACAGCCCTCAATTTTCTTATTTTTATAAATTTAATGGATTTTTATTTATTTTTCATTTGTATCTTCTCTCTTCTTTCCTTCTTCTTCTCTTCAATGGTATTTCATTCCATTGTTGACTTGGAATTGAATTGAACACAATTTCATCACACACACACCAAATAAGTTGTCTTCAATACACCCAATTCAATTACATCCATTTGACCCAATTTCAATACACACACAAAATGGGTCTTCTTCAATTCTATCAAAATAGCAAAATTAACCTATTATTGTCATCATCAACCAACTCACTATTGGCGCCAGAAGGGAATTTGTCGACACAATCTTGATAGTAATTGAAATTTCGAATTTTCAAGAAATCAGTGAAGTAGATTTTCTCAAATTATGATTTTTTTATTCTTTTTTTTTTTAAATGATGCATTTTGAAGTTTCTTTCTAAATTGGTGATTTTGGATTCTCTAAAGCAAATTCTTGCTATTTTTTTCACTAAATTGAACTTGGGGAATATAAAGATTGAAACTTTCTGAGTTTTGGGTTGTTGGATGCCAATGTTTTGATTGTAATGGTGTTGTTGGTCTGCTGCTACTGCTAGTTTTGGAGAAGAACTACACTATTGTTGGATATCAGTGTTTTGGTATGCTGCTACTGCTAATTTTTTGTGAATTTTGATTATTGTTTTGGTTTGCTGCTACTGCTAATTTTGGAGAAGAACAATGGTGGTCTGCTACTACTACTAATTTTTTGTGGATTTTGATGAATAAAAAGGAGAAGAAAATAAGAATAGAAAATGGAGAAGATTAAAAATGGAAAAGAAATTAAATGAACATTAATTTTAAATAAAAAATACACGTGTCAATATGTCATTGGCGCGTGTATTACACTTTCCACTTTAAAATTGGGTATAGCGTTTTTTGGGGAAGTTAATTCCACTTTAAAAAAGTTCAGGGGTAATAGAACCCCTGCAAAATTTAATATACTCAACTAAAAATTCGATTAAAATTCAGGTATTTTCATGAGTATTATCCTATATTTTATCATATTATTCGTTCATAAAAACTCACTTTTCAAAAAAAGCCAAAAAAGTACTACACTATTTTTCATAGTATGACAAAAGCCCTATTACGTGTTAATTTGCTACTTTAGCTGAAACTGAAAGATGACGTGCTTCCTCTATCCACAGGATTTAGTCTATCTCCCTCATGCCTTTCTTGTTTTCGGTCAAATGACCAAACAAAATTCATCAACGGAATTTGAAAACAGAGAAGATTATAGAAAGAAAAAGACATAAATTTTTAAATTAATATTACAGGAGATACATAAGAAATGATTACAACATGCCACATTCCCACTACAAAAACATAAAATAAACAAAAAAATAAAAAAAGAGAGCTCCAGCGGTTTTACTTGCTTCCTGGCAGTGCAAGGCATAGCTCAAGGTTGAGAGTTTCATTAGTACTCTCGTCGTTGTTAGCATCGATAATCGTGACATCCATAGGCACATTTTGGCTATTGATCTCCGGTTCTGGAAGTAGCACTCCTTCTTTCATTAAAGCCTCCAGTAAGCACTTATCGTGCACCATCGACATCCACACAGAACATCCAGTAATCGTCGTAAAACGACGAAACTCATTAGGGTTCTGATTGGGTAACCGAAATCGTAACTCATCACCACCTGTTTTGGAAGACGACCCGATATCGTTGCTCTTATATGGGAGGATATGATCACTTACATTTTTATTATTAACCCTCGAAAGAAAATCCTTGATGGTTTGGAGGTATTCCTCAGTTGTCAAAGGAAAATTAGTTTTGGCCCTTTGGCCATACTTTTTCCTGGCTGCTGTATCATACGCTAAGGCAGCTTCTTCCGCAGTATTAAAAGTTCCAAGCCAGACATATCTCCTCTGGCTTGAATCTTTGATTTCAGCTATATAACTTCCGCAGGGCATTTTTCTGACACCCTTAAAGCGCACCTCAATTGAGGGAATTGGTGCCTTGTCTTTTGTCTGCGCCATCAGAAAATTGAAGAAGAAGGTTTACTGTATGATGAAAAGAATGAGTAAGAAAAAAAGGAGGAAATTAAATCGTTTACATATAGATGTCTTGAGAAGAGAAGAATGAGTGAGCAAAGAAGGATGAGAGGGAAATGGTTTATATAAATGACTTGAGAAGTGAAGAGTGAGTGAGCGAGCAAAGAAAGGAGAGGGAGAGTTTTACTTATATAGAGAGATGCCTTGAGAATAGAAGAATGAGTACGCAGAGAAGGAAAATAAAGTGTGGTTTACATACACACTTTTTAAGGATGGTTTTGTACTTTTGTACTACACTTGATTACAATATTGAGTTGTTTTCGGAAAACATATAAATTCATTTATAATCGAGAAGGCAAAAAAAGACTTTCCAAACGAAAATAAGAAATGTATGTTTCATTAGTTACATTCCAAATTTAATACTTTATTAGATTACATATTACTCCCCTCTATTTAAAAAAAAAATATCTATTTTTCTTTTTAATCCGTTTCTAAAAAATTACTTCTTTCCTTTTTTGAAAATACTTTAATTTTAACTTTCCACATGACATGTTTAGGACCATAAAATTAAAGGCCTTTTAGTTTGGTAAAAACATTCATTTTTGAAAATACATTTGACACAACTTTAATTTAAGACCACAAGATTTAAAAGTTTTTTTATTTTCTTAAACTTTGCGCAAGTCAAAATATGTCATTTTTTTTAAAACGGAGGAAGTAATACTTTAGAGTAAGATTTTTTTTTTAATTTACTTAACAAATATTAAGAACTAAATTATAAATTAACTTATTTTCCAAAAACGCAAATGTTATCGATCATCCCATGTACCAAACACACTCTTAGTTAGCGATATTTTCACGTTTTATTTTGATACGTGGAGAGTGATAAAAAAAATATCTGTCTTTCTGCTATTATAAAACTGCATGTTATATTGTCTTTTTTCTATTTTAAAACTGGACACTCTCTCGCCAACCCTCTCATTATAAAAAATAAAAAAAATAGGAAAGCTAAAAATCATTTTTCTTTGGCACTTTTTCATTTTTATTTTTAGGAAAAGTGTCAAAATGCCTTAAACTATATGAAATTAGATTTATATATCTTTTTTAATAGTTTGGTCCAAAAATATTTTTATTATTACTTTATTGAGTCAAAAATACCATTTTGCTAATAAACATATTGTTTCTTTTCTTCTAAAATACATTCTTTTTTTAATAAAAATATTGAAAAAAATTCTAAATTCCAAAGGGGATTTGTTTAAAAAGTGCAAAAAAATGCCCCCATTGTGCACTGTGGATCACTTTTTTCAACTATTAGGAAAATAAAGTGTTAAAAATAAAAGAAACAATATTTTTATTGGCAAAAGAACATTTCTTTTTTACCCAATCAAAAAAAAAAATAGGATATATTCGGACTAAACTATTAACAACAAGGAAATTTTTAAATTCAAATATTAATGGGACATTTTTGTTCAATTTTCACATAGTTTAAATGTATTTAAGAAAAAAAATTCATTTAGTCTTTAATTTCATTTTTGTTCAACTCAAAAAAATAAGGAGACCCAATAATATTTTTAAGGGTTCTTTAGGGGAACACCAATCAATTTACAAATATTGAATTCAATTTGCATTTCGTTCCTTATAGGTAAAAATTAAGGTTTTGTTCAATTAATATCTTTCAATAATAAAATATATTCTGTACGCAAGTGTCTACCAAAAGAAAAAAAGTATTACGTATTATATATATGACAAGTCCAACCTTTAGTTTAATTTGCTTCGTAGATTACATATATTATATATACAATAAATATAACTATGTCTGTCATTTGCGCCGTCGTTGTATTAGTAGGTCATATCTTTTTAGGTTATGCATGAGTATTTAGAAAATTCTGAACCAAACAACAAAGAACTTGATTATTATATTATATTATATTATATTATAATAAGCTTACATAAATTATTGGTTGTGCTTCTTAGATTTTAAAAAGTTTTAGAAGTAATGCAATAGCCAACAAATTATTGATTTAATAAAAATAAAAATTCTAGGGTTAAATAAAGGATAAACAACATAAATTTCAACACTTTACTACCTAATTATTCTTTCCCTCTATTTTTATAATAATTACATAAAATCTCAGATATGATACATTAGTTAAAGTCATGATACATTAGTTTATTATGATACATTAATAAATCTTTAATTATGATTAAAAACGGAAAGAAACAATAATTAAGCCTACAGTTGAGCAATTAATGCGCTTAATTAAAGAAATTATTGTTTAAATTACCTAATATACATCATTTAAGAACTTATGATAACAAATATCATAAGCTTTCCTATTATGTAAAAACTTATGATATATTGTATTATGATAACAAATATCTCATTTAATAATATTGAGTTCATGATACACTACAATTCATGACACATTACACTTATTTGCGGTTACTAATACATTATTATAATTTTTGCTTAATACTTTATATGTGTAAAAAATATCTGATACATTGTATTAAAAGCTAAATATCTTATGCTACATTACTTTATATGCAAATACAACAATATTATATCTACTATGGTATTGTTAATTTAAGTTTCTGATACATTAAATTATTTTGATTGAGATACATCACTGTCAGGGACGGCTCTACCTCTTAAAAAATTAGGCGGCCGCCTTAGGCCTCCAAATTTGAGGGGCCTCATTTTTTACGATGATATATTATAATTTTTTTTAAAAAAAATAAATATTATTTATAAAAAAAAAATTATATATAAAGGGAAAGAATTATTAGAAGAAGTTCATATATCTAGAGTATTATGTCTCAAGAAAGATTAAAAACATTGATTATATTAGTATTTTAAAAAAATAATTAGAAAAAATTGATTATATAATTTTGAAAATAGAGTTTATCAAAAAAAATACTTTTTCTTAAAAATTTAAGGCCTCCATTTGATTTTCGCCTTAGGCCACGAATATGCTTGAGCCGCCCTGATCAATGTAATTAAGTTTGCATTATACTTGACTTATTTTTGAAAATATCTGATACATTATATAATTTATATTAAGATATAAAACTACAATTAGCTTATATGATACATTGTTGAAGAGTAAAATATCATTTGATGCATAATAGTCTAACAGATAGACGAAAATTAATTTATAGAAATTGTAATAAAAACAATCAAAAGTTTTGCTTAAATATCATAGCCATTTTGTCTAGAAAGTTTTGATATTTCAATCTATTTTCACGAAAATTAATGTCGTTCATATCATAATGAAATGGTGGAAATTAAAAAAGAAAGTTAATGGTGGAAAGATGGAGTTGTTAGATCTAATTGAGTAATAGATGAGAAATGGTGGAAATTCAAAAGAAAGTTAATGGAAGTTGTAACTTGAATGTTGAAGTAGAAGATGAAGATGAGAACATGGTGGAAATTTAAAATGGGTGAGTTGAGAAAATCGTGGGATATATTTCCTGATTTTTGAACTTGATTTGCGGCACAATAAGGGGATGTGAGTGGGTTTTTTAAATGTATCAGAAAAGAGGCAACTATTTTAAGTAAAAAATAATTTTTGTAATTAGTTTAGTTGGATGAGATTTTAAGTAATAATAGAAACTTAAGGTTTGGTTATAAGTAATTTATCCTTAAATAAAATAAGATGAGGTTAAAAGTAAAACATGTTCATAGAAAAAAAATTCATTACATATCAATTTTAAACATGAAAAATAATTTTATTTAATCAGGATTCCTAAAACCCACACCCAAAAACCTTTTAAGACCGCATAATTTTGTTAATAGAAACAATTTTGTACCGATATGTTTATAGTTTATATGTAGCTGCATTCTTTTGCATATCTATTACAATAATACATAGAAACCAAATATAATGATGCAACCACTACATGCTAATCTTTCAATAGTCATTTTAAATAGTTATCCAAAAATACATTTTGGAAAAATAATTATTAAATGATCGACCAATGGGTTTTTTATTACTTAACTAGTCATCTAATTAAAAGATAAATTACGTGAATTTTAACTCGTGAATTCTCTCATGGTCCACTAATTTACTTATAAAAAACTGTTGTCACTAATCAATAATCAATCGGCAATACTCAAAGGTAAGTGAATCATTAAAAAGAAAATATATTAGTCTAATTACAAAAGAATATTTAGTAACAATAATTTAAAAATTAAAGAAGGTATCACATGAAAGCTCATCATCTGAAATAGGCAATAATTTGTTTGAAATAGAATTTCCTTATCCAATCAAATGATAAGGATTAATATTTAAAACGGATATCATGTGACTGCATGCACGTCCTTTTATTTTTCTATTTTTTTTGGCCTTTTTAACATGACACGTATATTTTTAAAAATCAAAGCAACACTTTAATAACAACAACATACTTAATATATTTGATGTATTTTCATAAAAATAAGTCAGTAGAGCATAAAATGTACACAATTCATACCACTATCTCAAAGTAAAATAATATACAGATTATTTCGATGGATTCCCGCCGAAATACTTCTTTATATATTTAAATTTGTAAGAAAAAAATTGGAATCACGAAGATATGATCATATGAATAGCTAAAAAAAATGTTCTAAGGTTTTCTTGTTGAGGTTACACATTAAATTATAAAGATGAATTCTATTTGCATATTATTATTAGTATTATAAAAATATAATTTCTCTATGCTACATGAATAATTAAATCTCAAATATCATTTATGAGATACATTGATCACTATAGATGCCATTGGTACACTAATAATTAGATATTTCGTCCATAGCAGTATGCAACAATTCGGTAATAAATTACATTTTAAATATACAACAAATAAAATACTTTATTAATTAATTAAATAAAAGTTTTGATAGTCGGTTTTTCTTCAAATTTTTAACAAATGGTATTCTTATTGTTTGATCACATAGAGAATAATTGAATAAGGAGAAAAGACATCTTTTCCCCCTGAACTTGT
>NC_061112.1:128308997-128312559 GCF_002878395.1 Capsicum annuum | reverse complement strand
TCTCTTTCCGTATTAAGGTATAATCTAATTCATTACTTTGTCTATGTTTATTAGGAATTACTTTCAAAATGAATTTCTGAATTACTTTGTGTCCTTTAATTTTTTTTTTTCTAAATTACTCTTTGTCTTATTTGTTGAAATGAATTTCTTGTAGCACACAATAATGAAGTCAGTTAACTTGAGTAAACTATGTATGGAGGAAAATGATTCTGCTTTGAAGCAAGTTATTCATTATAATCACGGAATTTTGTTGCATTTGAAGACATCTTGGACTTCAAGTAATCCCGATAGAAGATATTGGGCATGTCCTTATTATGGGGTAAGTATCATATTTTGCATTTTCTCTTGTTATTTTGATAGAATTGATTAAGAGAAATGAGGTTAATATATTCTTTATTTGTCACCATTGAAGGGTCCAAGATCTTGCGATTTTTGGCGTTGGAGGGATTCAGAAGACATTGATCTGTGATCCAAATATGTGATTCCTAAACTAATTGAAAAACTAGGTGAGCTTGAGAATGTAGTTGAATCTTGTCGTTTCAATGAAATTGAGAAATTGATTGGATTGAGGAAATCAATCAAGGAAGATTCAGAAGAAGTTAACAAGTCTAAAGAATCAAAACACGATGATAACGGGATTAATATGAAATTAGAGAAGTTGGAGGAAGAGATTCAAAAATCAAGGAGAAAGAAAAGAATTGGAGACGAATAGCTGAAGGAAGGACTAGAAACAATACTCACTTCTTTGTTGTGTTTTTTTGTTGTATATTAGTAATAGCTTTAATCTATTTGGTTGGAATGCTCTATATGAAAAATGGTTCAATGAGGTTACCTTAGCACTAGGTTGTTGTTACATGACGTGTTGCAAATTATTGTGCTAGAGTAGTGCAACTTCTTTTGTATTTGGATTCTCTTATATATATATGAAGAAAGAAAGGTTGCTAGATGAAGTGAATCATATTTGTTTATCTTTTGTAATGGTGCAACTTTCTTTTGCGTTTGTTTGAGTATTTATAGTTAAATTGATTGCATTTCAATCATTTAGTACCCAAAAAATAAGTGCAGGCAACAAATTGTAACTTGAAGTTGCAAAATGTCCAAATATTGTAGGCATAACACATTATAAATGCAGTAACAACTGCTGATATTTCAACAGAAATATTAGCCAAAAAAATACAGTCACGACTGCTCATATTTCAACAGAAACATTAGCTAAAAAAATGCAGTCACGACTGCTCATATTTCAACAGAAATATTAGCCAAAAATACAATCATTACTGCATTATTATTTTCAAAACATGTCAAATTAGTGCAGTCACAGCTGCATAGTTGAAGTCACCATAATTGAACTACTAGCTAAGTTAAAATCACTACTGTTTCATTACAACCATCAATACAGAAAGAGAAAAACATAATCAGGCTTCTACTGGAAGGTTGTTGAACTTGTTTAGCTTAGGTTATTCAGTTCAGCAACATTTGACCTTGTCCTCATCCTTTTCTGTGCTCTTATGTCTTCAAGTCCTTATTGGGTCACAGCTTTCTTTCCTTTCCATTTCACACCTGAGGTTGGTTTGTGATGTCCAAGATTTTCAGTCACTATGGTGGAGTTCATAGGCATTCTAGGCTGATAAAAATAAAAGAGAACAAATTTAACTAAAGACTTGAAAAAGGTTTACTTTAAATTAGACAAACAGAATCAAGAAATTTTAACTTACATTGAGGACTTTAAAACCACTCTCTGTATGAAGAACCCCCATTCCAACCATCCTAGGTCTTTTATAAGCTATCCTTTTACCTTTGCTAGCACCAGTGACGCTATCTCCTCTTGATGTACCAGTACAATCAACAGCACTAGCTCTTCTACCTCTCCCTGTTCCACCAACAATTGTAGCACCAATTCATCTACCTCTACCAACTCCACCAACAACTGCAGCACCAGCTCCTATACCTCTACCAGTTCCACCAACAACTGCAGCACGAGCTCCTATACCTCTACCAGTTCCACCAACAACTGCAGCACCAGCTCCTCTACCTCTACCAGCTCCACAAAAAACTGTAGCACTAGCTCATCTACCTCTACCTGCTCCACCAACAACTGCAGCACCAGTTTCTCTACCTCTACCAATAGCTCTATCAACAACACAAGTTGCAGTTTCTTTTTCTCTATCAACACCCACAGTAGCAGCAGTTACTGTAGGTGATCCTTTTCCTCTACCAATAGTTGTTGCTGTTGCTGTAGCAGCCTACAATACATAAGAAAAAATATAATGAGAGAATAAAATTAAAGCAAATAAAAGAGAATTAAAATACTAGTAAATTACAAGTCAAATGTAACCTTTGTAGATCCTTTCAGTCTTTCTTTTCTTTTACTTGTCCTTGGTACTACTGAAGAAGAAGTTACACTAGTTCTAGTGGAACTTGAATTCAATGGACAACTCATTTTATTATGACCTTTGTTGTGACATGTGTTACAGGTCATCTCAACACCCCTCTTTGATAACTTTTCAGTCCTGTTTTCATTCTGCTCTTTTTTTCTAGATTTACTGGGTCTGCCTGGAAGCTTTCTTATTATAGGCGGTATAACAGAAAGATTGGTTGACTTGGGCCATATATTTATACCAGTAACAGGCTGAATAAAGTAACTATAAGTCTTGAGGTAAGTTTCCTTAGTATACCAATGTGCAACATAGTTAATGGGTTCTAACCTTCTATAGTGTAGTGCAGCTATGGCATGACAACAAGGTATGCCTTTTAACATCCAAAACCTACATGTACAAGTATTATCCCTCAA
The DNA here is from genome assembly GCF_002878395.1 of Capsicum annuum. Lineage (NCBI taxonomy): Eukaryota > Viridiplantae > Streptophyta > Magnoliopsida > Solanales > Solanaceae > Capsicum > Capsicum annuum. The sequence goes on along the minus strand of NC_061112.1, from coordinate 128,309,768 downwards.
ATTTACTATAAAAGTATTTCTCCATCTATCCTTAACTTCAAAACCAAATTCACCATTCTACTCAAGAGTACCACACTTTTAGTGCCATAGAAGAAATATCAGTAATCCATGTTTCAGAAAACTGTCTTAACTGTCCTATTCTTCTCATCACCTTAACCCTTATTTCCTCAAGCATTGATATGATAGTCTTGTATCTTGCCCCTAGTATCCATGAGTTGAAGCTTTCAGCCATTTTATTGTCAACACTATCATAATAACTGTGATATTTGAAGTAAAATTTAGACCACCTTTCTATGTTGTACCACAGAAGATCTCCACAAATTTTATCTCCTAACATCTCCATTTGATCCAAATTTCTTTTCAATTCTTGCTCATATATAGATTTGGCACACTTCCAAAAATAGTTTCTTCTTTCAATACCTCTTTAATCCTTAGACCAGTTGGCTAGAACTATCTAGCACACATTCTTTGCTCTGCATTTGGCAGTAAATCTGAAATTACACTGTCAAGACCCTTAAACAAAATACAATATATCAGTTAACACAAGTATAAAACAGGTCCCAAAAAAAATTCAGAAAATGAATAAGAGAAAATATATGAGGTTACCTTCTGCATATCAGTAATAGTAGTCACTTCAGATCCATCTCCCAGCTCAAGATCATTTTTCAAAAGTCTAACAAACCATCTTCAAATGAATTTGTTTTCAACTTCAACCACTGTCCAAGCTAGTGGTAGCATCTGGTTATTCCCATCCTTACAAACAACCACAAG
>NC_061112.1:128298017-128305997 GCF_002878395.1 Capsicum annuum | reverse complement strand
ATTTGAATTTCAACAATTCAACACATACACATTTAATACTCAAATATACTCTAAATAAACTCAAATTTAAAACATAAGTTCAATATCATGAAGAACAAATTACACAATAATCAATTATATAAAAAATACACAAATCTTACAAACATATTTAACACCCTTTTATTGAAGTTCAGATGTCTGAAAGTTCTTTTCAAATATATATATATATTTCAAATTTAAACCCCCAATTGTACTTAAGCTCAAAATTTGAAGCATAAGATCCATGTATCACAAAGAACAAATTTTAATCATTCACTACAGAACAATAAATTCAACAAACCCATTTAACATCCTTTCAACTTTTTCATATATACACTCGCAAAAAAGAAGCGTATTGTTTTGCCTAGAAATTGTCTAATATTAGGTACTCGTGTAAAAAAATTTTAAAAAAAAACATAATATATAAGATAGATATTACTTAAATAAGACGACTAAAATAGAACACCAGCTGATTTTTTTTACTATTTGTTTAGATAATTAGACTGTAAATCATTTTATAAAATGAATGACCAAATTATTTTTTTTAAAAAAAAAACTTCTATCTTTAAGCAAAACAATACATATTTCCAATCTTTTACATGATATTATTAGAGGTAACAAGAAGTACAAATACTGAAGAAAAGATTGCAATGCTTAATTAATTTGGACAAAAGAAACAATTGTCTATATTTTTATTTTTATTTTTATTTTTAGTTTCCCAAGGTATCCCCATAGCCGACAGCCGTGAGACTAATCCTCACGTTCCTTCGGTCAGCGCACTAAGCGGTAGGGAACTGGCCATAGAGTTTACTCCATTCGCCAGAGGTGGGAATCGAACCCCCAACCTCTTGCTTAAGGGGTGAGGTGCTGAACCACCACATCAACCCTTGTGGTTAAACAATTGTCTATAGATATGCTTTGAAGTTTGCATTGTAGTTTCTAACAATAACCACTTTTTGCATATTTTTTCAATTCACAATGAAAAGCACACTTACAAAAATTATGGGTGGAAAAAAATATCGAAAAATCTGGCTGAACTGAATAGTTCGATTCTTCAAATTTGATTTTTAATTTGATTTTGGATATTATTTTTCTGAAAGTGTGATGTTCGAACTGATTTCGTTCTTTGATTAATCTAAAATCTAAATTTTTATAGGAAAAAAACATAAATGTTGATCATTTTAAAAATATTAGAAAAGGCCAACAGAGTGCTTAGAAAAAGGCTCAAATATATCATCGAATTATTGAAAATGGTTTATTTATGTTATTCATTATAAGTTGGCTCATCTATGTCATCACCTTTAAAAGTTTCTCTTCTATGTCATTGCCGTTACAAAAAAGTTTTTTTGTGCTATTATTTTACAACGGTGATTTTGTAAAATTATTTTTATCAGATGACCTCTTATTAGAAATCAACGTCACCAAATCTAAATCAATCAATATTACTAAAATCAAAATAAAAAATTATACCCATTAAAATAAAATTCGACACAATTAATGGCTTTTGATTTTTATTTTTAAGTAGTTCAATTTTTATTTTTAATAAGTTAAATTTTATTTTAACTATGTGGATCAAATTGTATTTTAATGAGTCTGATTTTTAATTTTTTTTTTAAGTAATATTTGTTGATTTTGATTTGGTAATGTAGACCTCTAATAAGAGGTCACGTAACAAAATGATTTGGCAAAACTCACTTGCAAAATAATGACATGACTGAATCTTTTTATACCAACAGAGGTATAGATAATAGATTAGCTGAATTTTTAAAGGCAATAGTATAAATGAGTCAAACTTATAACAGACGACATAAGTTTACATTTTGAGCTGTTCCCCTTAACATATTTTGGAATCTATATAATTGGGTTCCACATAATCAATGGGGCCAATTTGTAGGGAATTACGTCATTAACAAATCATTCATATTTTTTGGAGCCAAAAATTATCTTTTATTTTGATATTCAAGGTTTGATCAATGATAGAGTCATTAAAGCAATGACTTGAGTCTCAATTTTTTTGGTTTAAATATTTTTATTAATTGACAACAGAATGCACGTAAGTCGCATGAGATGCACATGCGGCACCTGAGATATTCGTGTGATGCACAAAAAAAGATAATTTTATTAAATATACTTAAAAGCTCTTATTAAAATTTGATTTAAGGCCACCAAATTCGTTGAGATACACTTGTTGATATTTAATATTATGCACCTGAATCGCACGAGATGCACCTATAGCACATGAGATGCACATGTGATGCACACAAAAGCTAATTTTATTATAAATATTTAAAATCTCTTATTAAAATTTGATATTAGACCATCAAATTTGTTTAGTTACCCCTGTTGATATTTAATATTATTCTAGCACAACTTATTGACATCTATTATGACTTGAAATTTTTTCAAAATCCGCTACGTTTGCCAACCGAAAAAAGATGTTTTCATTAACCATAACAAGGCAAAGGTACGTGAATCACTAAAAAAGATTTTTGTTAGTTAATTACAACATAATTTTGAATATTAACACCAATTTTAAAATAAGAAACTTAACACGTGGAAGCCGGACAACTAAAATTGATAACCATTCGGTTTGAAAACAAAATTGTTGGCGTGCTTTAGGTACTTTGGTCACGTGAAAAGGATCCACCTTTTTCAATATGTAACTGATGTAATATAAAGACATGTCCTTTAGTCCCCTTCATTCAACGTGACATATTCTTACAAATTAAAGGGACATTTCTAATATATATAAAATTTTGAACTTCGTTCCAATCAAGAAAATTTGAATACCTAAAGAAGATGCTTTATAAAATTTTTAGCTTGAGGCTCACATTTCTTTTGTACAAGATAAAGTTTGTTTACATCTTAATCTAAAAATGATATTTTTCTTTATCTCAATTTATATATTAACGTTCTTTTTTATCGGTTCTAAAAAATTAATATATTTTTATATTTAATAATAATTTAACTTTAAAATTTTAAATGATATATAGTCATGTAAACACCAATGACATCTCACAAACACACATCTCTCTAACACACACACATGAAAGGAAGTTGATCTTGAATTATCAATAAGTCTAAAATTAATTTTTTCTGGGTCGATACTCGAGCGATTAATAAGGACGAGCTGTAAATTCGTTGGTAATATGTTTATGCTGGTTCAAATTCAGCTCGGCACATTAATCCGCCAATCCACCTCTTTGATTGAAAGAGGATGATTTCTACAATACATTACTCCAGTCAAGTCTAATAAAATTTCAAAATAAAGATTTTTTTATTTTGTTCCAAATGTTGACACCTAATTTTTGCCCTCCACGACTAAATTTAATCCTGAATTTCTTCAGTTTTTAATAAAATCGAAATATTTATTTCATCCGAATAAAAAATTTTCAAAATATTTTTGTACATGATTTTGTCATTTTAAGTAGCGATTATATATTATCGTGTTCAGTTATACGAGATTATATAATTTGATTAGTTAAATATTTATTCTATGGAGTATTGAATTTTAATTAAGGATTATTTTGAAAATAAATATAATGATTAAAATCTTGATTTTAATATAATTTATCATCAAAATAATTTATTTGGATAAATATGCATTTGATTTTATTAAATCAAGAATCTCAGGACTAAAACAAGTATTAACTCGTATCGAATTTTAATTTAATTTAGTCAATCCATTAGATTTGGCCATGATTGAAATCAAAATGGTCATAAGTGCAATGTAATCCCTCAATTGATTTTTAATTTGGTCAAAATTAAATAAATATGACTAAATTTTAAATCCCAATTGGGGTTATATTTTAAATAACCCCAAAATTCTCAAAAACTCTCATAACTTCTATCTAATTTCCACCAAAAAATAATTTCAAATTGTACTACATTGTACTATTTTCCCTCAATTTTGTCCTTTCCCAATTTTAAAATTCAAAAGTTGTACTACATTGTACAATTTTTCCCCAGATTATCTTCCACCTCACCGTATCTTCAATTTTAAATTCTAAAAACACCCCTAAAAAACTTTCTCCCACATTGGCGGATTAATAGAATTGGATCTCTATCCATTCCTGTAAATACTATCACTAATTTAGTAGAAAAATCAAGTCTCAAAGCTTCAAAGAATTGAAAAGCTTTTGAGAAAATAGTTCAAAAGTTTTTAAGAAAAAAAAAGTCTCAAGGGAAAAAAAAAATTGAGCAAAGGAGAGTTTTTTATTTTAATAAAAACTTTTCCTTTTAATTCGTCGGCTAATTGAAGTTCTCGAATGTAATCAAGACTTCGAAGAAAGCTTGTAGTCCCATTTTGCTGCCCCAAACACACCTTTTCCTTTTTTCAATTTTATTATTATTTTTTTCTTCATCTTTTTTCTTCTTCGTAGTTCGTAGTTATAATTTTATTTGTTGAGATTATTTGTTATAGACGGCCTTGAAGGCCATAGGACGTTGTGGTATCAATATTGTGGTTATTTTCATGTTCATGGTATAAAAATGAGCTAGCAATAGTTGTACATGCCTTTTTAACTTATTCTTTGATTAGTATAGATAAAGTTTCAATCTTTGCTTAAAAGATGTATTTATGTTTTGTTTAAATTCATTGTTGGCGGATATATTTATTTTTAGCATGTAAAGTTGTTTTCTTTATGTTGAAAAGAATAGTTAATATTGATTGTTTCTCCTTTTTGGCTTTATTGTTTGATTATTATAGATAAAATTTCAATCTTTGCTTTAAAGATGTACTCTCATTGTAGGTGGATATGTTTATTTTAGCATGTAAAATTGTTTCCTTCATGTTGAAAAGAATAGTTAATATCGATTGTTTTGCTTTTTAGCTTTATTCTTCGATTATTTTGTATAAAGTTTTGATCTTTACTCAAAAGATGTACTCATGTCATGTTTAAATTCATTGTTGGCGGATATATTTGTTTTTAACATCAAAAGTTATTTCTTTTATGTTGGAAAAATAGTTACTATTGTTTGTTTCGACTTAATAAAAATAGTAATTGATTAAATCAAGAATTTGTCATTTGCTTCTTAATTATTTTAAGGGATTTTCAAAATCCTCATATAAGAGATGAAGTGTTAGCTTTATTTTCCATCCACGATGTTTATTCCTTTCTTTTTTGCATGTTTTTTAATTTGTCAAAATGATGAGAAAGTTTGGATTTTTGTGGCTAAATAGAATTATTTAGACATTTTCGAGTCATGCATAGTATGATTGTGAAATGGTATTTCACTTTTAGAAATGCTAAACTTTCATTCTATTTTTCTTACTCCCTTTGGATTGTTATATGTGTTCTTTGTGAGTGTAAAGACTTAATTCGTGTCTCTCCTTGATTCATAATATCAAAAGAGAATCAACGATGTCTTAGAAAGATAAATCATAGGCCGTTACACGTTTTTCCCTAAAATGTTGGTTGTAATTTAGATGTATGAATCTTTGTTAATGTCGCCTTAATTGAAATTTAAGGATTCTCTTTCTTGAAAACTTAGCCTTTATTTTATTTTGTTATATGGATTAGTGTCTATGTTTGTTCAATTTTAGTAGTCATGCTTATTTTTCTTATTGCCTCATCCCTTTACTTTCGCAAGCTTGCGTTGTTTGTTCTCGCATTAATTCAATGAATATGGCCTTCTTCCTTTTACCTGTATTCATTCTTAATATGAACATAAATCATGAGGCATGTAAGTGGGTCTCTTTGCTTTGCATTTTATCTGTTGACTCTCATTCTTGTTATACGTGTGCAAGTGTGCTTATCATTTTCATTCAAAAATTGGTTCTTGATATTTTCTTTTGCTTTGAAATATGTCACTTTTATGCTTTGAACGTATATTAATTTCTTTATCTTTTCTTTGCATGCAAAAAATGTCTCGAGTCCAAATGGACTCCTCTCCTCTTGCATTTCGTAATAGGCCAATGAGGTCCACCTCTTCGAGTCAAGTTTGAATTTTAAACCCAAGGTCGACTACATGCCGTGCGGGTGCTAGAAGATAGATGAAGAACAAAAATAGTTCAAAACCCATTGATGAGGTCGCTAAGAGACTTGAAAAGTCTCGATTTTTACTACTGTCTTCTTTTTACTTAGTCATTTATTTGTTCATTTATTTGGGGCCTCAAAGCCAAGGTTATATTCTAATACAAGTGAAGCAGATTGAGGGCCAAAAGGACTCAAAAATATAGATTAGGAAAGGTGATGATGGGCCGAAAGCCCAAACTAGTTTAGGACAGGTTTATTGGTTTAGGTCTAACGGCTTAAATCTTCTAATTTCTCCCTTTCTCCTTTTATGTGCTTATTTTGCTTTTCATTTGCTTAGACTTGGTTAAATCCCCTACTAAGTCGTCAAAATTTATTTTTTATACAAATTTTTTTAAAAAATTACTTTCTTTTTCAAGAAAATCAGCTTCTTTTTTTTTTTCAAAATTAGTCAAAGATAGTTTTTAAATAGTCCGAATAACCGCAAGTTAGCGGATATTTTAGGTGCCTTAAAAACCTTCCTAAAATATTAATAGGAACCGCTTACCTATAATTTCAAAACTTAAACGATTTTTCTGTTTTGAATCGTTTAAAGTAATTTATAAAGGTTTTCTTAATTCCTTTTCAAAAATTAAGTAGCGACTTTGAAAGTCAAATTTCCGCAAAATAGAAATGGCTACTCTGCTGGGGACATTTAACTAGGTTTTAACCAAATGTTTGATTTCATCTTTCGACTAACCGTTTAAAATGCTTACGTATTTATGTGTTTCGATTTTTGTAGAATTTAATTATTGCATTTCATGGCATATTCCTGCATTGATTATTTTATTATTTTGGGGTTTTGTGGATGTCTCGGCCCCTGTTGTTCAATTCCAAATAAAATATTGGAAACATAACAGTTTACCGGCACGTTCGGCGGTCGGAGGTTGTTCGTGTTTCCAAACTCAAGCTGTCCACTTGGGAACCTGTTTCCAAACCCACTCTAGACACTTAAGACAGAGCTAAACCAAGACCCTCTTTTAGGCATAAGCCTAGGACGACCCAATACCTGAGGGGGTATTGGGCCCATTAGAAAACTTGCCCTGCGTCTATTGAACCGGAGTCAATTACCGACAAAACATATTTATGTGTTGAAAAATATGTTTATTTAATTCAATCCATTATCCTTTGAGGGTCGGGAGAGGGCTTACTTTGTTTACTTTCGTGTAAGGATGCCTCAATCATAGCGACCCGGGCGAAGACTGATAGAAGAGCATTTAGGAATTAGTATTTCCTATCCCCTACGCAGGACATTATTCATTTTCTCATATTATTTTCCCTTTCTCTAAAGATTGTACCCCTTTTGTGCAACTTTTGTAGGAATTTATGTCATTTATGTATATCTATGAAGGTTTTGGGGATAATGGATTGACTTTAAAAAGGCGTATATTTTCTTCAAAATTCGTTAGGCCTAAACCCTTGCTCAAAAGGGTCACCCAAGTTAGGATACGTGTTACTATAATGTTTTTATGCGATAAACTGTCTTATGTGTTTATGTGTGTTTGTTTGAAGCAAAGGCAAATTTATCCACTATGGTCATGTGGATCAATTTGGCTATGACACAAACAACTCTACGTGGTTACTTCTTGTCAAGTATCTTGCATTACTTATCACATATGGGAACTAACACATCTACCTTTGAGTTATTTTACTTTATAGATAATAGAAAAATTACTTCGTGTTGAAACAAGATGGCAGAACATCCTTACTTCACTCGGTCAAAAGTGCATAAGATCCCATTCCCTAACCATCATTTAAATATGACTGAAAGTGATAAGGAAAATGCATTGACCATTGGGGAAAATGTAATAGTGGAACAAAACGAGATGATTGTTGAACTAGTGAAAATCGTCTTTTGATTAACTTCGAAAAGATTAATTTACTGAAATAGTGATTTAATTTTTTCAAAAAAAAGACTTGTGTAAAATAGATTTAGGCGACTTAGTAG
>NC_061112.1:128290712-128295017 GCF_002878395.1 Capsicum annuum | reverse complement strand
AATAAAGGGATTTGGGGGAGGTTGGAATGCAGTAGAGTTTTCTACATAGATCCCAGCCTACATATCCCCAAGATTTCAGGGAATCTGACTACTTGTTGTTCGACTCGATCGGTAGAAAAGATAGTCTTTTATTTTAGACGATCTTAGGTCAGGATGAGTGACAAGTTGACCGAGTTTCAAAAAAGAGGCTTGTAATATCTTAACCATGAATGTAGGATCCTTCACACCCATAGAAAAGAACTTACCCGAACATAATTTCCAAAACTCTAAGTGTGTTTCCACCCGAATTTGAAAGAAAGAGAAGGTTACCCTCGGCATGAGTTTAGAAATATCCCAAAGGTGAAGCTGAAACCAAAATATCCTGAAATACCCATATGCCTTCTAACAGGTGTGTGGTTGGATCCTTAGTCAAGTCGTTACTGCCCTCTCCCTTTGGGTAGGATGGATGCAAGGGAGGTTGACGTTCTTAATTTTTGTCCAACCACGAATTCATATCTAAGAGAGGTTGGCTTTCCGCACGAGTTTCATGGAGTTATGGCCAAACCTCGGTATCAGTTTTCCTACATATCTCAGGTTTCATGAGAATTCAGGCCACTTGTAGTTCATAAAGCTTGATTTTGAACATGATTTTCAAAAGATTCACAAGTTATCTCGATTTTAGAGTTTTTGATAAAACTGAGAAAAATGGGGGATAAAGGGATTAGGGGGGAGGTTGGTATGCAGTCGATTTTTCTACATAGATCCCTGCCTATATATCCTCAAGACTCAGGGAATCAGACTGCTTGTAGTTCGACTCAACCGGTAGAAAAGATAGTCTTTTATTTCAGACAATCTTTGGCTTAAGATGGGTGACCAGTCAATCGAGTTGCAGAAAAGAGGCTTGTAACCTCTTAACCATGAACATGGAGCTCTTCACATCCATAGGTAATAACTTACCCGGACGTAATTTCCAAAACTCTAAGTGTGTTGCCACCCAAATTTGAAAGGAAGAGAAAGTTCCCCTCGATATGAGTTAAGAAAACATCCCAGAGGTAAAGCTGAGACTATAATATCCAAAAATACCCACATGCCTTCTAATAGAGGCGTGGTTGGATGGTGGTGGTGATCATCATTTAGCTCATGTCTAGAGAGTTTGACATCCCTCTCTAGACTATGTCCCGTTTTGCTGCTGAAAAGGAGTTCCACGTTGTGTTGTGTCCTTTTTGGAGTCGTCCACACCTGTGGTTTTGATTTGAGATTTTCATCCTTTCGGATGCTCTCAAAAATTTCTCACACAAAAATCATTAGTGATAAGCTCAATTCACGAAAGAAGTATATAGTATTTTACCATATCTCCGCATGAGTTGTTGTCTAAAAAACAAAGTCATTTTTTCTTGTACCTTCAGAGTGGGGGGCCCTTTTGGACACCGGCGATACTTTTGCAGAACGGTCCCTACAACCATGTAATCTTATGCTGGTGTGGCAACCCTTTTGGTTACCTATATCACTTGTTGTATATGGAATGATGAACTCTCCGATTATAGCTGATGATTGATTTATAAGTTTTCCTTAAATTGTCAATCTTTGGATAATCTTATGCATTATTTGATTGTTGGAGGCGAGGCGACTTACAGATATCCTTTGAATTGCTAACTTTTAGGCAATCCTGCATATTATCCGACTTTGGATAAGAGATGGCTTATAGATATCTCTCCAATCGCTAGTTTTCAGGTGTTCCTGCACATCACCTGACCTTGGATACAATATGACTTATAGATAATCCCTCAAATTGATAGTCTTTGGGTAATCCTGCACATAATCGATCTTGGATATGACGCGGCTTATAGAGAACCCTTAGACGTATCAATTTGACAGTCTTGCATATCCTCCGATAAGGATTTAGTTGCGACTTACGGATAACCTTTGAACTATCAACTTTTGGGAAATCTTGCACACCATCCGGTTAGGATGTTGTTGTGGCTTACAGATGACCTACAGGCTATCAACTCATACGTGATCTTGCACACTATCCTATTTCAAATAATGTGACTTATAGGTGACCCTCAAATTGTCAATTTCCAGGAAACCTTATATATCATTCATCCTTGGATAGAGACTTAAAGGCATCCCTTCAAATTATGTACCCTCGATGCATTTATATGCTGATTCATGAAATGATGAGATATTCTCGACGCCAGCATTTCTGTCTAGCGTGTCAACAGATGTTGAATGCCTTCTGGGGCGATGGTATACAATAGCCCTTGTGGCGATGATATGCAATAGCCTTTGTGGCGATGATATGTGATAGCCCTTGTGGCGATGATATGCGATAGCCCTTATGGCGATGATATGCAATAGTCCTTGTGGCGATGATATGCAATAACCCTTATGGCGATGATATGCAATAGGTCTTATGGCGATGATATGCAATAGCCCTTGTGGTGATGATATGCAATAGCCCTTGTGGCAGTGATATGTGATAGCCGTTGTGGCGATGATATGCGATAGACCTTGTGGCGATGATATGCAATAGTCCTTGTGGCGATGATATGCAATAGCCCTTGTGGCGATGATATGCAATAGCCTTTGTGGCGATGATATGCGATAGCCCTTGTGGCGATGATATGCAATAGGCCTTATGGCGATGATATGCAATAGCCTTTGTGGCGATGATATGCAATAGCCCTTGTAGCCTCTGTTATCGTCTTGCTTTCTACATGTACCTGTGCTCAAGGTAGGCAATTAGTAGACACAAAGAAGCTTTTGCTAGCGACTATTTTTAGGAAACTTCTAAATACAATATTTGTAAAGAAGACTAGGCGCTTTTATTTGTCCCCTTTGATCTCAAGAAATGAGATGGACAAATCAAAAGGTCCTCAATAAATAGTTGTTAACCCATTTTTAGGGCTACCCTAAAATACCATTCTTGGGTATTAATGATCTGTTGTGGCTCCCAATTTGCTTGGGGATTTTTGAAAGAGACTCTCATTTTTGTGTATTGATCCCTGCATCCACAGAAAAATGATTAGTTTGAATGAAATTACTCCATGTTGACCTTCTTCAATTTTCTCCTTGCCATCTCTTGGGCATTCCGCCATGTTGGGACTTCCACCCTGACACTCCATCTCAAATGATGTCTAGGCAAGTACTAAATAAGTGAGTCATAAGATTTTTGAAAATAGTCTTAAATTGTTTAGAATAATTTCGAAAACTTTTGTAAAACTTTAGAAAATCTCTGCCAGTCATGTCATGTACTTGCTCAATGAATGTCTTCCTCGTGGTTTTGACTATATTCGACGGATGGTTTCCAAAACTCATGATCATTATTGGAAGGTTTCTTCAAGTAGTTCTATCATAGCCAAAAATTGAGTCTACCCAGACTTTGTTACAGTTGGTGGCTTCCAAAACTTGACTTTAACCTCTGGTGCTGGGGAATTTGAAATATGTTCCAGCATTTTGTGGAAATTTTGAGGTCTTCCTCAATATTTCTGCCCTATTTTAAAGTTGTTTGAGATGATACCAATCCGAGTGGATCTGAAGTCTTTGCTGATCTTCATTCTTTTTGTTGGATGTCGATCTACTCTTGTGAATTTTTGAGATTCCTTCTCGAAAATTCTGCCCCAGTTTTCCTTTCCTGTGGTTATATGATCGAGCCGTTGGGGCGCCTACGTATCCTGTTGAAGCAAGAATCAGATCAAATGCAATTCAGAACTATGCTAGACATATACAAAAGAAATTAATGGGTTGATCGAAATTGACATAGGCCGCCTACGTATCCCTTTTATTGAGAATTCAGGTCATCACGTAGTTCATACATAGAGGGAAAGGATAGATTATCCTAAGGGGTTGACCGAAGCTGACATAGGCCACCTACGTATCCCTTTCTTGGGTATTCAGGTCAAACATAGTTCGTACATAGGAGGAAAGGATAAATTATCCTAAGGGGTTGACCGAAGCCGACATAGGCCGCCTATTTATCCCTTTCTTGGGAATTCAGGTCAAATGTAGTTCGTACATAGAGGGAAAGGATTCTAGGCGATTACACATCATAAAATTGATACTATTATAAAGGCGATTACAAATAAGCCCAGAAATAAAAACTATAACATCTTTCAAGCATGATATATCTTTACCGCATCAGAATCGATTGGTTTGGTCCACTCTTGACCATCCATATCGGGTAGTATTAGGGCTCCTCTAGGTTGGGCTTCTTTTGATTTTCACATTCCTCTATATCTACTACTAACTACTCCTCATCACCTTTTTTGTTCATCATTATTTCTTTCTCTTTGTTCATCTTACCCTTGACGTGAGATGACATTGACA
>NC_061112.1:128232320-128287712 GCF_002878395.1 Capsicum annuum | reverse complement strand
TTCTTTCTCTTTGTTCATCTTACCCTTGACGTGAGATGACATTGACAAGTTTTTTAAATTATTGCGACCAAAACAAACCATGCTAGATAATCATATTTAAAAAGTAACTTCTTAAATAAAGGGAGGCCTTTTGGAAAATAAATAAAAACTATGGCTTATGACCCACACAAATGTGGGCCCATGCCTTTTTGAAAGTTGTAGAACACGAAACAGAAATTTGAGACATAAAAGGATGGATAACGGGGCCTCCTCCAGATTATCACCAATTTTAAAAACTATTAGTAATTTCCCTTTCATCTACCATGATGAGTGACGGGTTATGAGTGGAGTGGAGGTCCAATTTTGCAAGGCCTCCCGCGATGCAATCTTCTTCACCCCATCGGACTTTGGAAAACCATCTGGTAAGCATTGTATCCTTCGAACAGATCTTTTATCCCAACCCTAAGACCATCATCGTTTGACACCTCATGTACGGGAAATGACTGGTACAAGATCGGCAAGGGCCTAAATAGACTCTTCTTTGAATTATCTTTGATCTCATTTTTCCTTCTTGGCTGGTACTCTATCCCATGCTTAAATTCTTTTTCCGGGACCATAACAGGCTTAAAAACTCCTTCCAAATCCTTACTTGAGGCGTCCTTAACTTTCTCTATCTTCTCCACCTCTTCTGTTCTTCTGATTCCTTCTGAATTTACCTTAGCAATGGCCTTACTAGACCCTCATTCACCATCTATTTCAATCATGCTAACTGTAGGTCCCCCATGATTAGGCAACGGATTACTGTTAATATTTGGTGTCGGCGACTGAAGTATGATGACCTTCTGATTGATCAAATCTTGGATCTTATGTTTCAAGTTAATACAATCCTCGGTACTATGCCCCGTTGCTCCTGAATGATAGGCACAATTTTGATCGGGATGATAAAATCAAGAGTTGGAATTGATAGGCTTTGGTTGGATCGGTTGTAAATAACCAGCTTTCATCAATCTTCCGAAGAGCTGGGTACGACTTTCAGCTAGCAGTGTGAAGTTTCGGGGAGGTTTCTTTTCAAATTTTGGACGTGGAGGGTTATAATGATTCTTATTTATGGGGGGAGGTACTTGATCATAATTTGGAGATGTTTGGATGTTTATTTGGTTATTTGGAAAAGTAGCTTGAGTATGAGGCTAATAATTTAGTTGTGGAACTTGGTACTGGGGTAAAATATTTGGATTGGAGCTTGACATTAGGGTTGAGCGTAGAATATAGGTTGAAAACTTAGTGATGATGATGAGGAAAGAATATTTCTAGGCTTGAATTTCCTCGTTAACTTATCAACAGAATTAGTAGAGACCGCAGTTGCATCCTCTCTTTTTTTCTTTGGAAATGCAGAAGATTCAGATGATGTTGGGGTTTTGGCAATTTTTTCTGTTCGGATGCCTTCCTCTAATGATTCCCCAATCTTTACTAAATCTGTAAAAGTTGCTCAGACCGCGGATACCATCCTGGTATAAAATTCTCCTTCCTGTGCACGAGAGAAAACTGATACCATTTCTTCCTCAGACATGGGAGGTTGTACTTTAGCAGCCTCTTTTCTCCAACGAAAAGCATAGTCTCAAAAAATCTCATCATTCTTCTGTTTGATCTGATGTAGTGAATATCGTTTAGGGACTATTTCAATATTGAATGCGAACCGATCAAGGAAACCCTTGGCCAATGCTTTCCAACCAGTCCACTTTTTCGGCTCCTGAGACATGAACCACTCCAAGGCTTCGCCACTTAAACTTCGACTGAATAGGCGCATCAATAACGCCTCATTTTTCCCTATCCCTACCAGTTGCTCACAGTACCTTCTCAGATAGGCCATTGGATTTTCGTTATCGTCAAACATCTCAAACTTAGGGACTTTGTACCCAGATGGTAGGTCTACTCCCGGGAGAACACATAAATCGTCATACCCTAAACCGTCGTGGTCCCTTACTCCATGAGATTCTTTGATCCTCATGATCTCTTCATTCATAGCTAGCAACTTCAGTTCATGCTCGGTCCTCCACTCTTTCTCCTTCTCCTCGTAATGGTCTATCTCGAGATGAAGAAGGGGATTATAGATATCATGGGATATGATAGCGTGAGGAGGATTTGGAAGGGAGACTTGATTTTACGGATGAGGGGAATTTGGTTGGTAAGTGGGGAGGACATTTTAGAAATTGGGAAGGTTACGTGGACCTTGCGAGTAGTTTGGCCGAATATGAGAAGGATTTTGAGGATTTGAAAATGAATTTGGTGGATTCGAAGGTAGATTTGATATATTTTGTGGGTTTGGGAGTGAATCTTGTGGATTTGGGAATGCATTTTGTTGATTTTAAATTGTGTTTTGAGGATTTGGGAATGTATTCGGAGACGGATTTTGTAGGGTTAGAGATGGATTTTGCGGATGGTAGGCGTCTGGGTTATTTTCATGATTGGTATTTTGGACGAATGGAGGAGCAGAGATGGACGATATGTTATTCGGCTGATCCCTGAGAATCGGGGTGCTGAGGGGAGGAATTTGGAGTGGAGTCCCGTGTCCCCCCGGAGCAGGGGCATTGACGGTGATGGCCAAGTTAGCCAAATCTCGAGTGAGATTTATTTCCTCCTGAAGCATTTCTAACTTTCTTGCAAGTTCCGCAATCATCTTATTCTGTTCCTCTATCACATTATCCCGGATAGTCAGTGCGCTTTCCTCGTCATTTCCCGTTATTTTTGAATGATGGTCAGAGGATACGATTTTCTACGCTTTCAATCGGGTGAAGTAGGGATGTTATGCCAATTTATCAACACGGAGTAATTTCTATTATCTGTAAAGTAAAACAACTCAAAGGCAGATGTGTTAGTTTCCGTATATGATAAATAATGGAAAATATTTGACATGAAATAACCACATAGAGTTGTTTGAGTCATAGCCAAGTTCATCCATCGGACATAGTGGATAAACTTTCCTTTGATTCAAACATACACACATAAGCACATGAAATAGTTATATCACACAAAAACGTTATAATAATGCGTATCCTAGCTAGGGTGACCCTTTTGAACCAAGGGTTCAGGCCTAACGATTTTGGAAGAAAATATATTATTCCTTGAAGTCAATCCATTAACCTCCAACTTATATAGACACAAAAAGGGCACAAATGCTTACAAACGATAACAAAATAGGGATACAATCTTTAGGGAAAGGGAAATAACATGAAAGAAGACACGTTCCCACACAGGGGATAGAAAATACTAATTCCTGAGTGCTTCTTCTATCAACCTTCGTCTTCTTAGCTTTGTCCACTTGAAGTCAAGCCTTATCTTGCTTCAATTCTTCTTACAAAAGTAAGCAAATCAAGCTTTTTTTAGATCCCCAAAGGATAATGGATTGAATTAGACAGGCATACATTTTCTTCAACACATAAATATGGTTCGTCTATAATTGACTCGGGGTCAATAGACACAGGGCAGGTTTTCTAATGGGCCCAGTACCCCGCTCGGGTATTGGGTCGTCCTAGGCTCATGCCTGAAATAGGGTTTTGGTTTTGCTCTATTCTAGGTATCTAGAGTGGGTTTGAACATTGGTTCTCAAGCGGACAACTTGAGTTTGAAAATACAAACAACCATCAGATGACTCACATGCTAATAAATTGTTTGTATTTCCAACACATTTTTGTAATTGATCCATAGGGGCCGGGATACCCACGAAACCCCAAAACAGTTTAAATAATGTAGGAATATGCCATGAGATGCGATATTTAAATTCTACTGAATCGAAACACATAAACACATAAACAGTTAATCAAAAGATGAAATCAAACATTTGATTAGAACCTAGTTAAAAATCCCCAGCAGAGTCGCCATTTCTGTTTTGCAAAAATTTTGACTTTTGAAAGAGAGTCGCCACTTAATTTTGAAAGGAATTAAGAAACCTTTATAAAAGTTACTTCAAATGATTCAAAACAGGAAAATCGTTTTAAGTTAAAGATTCTAGATAAGCGGTTCCTATTAACGTCTTAGGAAGGTGTTAGGCACCTAAAACGTCCGCTAACTTGCGGTTATCTGGACTGTTTGAAAATCGTCTTTGATTAACTTCGAAAAGATTAATTTGATAAAATAGTGATTTGATTTTTTCAAAAAAAAAAGACTTGTGTAAAATAGATTTAGGCGACTTAGTAGAGATTTTAACTAAGTCTAAACAAAACTTATAAACAAATAAACACATAAAAGGGGAAGGGATGAGAAAGTAAGGATTTAGGCCATTGGGCCCAAATCAACGAGACCTGTCCTAGTCTAGTTGGGCTTCCGACCCATTTCACATGTCCTAAACTATTTTTCGATCCTTTGGCTCGAGTCTTGCTCCACCTGTATTAAATACAATTTTGGCTTCGAGGCCGAAATGAATGAATAAATAAATGACTAAATGAATAAATAAAAAGAAGACAATAATAAAAATTGAGACTTTTCAAGTCTCTTAGTGACCTCATCAATGGGTTTTGATCCATTTTCCTTCTTTGTCTATCTTCTAGCACCCGCACGCCATGTAGTGGACCTTGGGTTTAAACTTCAAACTTGACTCGAAGGGGTGAGCCTCATTTACCCATTACAAAATGTAGGAGGAGAGGAGTTCATTTGGACTCGAGATATTTTTTTGCATGCAAAGAAAAGATAAAGAAATTAATATATGTTCAAGGCATAAAAGTGACATATTTCAAAGAAAAAGAAACTATCAAGAACCAATTTTTGAATGACAAGAATAAGCACACTTGCACAAGAATGAGAGTCAACAAATAAAAAATGCAAAGCAAAAGTTTCACAATCATACTATGCATGAGTCAAAAATATCGAAATAATTTTATTTAGCCGCAAAATTTTGAACTTTCTTATCATTTTGAAAAGGAAACATGCGAACAAAGAAGAATAAACATCTTGGATGAAAAATAAAGCTAGCACTTCATATCTTATATGAGGGTTTTGAAATCCATTAAAATAATTAGTAAACAAATGACAAATTCTTGACTTAACTAATTACTATTTTTATTAAGGCACAACAAATAATAATAACTATTCTTCCAACATAAAATAAACAACTTTACATGCTAAAAAAAATATATCTACCAACAATAAGTTTAAACAAGACATGAGTATTATTTTTCAAATAAAGATCTAAACTTTATCCAAAATAATCAAAAAATAAAGTAAAAAAAGAGAAACAATCAATATTATCTATTCTTTTCAACATAAAGGAAGTAACTTTACATGCTAAAAACAAATATATCTACCAACAATAAGTTTAAACAAGACATGGGTATCGTTTTTCAAGTAAAAATCTAAATTTTATTCAAATAATCAAAGAATAAGGTGAAAAGGCAAAACATTCAACATTAATTATTCTTCTAAACATAAAGAAAATAACTTTACATACTAAAAACAAATGTATCCAACAACAATGAGTTTAAAAAAAGCATAAATATATCTTTTAAGCAAAGATTGAAACTTTATCTAAAATAATCAAAGAATAAAGTCAAAAAAGGCACATACAACTATTGCTAGCTCATTTTTATATCATGAATATGAAAATAATTAGAATATCGATACCACAACGTCCTAGGGCCTTCAAGGCCATTTACAACATACAATCCCAACAAATAAAATTATATCTACAAACTACGAAGAAGAAAAAAAAATGAAGAGAAAAACAATAATAAAAACTAAAATAATAAAAAAAAAGAAAAAAGGTGTGTTTACCTTTTGGGGGCAGCAAAACGAGACTACGAGCTTCGTTGGAATCAACCACCACCGAAAAACATCGCCGGCAACTCAAAAATTTTGATTAGCCAACCAACTTTATGAAACAGAAATTTTTACTAAATAAAAATAACTATTTTTGCTCAAAAGAATTTTTTCACCTTTCTTGCTTTTTTTTTCTTCCTTCTCCCCTCCTCTCTCTACCAAAGTAGTGGTAGTATTTATAGGAGAGAATAGAGTATTTTTTTTCTCTTTTTCACCAATGTGGGAAAAAGTATTTATAGGAAAGGATAGAGATTTATTTCTTGTCATCGACCAATGTGGGAGAAAAAGCATTTAGGGGGGTTTTTGGAATGTAAAAATTAAAGATAAGGTGAGGTGGAAGATAATGTGGGGGGAAATAGTATAATGTAGTATAATCTTTGAATTTTAAAATTGGAAAAGGACAAAGTTGGGGGGAATAATACAATTTGAATTTATTTTTTGGTGGAAATTGGGTAAAAGTTATGAGAGTTCTTGAGAATTTTGAGGTTATTTAAAATATAACCTCAATTGGAATTTAACATTTAGCCATGTTTATTTATTTTGACCAAATTAAAAATTAATTGATGAATTGCATTGCAATTATGACCAGTTTTCAATTATGGTCAAATCTAATTGATTGGCTAAATTAAGTTAAAATTCTATACGAATTAATACCTTTTTTTTTAATCCTGAGATTCTTGATTTAATCAAATGAATGCATATTTATCCAAATAAATTATTTTTGAGAATAAATTATATTTAAATTAAGATTTTAATCATTTGAACTTATTTTTAAGATAAGCCTTAATTAAATCTGATATTTTGTAAAATAAATATTTAAGTAACAAATTATATAATCTCGTATAACTGAACATGATAGTATATAATCGCTACTTAAAATGACAAAATCACGTACGAAAAATATTTTAAGTTATTTTTTATTTGGATGAAATAATTATTTTGGTTTATTAAAAACTGAAGAAACTCGGGATTAAATTTAGTCGTGGTGGGCAAAAATTAGGTGTCAACACTTACCATCCATAAAATCCATTCCTAACCCCACAAAACCCACTCACAAATCCGCAAAATTCATACTCGAATCCACAAAATCCACCTTCTCATCCACAAAATTCATTTTCAAAACCGCAAAATACCTCTTATATTTCACCAAACTACTCTCGAATTCCATGAAATTTTCCCAATTTCCTCCCCCCACCACCCAACTTCCTCTCATCCTCAAAACCAAGCTCCACTTCCAAATATACAATCCCAATACCAAGCTCTATTTTTAAATATCCAATCCCAATACCAAGTTCCACTCCCAAGTATTCAATCCCAGTACCAAGCTTCATTTTCAAATATCCAATCCCAATACCAAGTTCCACTCCCAAATATTCAATCCCAGTACCAAGCTTCATTCCCAAATATCCAATCCCAATACCAAGCTCCACTTTCAAATATTTTACCTCAGTACCAAGTTTCGCAGCCAAATTATAAGTCTCATGTTCGAGCTACTCTTCCAAATAACCAAATAAACGTTCAAGCGCCTCCAAACTATCATCATGTACCTCATCCCACTAATCAAAACCAATATAACCCCCCCACGTCTAAACCTCGAAAAGAAACCTCCAAGAAAATTTACTTCATTGGCTGAAAGTCGTACCCAACTCTTTGGAATATTGATGAAAGCTGGTTATTTACAGCCTATTCCACCAAAGCCTACCAATATCAATTCTCAATTTTTGCAGGTCGATCAAGTCTGTGCATATCATTCAGGAGTGCCCGAGCATAATACTGAAGGTTGAATCAATCTGAAACATAAGATCCGAGACTTGATTGATCAGAAGATCATCACTCTTCAGGCACCGACACCAGATGTCACCAGTAATCTATTGCCTAACCATTGGGGAGCCACAGTTAGCATGATCAAAATAGCAGGCTAATGGGTACCTTGCAAGACTAGTACTAAGGTGGATTCACAAAATTTCAAAAAGATAGAAGGAGTGGAAAGGATAGAGAAAGTCATGGCCGCCTTAAGTATCTTGGGTGAGAATTTGGAAGGAATTATTGAGCCCATTATGGTCTCAGAGAAATTATCTAAGCATGAGATAGGGTACCAACCGAGAAAGGATGATGAGATTGAAGATAAATCAAAGATGAGTCTGTCCAAACCGTTGTCACTTTTGTACCAGTCATTTCTTGTGCGCGAAATGTCAAAAGATAATGGTTTTGGGGATGGGATGGAAAATCTGTTCGTGGGATGCAATGTCATACCCAAGGATTTCCCGAAGTCTGGTGGGGTAATGAAGGTGGCACCAGGAGAGACGTTGCAAAACTGGACCCCCACTCCATTCAAAACTCATCGTCCGTCGTAATAGATGAAAGGGCAATTACTAGTAATTTTAAAAATTGGCGATGATTTGGAGGAGTCCCCATGATCCACCCTTTTATATCTCAAATTTTCATTTTATGTTTTACAGCTTTCAAAAAGGCATGGACCCGCATTTGCATGGGCCATGAGCCATAGTTTTATTTATTTTCCAAAAGGGTCTCCCTTTATTCAAGAAGTTATTTTAAAATATGATTATATTATTATCTTTTATCTAACATTGTTTATTTTGGGTAGCAATGATTTAAAAATCTGTCAATGTCATATCATGTCAAGGGTTAGACGAACAAAGCAAAGAGAATGATGATGAACGAAGATAAGGTGATGGGAAGCATCTAGTGGAAGATATAGAGGAATTTGAAAACCGAAAAAAGCCCAACCTGGAAGAGCCCTAATCTTACCTGAGATGGATGGTCAAGAGTGGGCCAAACCAATTAATTATGATACAGTAAAGAGATAATGTCTCTGAAAGATGTTTTAGTCTCCTTGGCTTATTTGTAATAATCTTTATGATAGTATCTGTTATATGATGTGCAATTGCCTAAAATCCCTTTCTTTTTATGTACGAACTATGTTTGACCTGAATTCCCAAGAAAGGGATACGTAGGCAGCCTATGTCGGCTTCGGTCAACCCCTTAGGATAATTTATCTCTTATTTTTATGTATAAACTACGTTTGACTTGAATTCCCAAGAAAGGGATACGTAGTCGGCCTATGTCGCCTTCGGTCAACCCCTTAGATAATTTATCCCTTTTTTTTATGTATGAACTACGTGATGATCCGAATTCCCAAGAAAGGAATATGTAGTCGGCCTATGTCGGCTTCGGTCAACCCCTTAGGATAATTTATCCCTTATTTTTATGTACGAACTACGTTTAACCTGAATTCCCAAGAAAGAGATACGTAGGCGGCCTATGTTGGCTTCGGTCAATCCCTTAAGATAATTTATTCCTTCTTTTCATGTACGAACTATGTTTGACCTGAATTCCTAAGAAAGGAGTACGTAGGTGGCCTATGTCGGCGTCGGTCAACCCCTTAGAATAATTTAGTCCTTCTTTTTATGTACGAACTATATTTGACCTGAATTCCAAGGAAAGGGATACATAGGCGGCCTATGTCGGCTTCGGTCAACCCCTTAGGATAATTTATCCCTTGTTTTTATGTACGAACTATGTTTGACCTGAATTTCCAAGAAAGGGATACGTAGGCGGCCTA
Organism: Capsicum annuum; assembly: GCF_002878395.1. NCBI lineage: Eukaryota > Viridiplantae > Streptophyta > Magnoliopsida > Solanales > Solanaceae > Capsicum > Capsicum annuum. Next base: position 128,278,345 of record NC_061112.1, on the reverse strand, counting down.
TGTCGGCTTCGTTCAACCCCTTTGGATAATTTATCCCTTGTTTTTATGTACGAACTACATTTGACCTGAATTCCCAAGAAAGGGACACGTAGGCGTCCTATGTCGGTTTCAGTCAACTACTTAGGATAATTTATCCCTTCTTTTTATGTATGAACTACGTGATGATCCGAATTCCCAAGAAAGGAATACGTAGATGGCCTAAGTCGGCTTCGGTCAACCCATTAAAATTTTATATATATCACTAGCATAGTCTTGAACTACGTTTGACCTGATTCCTGCTTCAACGGGATACATAGACGCCCCAACGGCTCGGTCATATAACCTCTGAAAATGGAAACTGTGGCAGAATTTTTGAGAAGGAATCTCAAAAATTTACAAGAGGAAGATCATCATCCAATAAAGAGAACAAAGACTAACAAAGACTTTGAGTCCGCTCGATTTGAGATCGTCTCAAATAACTTTAAATTGGGGCAGAAATTTTGAAGAGGTCCTCAAAATTTCCACTAATATATTGGAATATATTTCAAATCTCCCAGCACCAGAGGTCAAAGTCAAGTTTTGGAAATCGCCAGCTGCGACAAAGTCTAGATAGGCTAAATCTCCGGTTATGATAGAACTTCTGATAGAGAGCCTCAACGATGTTGAATCCCTAGCAATCCTCCATCAAACGTCAGACATAGTCAGAACCAAGAGAAAGACGTTCGTTAGGCTTGTGCGTAGAGATTTTCTACAGCTTTTACAGAAATTTTTGAACCTCTTTTCTAAAATTAAGACTTCTTTCTAAAATCTATACAAATATTTTACTTAGTGATTGCCTAGATGTCTATTGTAGTAAGGATTTGGGGTGGAGGAACCAACATGATGGGGCACCTGAAAAATGGCGAGGAGCAAATCGAGGAGCGACAAAGGTCAACACGGAGCAGTTTCACTCAAACTAATCATTTTTCTGTAGATGCAGGGATCAATACACAAGAATAAGAGTCTGCTTCAAAAAATCCCTGAGCAAGTTGAGAGCCACACCAGAGGATATCATACCCAAGAATGGTATTTCAGGGTATCCCCAAAGACAGGTTAATACCTATTTATTGAAGACCTTTTGAATTGTCTATCTCATTTCTTGAGACCACAAAGGACTAATAAGTATAAATTATTCATGCATTTTCATATGTAAATAAATAAAGATTTTAAATAAACCCATGAATAATATATATCTATTATTTCATATTTACTAACAATCTTGCAGGAAAGGAATATTGAAAGAATAAGAGAACAAAAGGAAAGACATATTGTGGAAACATGAAAATACGGAGAAATGAAGCATCAACAAAAATTAGTGTTGCAACAACGAACAAATAAAAAAAATGATCTCTAAAGTGACAACAACATTTGATGTCTCCACAAAATCATGAGACCTGCATTATATTTCCTATAAATAGGAATTCAACAAGGAAGGAAAGGGCATGGGAGAAAAGAAAGAGTTGAAGCAACTACTTAAAAATTTTCTTTTACTACTTGTTAGTTATTTAATGTTGAAAATTATTCTAGATCTTTCTTTTAACTAAATAGCGAAATTATTCTTCTTGAATATTTCTTCTATTTTCTTATTTAATGGAGAAGAATGTTTTCGTTAGTAGTACCTATTCTAGTATGGAGTAATTTTCTTTTGTGTTGGAAAAATGATGAATCGTGATATTTCTATATAACATTAAGTATTATTCTAAAATTTTACATACTTGAGCTGAAACTTTCTATTTAATTTTATCAGCTTTACTGTTAGATGTTACTTTATTTATTAAATCTATCTATTCTGTACTTCAAATTAACATGTTATTAATTCTGTAATCGAGAGAGACGAAAGAAATAATAACATTAATTGAAGTATTGATAGATTGTTAATATTTATTTAGTTACATCTGTCTAATTTATGTTATAATTAATTTCACTTCTTTGTAATCGAAAGAGGCCAATAGTGTATTAATTAGTTATAATAACTAAGGTAACCGAAAGGGACTTACTACAAAAAGAGCATATTTTAGTTCAAATATATATTTCTGGGTCTTTAATATTACTATTTTGATAATTAAATTATATAACCGAGAGGAGTGCATTTAATTGTTCAAGTTTAGTAATAAAACATAAATATAATCATGAGAGGTATTTATACATTTTTGAGAAAAGAAATTGAGGAATAGAGAGTTTACTTTATATAGCAACATTGAGTGGAGTCAAAATCTCAACACCTTTAACAAATTTGAAAAATATATATATATATTTGTTTTCTACTATTTGTTTATGTACTAATAATTAGTTAATTCACCATTCAACTATTTTTGATTTTCTCAAATAATAATTAAAACAATAAACATCCGTAGAATAGATAAAATCAATCTCTGTGGGTTCGACATCTTTCTATATTATTATTTGACAGAGTACGAGTAAAGAATAGATATATGCCATTGACCCGTCAAGGACAAACAAAGGCGTCTTATCTTCTTTATAAATATTGTATTTAGAATTGTTCTAAAAAATAGTCGCTAGTAAAAGCGACTTTGTGTCTACTGACTGTCTACCTTGAGTACAGGTACACTTATAAAGCAAAAACGCAGACAAACGAATTCAGGCGAAACTATCTTCATTCCCAAAAGGGCCATTCCATCTCATTCCATTGCCAAGAGGGCCATTACATATCATCCGCATTAAATATCTAATGACGCACAAGATATCATACGCTGGCATCGAGGGTATCATCTGCATTAAATATCTGATGACACGCGAGATATCATACGCTGACGTTGAGAGTATCATCTGCATTAAATATCTGATGACGCGCGAGATATAATACACTAGCGTCGAGGGTATCATCTGCATTAAATATTTGATGACGCACGAGATATCATACGCTAGTGTCGAGATATCATCAGCATTTAATATCTATTGACACGCAAGATAGCATACGCTGGCATCGAGGATATAATCAACATTTAATATCTGTTGACACGCGAGATATAATACGCTGGCGTCGAGGGTATCATCAGCATTCAATATTTGTTGACACGCGAGATAGCATACGCTGGCGTTGAGGATATAATCAACATTTAATATCTGTTGACATGCAAGATAGCATACGCTAGCGTCGAAGATATCATCAGCATCTAATATTTGTTGACACGCGAGATAGCATACGCTGGCGTCAAGGATATCATCATCTAATATCTGTTGGCACGTGAGACAGCATACGCTGGCGTCGTGGATATATTTTTATTTTATGAATCAGCATCTGAATGTATCAAAAGCACATGATTCAATGGGACGTCTGTAAGTTGCTATCTGAAAATGAATGACATACAAGATTTTTTTGAAATTGACAATTTAAGGATCTTCTATAATTCATATTATTTGAAATAGGATAGTGTGCAAGATTAACTCTGAGTTGATAACCCATAGGTCATCCGTAAGCCGCAACAATATCCTAACCGAAGAGTGTGCAAGGTTACCCAAAAATTGATAGTCTGAAGGTTATCCATAAGTCACAACTAAATCCTTACCGGAGAATAGTGAGATTATCAAATTGATAAGTCAAAGGGTTCTGTATAAGACGCGTCATATCCAAGATCGATTATGTGCAGGATTACCCAAAGACTATCAATTTGAGAGATATCCATAAGTCATATTGTATCCAAGGTCGAATGATATGCAGGAATACCTGAGAACCAGCAATTGGAGGGATATCTATAAGCCATCTCTTATCCAAGGTCGGATAATGTGCAGGATAACCTAAAGGCTAGCAATTCAAAAGATATTTGTAAGTTTCCTTGTATCCAACATCAAATAATGCGCAAGATTATCCAAAGATTGACAATTCAAGGGAAATCTATAAGTCGTATTGATACAAAAGATGTGCAAGACTTACCCGAGGTCACATAAAAAGAATTATTGTCAATAACTAGAAAAGTTATCATAGGCAACCAAACTAGTTCACCTCAGCATAATATTACACGGTTGCAGGGACCGTTATGCATAAAGTGTCATCGGTGTCTAAAAAGATCACCCCACTTTGAGGACATATTCAACCGACAAATGAGATAAGTATACAACAACTAAGATGGTTGTTATGTCTGTTGTTGCAAGTTATTTCCTTCCAAACAGGTATACGAAAGGATGACTTCGCTTTTCAGGCAATAACCCACATGGAGATATGGTAAAAGACTATATACTTTTTTCGTGAATTATGTTTAGCACTAACACTTTTGTTTGAAACATTATCGAGAGTATCCGAGATGATGAAAATCTCAAATCAAAATCACAGGTGCGGACAACTCCAGATAGGACGCAGTACAATGTGGAACTCTTTCTTAGCAGCAAAATGGGACATAGTCTAAAGAGGGACGTCAAACTCTTTGGACACGAGCTAAAGGATGATCGCCATCACCATCAAACCACACCCCTGTTATAACTTAAAAGGCATGTGAGAATTTTGGGATATTCTGGTTTCAGCTTCACCTTCGGGATATTTCTAAACTCATACCGAGAGTAAACTTCTCTTTCTTTCAAATTCGAGTGATAGGGCACCTAGAGTTTTGGAAACTATGTCCAGGTAAATTCTTATCTATGGATATGAAGAGCTCCACTTTCATGGTTGAGAGGTTACAAGCCTCGTTTTCATAACTCAAACAACTTGTCAGTCATCCTGAGCCAAAGATCGTCTGAAATAAAAGATTATCTTTTCTACCAATTGAGTTGAACTACAGGCAATCTAATTTTCTGAGTCTCGGGGATATGTAAGCTGGGCTCTTTGTAGAAAAATCTATTGCATTGCAACCTCCCCCCAAATCTCTTTATTTTCTATCTTTTTGGTTTCATCAAAACTCCAAAACCAAGATAGCTGGTGAATTTTTTTAGAATCGTGCTTTAAGTCAAGCTTTATGAGCTACAAGTGGCCTAAATTCTCATGTAACTTGAGATATGTAAGAAACCTGATACTGAGGTCCGGCCATAACTCTACGAAACTCGTGCGAAAACTAACCTCTTTCAGATTCGAATTTGTGATCGGACAAAAATTAGGAACGTCAACCTCTCTTTGCCCAGTGTTACTTGCATCCACCGTACCCAAAGGGAGGGGGCACTTGTTGACACCTAATTTTTGCCCTCCACGACTAAATTTAATCCTGAGTTTCTTCAGTTTTTAATAAAATCAAATTATATTTATTTCATCCGAATAAAAAAAATTTGAAATATTTTTATACATGATTTTGTCATTTTAAGTAGCGATTATATATTATCATGTTCAGTTATACGAGATTATATAATTTGATTACTTAAATATTTATTCTATGAAATATTAAATTTTACTTAAGGATTATTTTGAAAATAAATATAATGATTAAAATCTTGATTTTAATATAATTTATCATCAAAATAATTTATTTGGATAAATATGCATTTAATTTTATTAAATCAAGAGGCTCGGGATTAAAAGAAGTATTAATTCGTATCGAATTTTAATTTAATTTAGTCAATCTATTAGATTTGGCCATAATTGAAATTAAATTGGCCATAATTGCAATGTAATCCCTCAATTGATTTTTAATTTGGTCAAAATTAAATAAATATGGCTAAATTTTAAATCCCAATTGAGATTATATTTTAAATAACCCCAAAATTCTCAAAACCTCTCATAACTTCTACCTAATTCCCACCAAAAAATAATTTCAAATTGTACTACATTATACTATTTCCTCCCCCCTCCCCCAACTTTGTCTTTTCCCAATTTTGAAATTCAAAAGTTGTACTACATTGTACAATTTTTTCCCAAATTATCTTCCACCTCATCTTATCTTCAATTTTTAAATTTCAAAAAACACCCCTAAAAAACTTTCTGCCACATTGGTGGATTAATAGAATTGGATCCTTATCCTTTTCTATAAATACTATCACTATTTTGGTAGAAAAATCAAGTCTCAAGCCTCAAAGAATTGAAAAGTTTTTGAGCAAATAGTTGAAAAAAAATTTAGAAAAAGAAAGTCTCAAGGGAAAAAAAAATTGAGCAACGAAGAGTTTTTTATTTTAATAAAAACTTTTCCTTTTAATTCGTGGGCTAATTGAAGTTCTCGAGTGTAATCAAGACTCCAAAGAAAGCTTGTAGTCCCGTTTTGCTGCCCCAAAAAAGGAAAACACACCTTTCCCTTTTTTTTCAGTTTTATTATCATTTTCTTCTTCATCTTTTTTCTTTTGTTATAATTTTATTTGCTGGGATTATTTGTTGTAGACGGCCTTGAAGGTCATAGGATGTTATAGTATCAATATTATGGTTATTTTCATGTTCATGGTATAAAAATGAGCTAGCAATAGTTATACATGCCTTTTTAACTTTATTCTTTGATTATTATAGATAAAGTTTCAATCTTTGCTTAAAAGATTACTTATGATTTGTTTAAATTCATTGTTGGCAGATATATTTGTTTTTAGCATGTAAAGTTGTTTCCTTTATGTTGAAAAAAATAGTTAATATTGATTGTTTCTCCTTTTTGAATTTATTCTTTGATTATTATTGATAAAGTTTCAATCTTTGCTTAAAAGATGTACTTATGTCTTGTCTAAACTCATTGTAGGTGGATATATTTGTTTTAGTATGTAAAGTTGTTTTCTTCATGTTGAAAAAAATAGTTAATATCGATTGTTTTGCTTTTTAGCTTTATTCTTTGATTATTTTATATAAAGTTTTTATCTTTACTCAAAAGATGTACTCATGTCATATTTAAATTCATTATTGGCGGATATATTTGTTTTTAGCATGAAAAGTTGTTTCTTTTATGTTGGAAAAATAGTTACTATTGTTTGTTTCGCCTTAATAAAGATAGTAATTGATTAAATCAAGAATTTGTCATTTTCTTGTTAATTATTTTAAAGGATTTCCAAAATCCTCATATAAGAGATGAAGTGCTAGCTTTATTTTCCATCCACGATGTTCATTCTTTTTCTTTTTCTCATGTTTTTTAGTTTGTCAAAATGATGAGAAAATTTGGATTTTTGTGGCTAAATAGAATTATTTAGATGTTTTCGATTCATGCATAGTATGATTGTGAAACGATATTTCACTTTTAGAAATGCTAAACTTTTATTCTAATTTTCTTACTCCCTTTGGATTGTTATATGTGTTCTTTGTGAGTGTAAAGACTTGATTCGTGTCTCTCCTTGATTCATAATATCGAAAGAGAATCAACAATGTCTTAGAAAGATAAATCATAGGTCGTTACACGTTTTTTCCTAAAATGTTGGTTGTAATTTAGATGTATGAATCTTTGTTAATGTCGCCTTAATTGAAATTTAAGGATTCTCTTTCTTGAAAACTTAGCCTTTATTTTATTTTGTTATATGAATTAATGTCTATGTTTGTTCAATTTTAGAAGTCATGCTTATTTTTCTTATTGCCTCATCCCTTTACTTTCGCAAGCTTGCGTTGTTTATTCTCGCATTAATTCCTTGAATACGGCCTTCTTCCTTTTACCTGTAACCATTCTTAATATGAACATAAATCATGAGGCATGTAAGTGGGTATCTTTGCTTTACATTTTATCTGTTGACTCTCATTCTTGTTATACGTGTGCAAGTGTGCTTAGCATTTTCATTCAAAAATTGGATCTTGATATTTTCTTTTGCTTTGAAATATGTCACTTTTATGCTTTGAACGTATATTAATTTCTTTATATTTCTTTGCATGCAAATAATGTCTCGAGTCCAAATGGACTCCTCTCCTCTTGCATTTCGTAATGGGCCAATGAGGTCCACCTCTTTGAGTCAAGTTTGAAGTTTAAACTCAAGGTCAACTATATGGCGTGCGGGTGTTAGAAGATAGATAAAGAAGGAAAATAGTTCAAAATTCATTGATGAGGTCGCTAAGAGACTTGAAAAGCCTCGATTTTTATGGTCGTTAAGAGACTTGAGAAGTCTCGATTTTTATTACTGTCTTCTTTTTACTTAGTCATTTATTTATTCATTTATTTGGGGCCTCGAAGCCAAGATTGTATTCTAATATAGGTGAAGTAGATTGTGGGCCAAAAGAGATCGAAAATATAGATTAGGACAGGTGATGATGGGCCGAAAGCCCAAACTAGTTTAGGACAGGTTTATTGGTTTAGGCATAACGGCTTAAATCTTCTAATTTCTCCCTTTTCCCTTTTATGTGCTTATTTTGCTTTTCATTGCTTAGACTTGGTTAAATCCCCTGCTAAGTCATCAAAATTTATTTTTTATACAAATCTTTTCCTAAAATCACTTTCTTTTTCAAGAAAACCAGCCTTTTATTTTTTAAAGATAGTTTTCAAATAGTCCGGATAACCGCAAGATAGCGGACATTTTAGGTGCCTTAAAAACCTTCCTAAAATGTTCATAGGAACCGCTTACCTAGAATTTCAAAACTTAAACGATTTTTCTATTTTGGATCATTTAAAGTAATTTATAAACATTTTCTTAATTCCTTTTCAAAAATTAAGTGGCGACTCTGAATGTCAAATTTCTGCAAAAATACAAACATGTCAAGTCCCTATTGGGCCAATTTCTTAAGTAGTATCTAAAGACGTCATTGGAAAGATCAAGGCTCGTTCTATCAGTAGTCTTGCTTATATAAAAACTTGGGCGGCTGGTGATGGAAACATAATTACTTTCTCTCTCCTTTTTTAATAAAATTTCTCTCTTTCTATTTTTATACAAAAATTACCGATCATATACATTACTAATTTTGTATCTGAACAAACCAATTTAACTATAATTAAGAAAATAAGATATCTGCCTTAAATATATTATGCAATTAACGTTATATTTATGAAACTGCGATTAATGAATCTTTTAAATTCAGTAATAACTTTTCAATTTCAAAATTTTAAAATACCAAATCAATTTCAACAATCAGAATTAAAGATAGAAGAATTTCAGATTGATTTGGTATTTTAAAATTTTGAAATTGAAATGTTGTTACTGAATTTAAAGGATTCATTAATCGCAATTCCATAAATATAGCATTAATTGCGTTATATATTTAAGGCAGATTCTCAGATTGATTTCGATAACTGCATCTGAATTGCTTCCCCTGTAATAATATACATTGCAAATCAATATCAATTTAATATGCAACAAAACTTAAAGAAAATTTTTTAAAACTTAAAAACATAAAACAATGCTTAATATTCATGCCTAATATTCTTTCATATACATAACAATGCAATGTATATAAGCTGAAATAAATATACCTCAGCATGTCTAATAGAGTCATGTACATAACTGTGTTACGTATAACACTGTTAATACATAACATATACATAACCCTGTAAGGTATGTGTTCTGAAAATACAACAGTCCAACAGTATTTGTTTCAACCCATATACATAATTGAATTTTGTATATGGGTTGATATACATAATTGTGCTATGTATAACACTATTAATGCATAACATATACATAACTTTGTAATGTATATGCCACATATACATAACAAATTTAAAGTATATGAGCTCATATACATAATAATGTTACGTATATATATGATGTAGTAACAAATTCCATATATATATATATATATACATGTATATGGTGTCACATAAAAACTCTCGACAATAACAAATTTCATACATATACATACCTTTTTTTCTTCAACTCTTTTGTTTTCCACAATTTATAAAATATATACACATGTATACGTTAAATATACACGTCTATAGAAGATCCAATCACATATATACACTCTAATCTATGTATATGTAATAATTTAAATGAAATATACAATAATATATATACATTACAATATATATTTGTATAGTTATATATTAATTTATAAAACATATACACATGTATACGTTAAATATACACGTCTATAGAAGATCTATTCACATATATACACTTTATTCTATGTATATGTAATACTTTAAATGAGATATACTACAATATATATACATTACAATATATATTTGTATAGTTATATACTAATTTATAAAACATATACACATGTATACGTTAAATATACAAATCTATAGAAGATCTATTCACATATATACACTCTATTCTATGTATATGTAATACTTTAAATCAAATATACTATAATATATATTTGTATAGTTATATACTAATTTATGAAACATATACACATGTATACGTTAAATATACACGTCTATAGAAGATCTATTCACATATATACACTCTATTCTATGTATATGTAATATATATTGTAATGTATATATAATGTAGTATATTTTATAAGTAGTAGTATATATACATTGAATGGTGCGTATACACGTGTATATATCTTCTATAGAAGTGTATATTTAACGTATACATGTGTATATATTTTATAAATTAGTATATAAGTATATCTATATATATTGTAATGTATATATAATGTAGTATATTTTATAAGTAGTAGTATATATGCATTGAATGGTGCGTATACATAGAATAGAGTGTATATATGTGAATAGATCTTCTATAGACGTGTATATATAACGTATACATTGTATATGTTTTATAAATTAGTATATAACTATACAAATATATATTGTAATGTATATATATTATAGTATATTTCATTTAAAGTATTACATATACATAGAATAGAGTGTGTATATGTGAATGGATCTTCTATAGACGTGTATATTTAACGTATACATGTGTATATATTTTATAAATTAGTATATAACTATACAAATATATATTGTAATGTATATATATTGTAGTATATCTCATTTAAAGTATATACTAATTTATAAAACATATACACATGTATACGTTAAATATACACTTCTATAGAAGATATATACACTTGTATACGCACCATTCAATGTATATAGACTACTACTTATAAAATAAACTACATTATATATACATTAAAATATATATAGATATACTTATATACTAATTTATAAAACATATACACATGTATACGTTAAATATACACTTCTATAGAAGATATATGCACAAATATACAAAACATATGCTACTTAATATAATAAATTAATAATATTTGGTAGTAAATTAATAATATATTAGAAGTAAGTTTTTAATTTAAAGTAGAAAACTAGAAATTCAATTTAAAATTTTAAATCGTTAAATGAAAAAGAATAAAAAGCAAGGGCTAAGGAGTGAATGAATTTGGGGAATTTTATTGATTGCAAAATGATCCAAAATTTATAATTTACATGAATGAAAAATTTATAAATTATGCATCATTTTTTCCAACTCATTCATGTTAATATTAATGGGAACTTGCATAGGATAGTCGAAGTCAACGGGGGCAAAACCATGCATTGAACTTGATTCTGCTGAGTTCTCCCGTGAAGTCATGATTTCTTCAAGTTTCAGCTCGTCGCTCGGCTCCGGTTCCATTCCTTGGTTTCTTCTTTCCACTCTAATCCAATCTCTGAGGCAAACTAGAACATTCATTGTATTGCTTCCCAATGAGTGTCGGTTGTCTCCAAACTGCTGTCGTCCCTGACTAAAGGCGCTCTTTGATGCAACGGTTGACATTGGAACATTCAAGTTATCTCTAGCTAATCTTGAAAGCACAAGACATTGTGTTTCATTACTCCTCCACCAATCCAACGTGTTGATCCGTCGTCTGCGATCCTCTGGTGCCGTCCGAAGATAATATTTCAGCTCTTCCCGATAAGTTGATGTGTAAGTTCTCTCATCAACACTGTTCCAACAATTTAAATCATAAAACGAATCAGAAAAACCACTATGTGCCGGCCTTTTAGAAGATGATGGCTCTTCAGGAGGATGAGGAACGACAGTTGGAGTGATATTTGTAGGTACGGCTAAATCAAATAAATCAGTATAGTGATTATATAATTTTCCTATGTAATCCTTTGCATCAGCCGTAGCCGTCCACAAATTAGGTTGTACTTGTTCAGAATCATGGTTAGTATTTATTTCTAAGTTAGTATAAATAAGAGTACTAAAGTGACACATATTATTATATTTCATGCACAGATTTAGCATAGCACCAACCAAGTAAATAGGGGGAATCGAGAAAAAATATTTTTTAAATTTCGTAAACATGGCGCCAACAGCTTCTTTATAACCTTCTTTATTTTTATATTCTTTGAGCAAACCAGAAATATCGGTTATATATGCCAAAATATTACAAACAGTAGGATAATAAGCAGCGGAAAATTCAACCGTAGCTACATAAAATTTTTCTAAAAACTTAACAAGATCATTAATTACAACCCAATCAGAATTATGTAGCATGCAATCAGCAGAATCAGCAAACGAACCGCAATGTTGGTTAAAAACTAGTGTAATAGGAATTCTATATTTATAACAAGTTTTTAAAAATTCATACGTAGAATTCCATCTAGTATCAATTTCCTCAGGCATCAAAATCGGTGTAAGTCCATTTTCTTGACATTTAACTTTAAATTCTCTAATTCTCGATCTACGATTATTTCCTTGAATAAAACCAACAGCAAGACAAATTTTTTCAATATAAAACTCAAAAAGCTCAAGACCATCTTTTACAATTAAATTATATATATGACATGCACACTTAATATGAAAAATTTCAGGCAAGGGTGGAGATAGCGTAGATTTTAATTTTTTTATAGCAGTATTGTTGTTAGAAGCATTATCAAAAGCAATACATAAAATTTTATTTCGATACCATAATATCCGGCAATTTTAACAATAGAATCAACAATAAATTGTCCAGTATGTTTACGATCTTCATCATATAAAAATGCAAGAATACGTTTTTGCATCACGAAATTACTATCCATCCAATGACAAGTAACGGTTAAATAATCATTTTTATTTACAGCACGACCAAGATCAGAAGTTAGAGACAATCTACATTGAATATTTTTTAACAATGTTGATAAATAAAAATAATATTGTGAATGAAGTCTAAAAATATCAGACCGACAAGTAGTTCTAGGAATACCGTTAAACATAGATTATAAATTGCTTATATATAATGAATAAATGCATCAGAAGAAGGAAAACTAAAAGACAAACAACCCACAACTACCATTTTAGCTATTTCTTCCCGGTCCCTCAATTTATTATACTTCTTCGTTACGTGACCGGTTGCTGGGTCCATTCTAGTTTGCGTTGGCCCACCAACATCCCCACCACCTTGTGCAACATTTAACTCTCTTTTGTGATCTTCAGCTATATGTCTCATTAACGTACCTGTACCCCCTTGCTTGCCTCCACTTCTATGCTTATATATTTGTTGACAAATATTGCATTGCACCTCAATATTTGATATACGTTCAAAAAATTGTCATGCAATACTAGTTCTTTTACGAGATTTTGGGGCACTGGGAGGACGGGAAGGGAGATTAACTGATTCAGATATAATGTTAGCATCTCCTACTGCGGGTGTCTCAGCAATATTTTCATTATCTTCGTCTAAATTAACCGCATCTACTTCATTTTCTTCTTCTATACCGTAATTTTTCTGAGCTTCTACATAATCCATATCGTGAGCATCTACACCTATTTCTTCCTCAAAAGGTGTACCAAGCAGTACCGGAGGCGAAGGCACACGGGTATATCTACTACTTGAACTACCTCTACCGCTAGTAATTCACTTTTTACTACCACTACCGCTTCCGGGACAAAAAATTTTAACACCTTTAGTAGCGAGGTTTCTTAATTTATCCATAATACAAATTAAATTAAACTATAAATATTCAAAATACACAAATATAATAAAATTAAATATTAAACAATTAATACAATAAATAAAAATTAAACGTAAGAGATGGAACGACAATACCAAATTTTGGAAGTATCCGAAGATTACGACTTTAGAAACTTTCGCTCGTACTTTGTAAACGAAAAATTAAAAAATTAAAGTGAACACTTTAAGAAATTAAATATATTGAATATTTGAGAATTGAGAATTGAGATTTGAGAGAGAATCAGATTTGAGAGAGTGAAAAATTGTGTGAAAAATGATTTGAAGTTGTAGGGTATTTATAGATTTTTTTTTTGGATTAAAAAATATTTTTTAAAGTTTTTTTTTTTTTAATAAATGGGCCCAAACTAGCCGTTTGGACCCAAAAACGGCTATATAGCCGTTGGGCCAACGGCTAGTTTGGCCCAAAAGCCAAAATATCATTTTTTTTTAAAATTTATCCGGGTCGGGCCGGTTAACCGGCAGGCCTGAACCGGGCTTGGTTCAAGCCGGGTTAGCCGGGCCCATTTTAAAAAATAACCGACCTGAGACTCGAAATCCTAAAGCCCTAGGACTTATCGGGCCGGGTCAAATCGGGCTGAATTAGTTACGAGGGCCGGATCGAGCCGGCCCACTTGACACCCATAACCTCATCATATTCTCACACACTTTGACATTTTATTAGATAACATAACAATATTAGCCCATTGACCATTAGCAATTGATTTGAATACCGCCGAAAAAGGAACATCTCCAGTTGCACTGCGAATTGCCAGTAGTAGTGAAATAGAGCTGCCACCGCCGAGCATTTTTGGCAAAAGTTCAAAACTACCATATTTTCTTTTTCGTCTAAATTAATTCATTAAAAGAACGACTTTCCTGAATTCAAATTTGTGGAACAACACATAATATAAGGTGATATCTTTCTGTGCCAAGAACTGTATTAGATTTGCAATGTAATAGTAGTAAGAAGTTGGTGACTCGCAAATCAGTCATAACGGCTTGGGGATGGGGGTTTGTTTTAGATAGGCTTTTATGAATTAGAAAAAGAGATTTGAGTAAAAATAGTAAATTCAAATTTTAAAAGTTGAGCTCCTTGGGTGTAGGAATCTTTTAAGGAAATAAAAGCGTGAAAAGGGAAGATAAAGTTATGAATATGAATTACAGAGAGAGAAATTGTAAATATGAACTATTTGTAATTAATCTGAAGATTTTAAATATTGTGTGATAAAAGAAAGTAAAGTTGAGATTTTTTTGTAATTTTTTTTTTTTTTAAAAAACTCATTTGTGCCGCTTAAAGTTTTCAGGACAACTGCAACATGTGGCTACTATAAAATAAATAAAATAAAAGGAAAAATTTTGATTTATATAAAAAAGTAAACAAAAATAACTATTTTGTTTATTAAGTATTTAAAATGGTCATTAGGCAATTTTTATTACTTAAAATGACAATTAAATCATTTTCTTTTTTTTTCCTTCGGCAATAATTAAAAAAAAGTTGTTCTTTTTGCTGCCTTTTTTATATTTAAATAAAAAAATATTTTTTTCAAACGTTTTTTGTATAAATTTTTTATGTATCAATATTATATAAATATGTATATATGATGTACAATTAATTATATAGCATATATAATGTATCGATATTGCATAAATAGTTATATAGTGTTGATGTAATGTATGAATATTGTATAAATATGGTATAAATATGTATAGATATTGTATAAATCGTGTATAAACATGTCTATATGATGTACAAATAGTTATCTAGTATATATGCAATATATCAATATTGTATAAATAGTTATGTAATGTATCGACATTATATAAATGATGTATAACTGTGTACCAATATGCTTAAATAGTATATAACGTGTATGAATAAACGTACATCGATATTGTATAACTAAGCATGTAATATATAGATATTGTATAAATGATGTATAACCGCAATATTAAATAAATAAGGTTTAAGTCATCCATAGGAACCTAAACTTGTTTCAAAATTTCACTTTGGCTATCAATTGACTTTTGTACTTATTGAACACTTCTACCCCTCTGAATTTGAATCATTTGGACACTTTTGAGACAATAAACTATAAATTTAAAATGTGCGCATTACATCCGCGGTGACGTGGCAATTTGACAAATAAAATAGTAACACGTGTCAGTATGAGTTCAAAAATTATTTTAAAATATATTAAAATGAGAAAAAGAAAAAAATATATTTTAATTTAAAAAAAAAAAAAAAAAAAACTGTAAGTCCCCCACCCTCGCCTCCAACTCCCCACCCCACAAACCAATCTCTCTTTCACTTTTCTTTTCCATTTTCACGCCCATTACCGCAATTCTTTTATCTCTATTTTTGATCATCTCTGAACAAATATCGTCACTCAAATTAAAATGTAAATCCAATAAGTTTATCAAAAAATTTAGGTGCACATGTTAAAAAAAAGTAAAAATTTTGCCAGAAAAAATAGGAGCCGAAAAATCAATTACAAATTTTTGACAAATATAATTAAAATGCTCAACCCATTTTGAATTATCTCTTCAAAATCACACTCCACCACCTCTTCTCTTTTTTTTTTTTAAACCACAAATCAACAATCTAATAAGGAAGAATTAAAATGCTTCTCGTTGATGAGTGGTGAATTTATCACTCACTTGCACTCAATATTCGTGCACATTATCATGATTTGAATGTATAAATGAGACACTGTTATGGTTAAATGCACTAATTTTCACATTTCGCAGGCATACAGGTCATGAGATGCAAAGATGTGGATTTGAGCTAAAAAGAATCGAAAAGGAGAAAACGTTGTCAGTCACATCTTAGAGTTGTCACTTATTGAAATGTCGTTTGTTGTTAGTTGTTATTGTCAGCGTCATCTTAGAGCTAAACGTTATTGACAGTAACATTTTATTGATAATTCAATCACCAAAAGTCCAACTTTGCAGGTGCATGATTTGATTCGATAGAGTCGTTACCCATAGTAACGTTTTTATCTTAAAAAGTGACTACTGATAACGACTTTAATGTTAAAAATTCTGATGCCACAGAGTTTTGTGTTGATTTGATAGTATCGTTTCTCGAAGTAACATTTTAAAGCTCTCAAATGTAATTGAAAGCAACAAATTTAACGTCAGATTTGTACAAAGATTCTGATACGGCAGAGTTGCAGAGACTCATTACTCATAGTAACGTTTTATGTCAAAAACGTTATTGACAGTAAAGATTCCTATTTTAACGTCATCTGTAGCTCTTTTTGGTCCGTTAACTTTTTTAAAGCATAATACGTTACTGAGAGCAACGTTTATACTAGCTTGGTAAAGTTTCAAAAAAATAGGCCAACAACCGGGTGACTATTTTTTGAAATAATAATTATCAATGGTCATTTTGAGTAAAAAAAAAAGTAAATTATTTTTTATATAAAATTTTTTAACTCAATGGACATTTTTCATAATTTTTCCAAATAAAAATTGACCATACATTACAAGATTTATTCAATTTGAACTTACAAAATTAATATCATTCCCCATTCTTCCTCCCGTTCGTCTCATCTCTCCTCCCTAGCATTCTCATTTTTTAATAAGCATGAAAAAGCTACAAAAACAATAATTGAAATGGGACCAAGAAAATATTCTTAAATATTTTTTATGCATGCGCGTGCACTAACGATAAATATTAATTATTTTGTGCGGGAAATTAAAAGGTATAACAATGTTTCTCTTGCAGTCGTTATATAAAAATCACTGAGCAGTTAGCAAATTTATTTCTTAATTAAAAGGATGCGATGCGACAAAGGATAACAGTTTACACCTTTGTTTGTTATACATACAGGCTTACTTAAACAGCTTTAGTTAATTAGTTAACTTAAACAATGCTTAGTCAATTAACTATGTTAGATTATTGAGTCTAATATGATAGTTATTTTTTTAAATGTAGTTTAGTTTACTATGGCGTGGCAAATAATTAGATATACAGAGTTTTTAATTTTTTTTTAACCTTCGAGTTGAGTCACGACTCTACTTCTTCGGAGGTAGCAGTATGGACTGCGTACATCTTACCCTCCCCAGACTCTACACTATGAGAATACACTAAATTTGTTGTTGTTGATGTTCGAGTTGAGTCACGAATTTATTGCCACTGGAGAATAAACTTGTAAAAGTTAGGGGTGGGGCTGACTTTTTACTAGTACAATATGAGATCTTGAGGAACCAAAGTTTTAGAGGCTGAAAAGTCAATCCGAAATTAATAAATATTGTATTTTCTTAATGATAACTTTGTGATAGTGTATTGTATTCTGTTATAAATTTTTACTTATTTAATATGATTGTATAATGCATTGGGGTAATTTTGATAGTTTTCACAACCTAAAAAAATTCAATGTACAAACAAAACTTCAACAAGTAAATTTCCTAAAATTATGAATTTTGATTTGACATACTTTCTTCGTTTTGTTTTAGTTGACTTTTTTTAAAAAATATTTCTTTCAATTTAGTTATCTTTTTTATGAAATTTAGATAATTTATTATGTTTTTAAATACTACTTTTATCACTAAATAACTAAATAAAAGATATATATTCAAATTTATATTCTCAAAGTATAACTAATAACACTAATTTTATAACATAGATGCAATGGTAGCCGAGTGATTAGATTAAGTATAAAAATTGCGATCTCTATCAATTCCCTAGGGTTTATATCATTAAAAAGACGTGTGACATTAATTCATCAAATAAATAGTTGCATCAAAGTCCAATAATTGATCTCATCTATGGCAACGATAAAACCTAGTATTTTTTTTGTCTTATGTTTCGTGAATCAAGGCGCTATTGTTTGGTGCCACATACTCTATTCATTTTATATTAATTGATTCTTATTAACTTGACACATCCATTAAGAATATATTAATTAAAAATTTATTTTATCAAATTAGTTTTATTAATTATACTTTGAAAATATAAATTTAAATAAATACATTTTGTTTAGTTATTTAATGTTAAGGATAGCATTGAAAGAACATAATAAAATCCACTTGATTTCATCAAAGGAACGACTAAACTGAAACAAATATATTTAGAAAGAGGGTCAATTAAAATGAAATAGAGGGAGTAATTTTTAATTTACACTTTTATCAAATATTTTTAAAAATATTTAAATCATTAGCAAATAATTACTTGTAGTATTTTTATGTAGTTTTCAGAAATTAAAGTTAAACAAATTTGAAGAATCTATACCAAAACTTATAGGTCAAAATTATGCATATTGGCGCTCATACTCCGAATATTTTCATATTAATTGAAATATGGATAGAATAATCTACGTATTTTATCGCGTTATTCATAAAAACTCACTTTTCGTGAAAGTTGGATGGAAGGGTAATAAATTAATGCTTGAAAAATGTATTGGCAATGAATAATATTTAATAGTAAAAGTAAATGAATATGAAATGATAATTTTTTAAATTGAACAAGTATTATTCTATTTTTAATATAGTGAACAAAATAAAGATGAACGAAAAAAATAAAATATACCCCTTAATTATAATTTTCGAGTTTTCTTAAAACGTGTGTCAAGCCGTCAAGTAAAATGGAACGAAAGGTACTTGATTATGCTTATCTATGCATCAAAATACTACTTGTTCTCCCTTTTTATACTCCATCCCTTTGTTTCATAATAGTTGAGTTCTATGAATTTGACACACTCATTAAGAAATCAATAAATAGAGATATATTTTATATATTTGTCTTTATGTATCTTTTAAAGTGCGATAATCAATGAATGATTAAACATTGAAAATTGGTACTCCCTTCGTTTCAAAAAGAATAAACTACTTTTCTTTTTAGTCCGTTTAAAAAAGAATGACCTATTTTATTTTTTGACAATATTTTAATTTCAACTTTCCACATGTATGTTTAGGACCATAAGATTAAATGACATTTTGGTACATTTGTCACAACTTTAATTTAAAGCCACAAGATTTAAAAATCTTCTTTATTTTCGTACATATTACTTCTTCCCATGCATTACGTATCACGATCCAGACTAACGAACCGTGCGGACACCTACGCTATTCTAAGTAACTAGGAGAACTCTTATTACACAACTAAAAATATGCGGAAGACTTCTGTTTTAAAGAAAATATTGGATTGTATATAATAAAGTAAATTAAATATAAATAAACTATTTCAAAAACTTCTTACAAATGTCTTTCATTATCCACAGGAAGAAAGTGCAGAAGTTAGTGCTGAATATCTCCATCCATTTAGTAACTGCAAACTAACCTGCATCCAGTCTACACTCCAAGAAGGAATGTAGAAGAGTGGAGTCAGTACAACCACACGTACTGATAAGCATCATCGACCGACAGTGTTAGTTCATATAATCATAAAATAGAATTAAGAAAAATAAATCATGACATCTTGAATGGAATATAATTCAACTAAGGTTGTAATAATATTGTTACTTTACCTATATAAGTTACATCATCCAACTACTCTTCCAACTCCATCAATATTATATTTGCTACTAACATACTCTAGCCTCATTAATTCATACCATCAATCACAATCCAACCTAATACATCACTATTCCTTTTTATTCGCCTTATCTTTTTTATTACTCATATTCACAGGAACAAACCCGTATCATGAACAACCCACACTAAATTCTCAGGTTAACAACCAAATGTTCTCTTATAATATTAAAGAATGATAACTAGCCATTCTGGTAAGCTACAATTAAAACACGTATAAATGAAGCAAGTCAACCAACATAAAGTAAGTACAAAATTTTACTTTTTCAAATACATATCACATAATCAAATACCCAATGAATCAACAATATAGCAATAACAGATCAGACAGTGCTCACAAACAAGCCACATAACCATCAAGAGTATCAACCATACCGTAAACATCCACAGACTCAACACAAATATGTACACACATGCTATGGGACTTATTTTTGCCCAAATAGTCATGACCTGCAGGGAACAATCTATGTTCATGTACCGTACCGGAGTGGTACTCAATCCAACATATACATATCCGTACCGGCGTGGTACCCAATCCAACATATACATATTTGTACCGGCATGGTACCCGATCCATCATATACATATCCGTACCGACGTGATACCCGATCCAACATATATATATTCGTACCGGCGTAGTACCCGATCCAACATATACATATCCGTACCAGCGTGGTATCCGTTACCTACTATATACATTTTATAAAATTCACACTTTATAAAATTCACACTATCTTTCGGGATGCAATATGACGTACTAAATCTATAAGTGTACTTAAAATCATAAAGAAATTCGATCAAGTACTTTCATTTATCAATATTTTGTCTCTCTCACGGGCATTATTTCAATAATTCATCATGATTATCCACAAGCCATTCATAGCATTACTTTAAGTAGTTATCGTTATCAAACAAGCCATTCATAGGCACAATTCAATAAACCATCATTATCACTAATTTATCCTCTCATGGACATCCAATAGATATAGTATTTTTATCAATATCAACACAAGAATATCATAAAATAAATCACAATTTAATGCTTAAGCATACAAGTCACTATTGGAGCCTTAATTACTCATTAATTATTAAAGTATCATTACCTTCTTAAATACCGCAAGTTGGGTTCTAACCTCACCACCTATAACTAGCACATTCACGCGTATCATTATCCTCTACCTCTTTTTACATAATACAACCATCACACTAATTCAAGTCATCTATCCCTTAGATATTACTATAGTCATCAATATTCGATCTTAACATAATTCTCCTCATCGTATTAATGCACCATACATACAACTAAATACCATTACAACTCAATTAAGTTCATCACTAGAACAATAAAAAAAATCTCATGTTCATATATTATATTTACAATAATCTCCTTTCGGGCACATAACATATAATATCATAAATATCACATAATCATGATTTTTTAGATTAAAGTTAAGTCCTCGTATCTTTATCCTCCTCAACTTCATGCCCGCAAGCTTAGACATGCTTTATCCCATCAATTTTAAATTATAAAAATATAAAATAATACAATCTTCTACTCATTAAACCTAACATACCTGGACACCAAGCTTTGGGAAGAAGCAAGCTGCAATAAGGATGCTCTTTCCTTTCCTTCATGCCTTGGAATAATCAATCATCTAAAAGTCAAGCAATTATAAGAGTAATTAAATGATTACTTTTCAAACAAATCATTAATTCAAGGTCTATATCGTTCCCCAAGTTTAATTAATCATTAATTAGCTCTTTCAAGCTTAACTCATCTCCATTAATAGAGTTTTTATGCTAAAGGTCTCATCTTTATGGAATTTCGGGTTCCTAACCATCAAAATTCATAATCTAGTTTATGAAATTCATGTTAGGAATCTTTACTTTATTGTTTAGAACCAGCTCTAGGTCATATTAAAAACACCCATTAGTATTTCCCAAAAGAATTCCATCATTAAAGGTCTTTTTAAGGATTTCAAGATGTTAAAGAATTAAAAGACGAAGAAAATATTGGAAAAAATTACCTCAATGAAAGAATTTCACCTTAAGCTTTGGAAAATCACCTCTCTAGGATCAGAGAATGAAATTTGGGGTTTTTAGACCTAAAATACTGCTGAAGTTGATTTAAATATCATCAGAATTTTCGCTACAGCGAAATCCCGTTTTAGCCCGGACAATACTCAGTAAAACAGTCATAGCTTTTTACTCTGAATTCGAATTGAGCAACGATTTATTGCATTGGAAAGAGGACTCAAAGATTTTTTATTTGGTAGGTATTGGGACCCCTACCTCCTAATATTCTATGAGATGCGATCGTTTGAAGTTAGCCCTAATAGAAATCCATATCGAAACTGTATCGGAAAGAAAGTTTTATACTTAAAAGTTTTATACTTAACTTTGTGTTAGGGATATTGTACGACCTTAATTCATACCTAAAGAACTTTCAACTAAAGTATTTATATTAGCACTTATGAATAATTAAATTCTTCGGGCTTGAGTCTATACACATCCGAAGGCTAAAATCTTCGTCGAAAAAATTGAGGTGACATAATAAATAAAATATTGACTATTTTGGAACCAAGTTAATATTGAGGAATGAAAAGAATTTTCATGAATTTATTACGAATACTTTAGTAATGACGAAAGGTCGTTACATTACGTCTAGAATGTTGAGTATATATAATTAAAATTATCAATAATCATGTATTTTTTATTTTGAGAATTGATATTATTTTTGCATCATTCAATAATTTTGAAAACTATGAATATATTTAGTATTTTTATCAAGAATAAAATGAGAAACATATGTATAAAATATTTTTAATTAGTTAATTTTAAAACTTGGACAATTAAATTAAAATAATTTTTTTTTAGAAAGAAAATCAACAAACTTTTTTAGAAAAAAGATCAACTAATATGAAATGAGGAGAGTAATTAATATTAGAAGTAAACAGTGGTTGATAGACTAATTATTAATTTATGGTTTGTAAGTTACAAGATTTTTTATTTCAACAATAAAGGTTGCAAAGAATTCAAGTTTGGATTGAGAACTTTGATTCTTAAAGTTCTTAGTGTTTGAAAATTGAAGCTACCCGTAACCTGATTAGCAAAAACAAGTTCATATGTCAATAGGCGTCTACTCTTCGGAATAAAACTGGGCACATTCACTAGTCTGATGAAATTATTTTATCGCATTCTACATACTGGATAGTAATTTCATTATTTTAGTATAATGAGATAAAATAATTTTAGAATTAGATGATATCTTATACTTTCTTCGTTTCATTTTATTCGTTCCAAATTTTTTAATTTAATTTCTTATTTTACTTATCATTTTTTATTAATCAAGACTAGATAATTTTTTTTGTACCCTTAGTATTAATTATTTTTTTCTTCAAATTTAAATATAAACATCATTATTAAATAGTATTATGATAAAGTAAGCCTGTTATTAATTATTTTTTTAATTAACATGTAACATCAAATTAAGACGAATAAAATAACGAATAAAATGAGACGAAGAAAGTATTAAATACTATGAAATAAAGTTAATTTCAAACTTTATTTCCAAAATAATTTTCTTCTCTTTTACCAAGCGACTTCATGGAGGTCGACCGAAGGATTGAACTGTACTATCTCCGTTTTATTTTAGTTAGCTCCTTTTATTACTTGTCTATCAATTTGATCGGTTCATTTTCAGATGGAGCAGAACAAAAAAAGTGACACGCCGGTGACAGGGTCGGCTCTGGCAGCCGAGACAGGAAACAAAGAGGTATCATATAGAGGGGTATATAAGAGGCCAATGGAAAAGTATGCAGTGTTGGAAAAAATGCTACAATATTGATATGAACATGAAATTAATGATAGTAAGAGAGTTGTCACAAACACTGTGTCATGGCAAGCCACTGCCTTGAAAGCAATTTCGGTCCGACTCTGTTGCAAATCCTTTTAGCCGGTCGCTCCCCAAGATTCCATAGCTACTTCCAAACACGTGCACTCGTGACTGGAAGTTTGGAGGTTGCCCAAACCAATTGCCCAAAATTGTCAAAGAATAGGAAGCCAAGATTACGGTAGAGAATGATGAAGGGGGGAGAGTATTTTATTTCCTATGTTTTCTTCTTGCATCTTTAGTTCTCAAATGATACTCCTTAAATAGGTATATCATTTACGTTTCATTCATCAAAAGAATGAATAAAGACAAACAGAGTTAATGTACATAAATTAACATTACTCTTAAATTAATGACAAGTCATAAAGGGTAGTAACTTTCAAGACTTCTGAATGTCTTTCATTCACAAAGTTACATTTAATCGTCATTTGAAAGATGTACATTTATGAAGTAGTAACTCACACATCCTATTAACTCTTATGACTTACGGATGTTCACATAAATTTATTAGAGAGAGTTATGTGAGTTTTTAATCTTTGCATTATGTGAGTTTTTAATCTTTGCATTAATTAAGAAGGAATTATCCTTCAATTCCCCACTAATGCAAAGATAGAGAATAGCACAATTTTGGGCAAAAGGAAGAAACATGTACTTAAGTGTCAATATCTTTTGATTTGAATTGACACGTACTGATATGAGGCAACAACAAATATCCAAAAAGTGAAGTACTCTTGAATTAGATGGACATAAGTTGAGACCCCCACAACACATACCGTATTCTTTATTTTAAGCAGCCTCCATGATACTACAAAGTGCGTTTATGATCATGCACACAAACCTTGGGTATCATGAGTGCTTTAGAAAGATAATCCAAGTCTTTGATAAAAAGGTGACCAACCTTTTACACTCACGTAGGTGATCCATCAAGTCTATCTCATAGACCACCTTAAGGCTATGGATCATTAAGAGCAAAAATAAGCTCAATCTTATAATACACTACCTCACGCCATAGGGATAGGATATGTAGTATTTATTGATGGCCTATATGGCTTCGTTTGACCACAAATGGGTATCCACCATATTACCTCAATCTATGGGCTTTAGCTCCATCCCCCTCGACGATTTAAGGATCATTTTCCTTGTCAAACCCTTGGTCATAGGATCCGCCAAATTTTTTTTGGATCTTAGATATTCCAAGGAAATAGCACCATGTTTCAACGTTTAACTGCACCATGTCTGATGCGAATATGTCTCTTTTTACCATTGTATACACTATTTTTATCAATCTCAATTGCTGCCTGTGAGTCACAATGTAAAGAGACTGGTGACATTTGTCTTCCCCATAAAGACACATCTGTCAAAAGATTTCTCAGCCACTTAGCTTCTTGCCCTGCCAACTCGAGAGCAATGAATTCAGATTTCATAGTAGAACGTGCTATATAAGTCTGCTTTGAAGACTTCCATGAAATAACACCTGCACCCAAAGTAAACACATAGCCACTGGTAGAACTAACTTCATCATTGTCAGTCACCCAATTTGCATCACAAAAACTTTCTAAAACAGCAGGAAAATTATTAAAATGCAAACACCAATCCATAGTACCTCTCAAGTACCTTAACAAGCGATGAAGAGCACGCCAAAGTTCATTACTTGGATTATGAGTATATCTACTCAATCTACTAACAGCATAAGCTATATCAGGCCGAGTATAGTTCATGAGAAACATTACACTCCCAATTATATTAGCATATTCAGTTTGAGAAACACTGAAATCTTTATTCTTTTTCAAGTGTATGCTAGAATCATAAAGAGTTCTCACTATATCAAAACAACCAAACCTTTTCAACATCTTTTCAATATAATGAAACTGGCACAGAGAGAAATCATTAACAGTTCTTTTGATTTTTATCCCTAAAATCACATCAGCTTCTCCAAGGTCTTTCATTTCAAGTTTAGAAAATAAAAATTTCTTAATCTCATTTACAACGTTCACATTAGGGCCAAAGATTAACATGTCATCCACATATAAATATATAATCACACAGTCTGTTCCTATTATTTTAGAATAAACACAAGTATCAGATGAATTAACAATAAAGCCATTATTTATTAATATGAAATCAAATTTTTCATACCACTGCTTAGGTGTCTGATTAAGTCCATATAAGGACTTTCTTAATTTGCATACTTTATCCTCTTGTTCTGGGACCACAAACCCTCAGGTTGAGTCATATAGATCTCTTCCTCTAAATCTCCATTTAACAATGCAGTTTTGACATCCATTTGGTGTACCACTAAATTGTGAATAGTAGCTAGAGCAATAAGAGTTCTAATTGTCGCTATTTTAGTCACATGAGAATTAAGTATCAAAATAATCAACACCTTTATTTTGGTTAAAGCCCCTAATCACAAATCTAGCCTTATATTTATCAATTGTACCATCAGGCCTCAATTTCTTATTAAATATCCACTTGCTACTTATAGGTTTACAACCTTTAAGCAAATCATACAAGTCCCAAGTGTGATTAGAGACTATTGAGTCTAATTCACTTTTAATAGCCTCTTTTCAAAATATCGCATCTATTGAACTCATTTCTTCATCATATGTCTTAGGGTCTTCTTCTATTAAGTAAATAGACACTAATTCATCATTTAAAGTATCGATATCAAAATCCTCAATTAAGAAGGTGGTGATAAAATCAGGACTAAATCTAGTCTCAGTTCTATGTCTTTTACTCCTTTTTAGTTCACTTTCATGCTCATTAGCATTAACATCAGAAACAGGCATAACATGAGAGTTAACAAACACAGATATAGAAGTATTATTTTGCACATCATAAGGCACAACATTTTTTAAAGGAAAAACATGCTCAAAAAATTCTACATCTCTAGATTTTCCTGTCTAATTAATTTTCTACTACTGCTTTAAATTTTAAAAACATGTTTTCAGCCTCATCTTTAGACTTAAGGAGGTATACTTTAGTGTACCTAGAAAAGTCATCAACAAAAGTAATGCAATACTTCTTTCCACCTTTACTAATAGTGTTCTTAAAATTTACTAAGTCTGAATGTACTAGTTCAAGCAATTCAGTCTTTCTACTAGTAACATATTTAAAAGGTTTTTTGGCATGCTTTGCTTCTACACATACAGGACATTTAGAAATATTATCAATATTTACTGTAGGAATTAATTCCATTTTTCTAAGTCTTTTAATAGAAGCTATATTAACATGACCTAGCCGATCAGGCCATAAATTAATAGACTCAACAATATAAGCAGAATTAGGGATATTTGCAGTATTGACAATCTCTTGATCAATGTTCAGTACAAATAAGCCCCTACTAAAGTATCCCTTCCCAACAAAGCTTCCTCCATGAGAAATAATTATTTTATCAGCTTCAAATACAAGTTTAAGGCCTATTTTGTTGAGAAGTGCTCCAGAAACTAAGTTTCTACGGAGCGAGGAAACATACAGAACATTATTTAAGGATAATATTTTTTCAGAAGTTAATTTAAGTAAAATTTTTCCTTTACCCATAACTCCAACGGTAGTGGAGTTACCCATGTAGACGCACTCGCCATTGGTGGATTCCTCAAAGTCATGGAATAACTCTTTGTTGGCGCAGAAATGCCTTGAGGCTCATGTGTTCAACACTCACTCAGTCTTGCTAGACATCAAGTTCGTCTCGACGACTACTGCCACAATCACGTCATCATTCCCAACAAGATGAACTTGGACATTATTTTGTTCCCCCTGTTTTGAGTTTTGCAAACTATCCCATATTTCTTTAGTAGATTTATTAGTAAAAATAAATCAAATAAAGCATTAGTCAAATGACTCAATAAATACCCTCTAGCATTTATGTTATTCTTTTTAATCTTCTTTTTACCAAATTCATCAACAATCATAACAATATTAGAACTAATAATGATGTTAGAACCATAATTAAATAAAATATAATCAACTTCTAATTGTTCTAAGAAAATAAGAAGTTTTTGTGACCAACTTTTAAAATTATTTTTAATTAATGGCTCAATTTTTGAAAAAATAGGAAAACTTTTGTTCAAATAAATAACCATTTAGCAATATTGTATGTAAGGAAATTGCTTTCAAACTGTTGAAAACACTGCTGCAATATTGATATGAACATGAAATTAATGATAGTAAGAGAGTTGTCACAAATACTATGTCATGGCAAGTCACTGCCTTGAAAGCAATTTCGGCCCAACTCTGGTGTAAATCCTTCTAGCCGGTGACTCTCCAAGTTCCATAGCTACTTCCAAACACGTGCACTCGTAGCTGAAAGTTTAAAGGTTGCCCAAACCAATTGCTCAAAATTATCAAAGAATAGGAAGCCAAGATTATGGTAGAGAATTGATGAAGGGGGAGAATATTTTATTTCCTATGTTTTCTTCTTGCATCTTTAGTTCTTAAATGATACTCCTTAAATAGGTATATCATTTACGTTTCATTCATCAAAAGAATGAATAAAGACAAACAGAGTTAATGTACATAAATTAACATTATTTTTAAATTAATGACAAGTCATAAAGGGTGATAACTTTCAAGACTTCTGAATATTTTTCATTCACAAAGTTATATTTAATTGTCATTTAAATAATGTATATTTTTGAAGTAATAACTCTTATATCCTATTAACTCTTATGACTTATGAATATTCACCTAAATTTATTAGTAATCTTTATATTGTGTGAGTTTTTAATTTTTGCATTAATTAAGAAGGATTCCTTCATGCTCAGAAATCAAAGTTTCTAAAAAGAAAATACGTGTAAGTCTTGGCACATTTGATACCCCGGAGGAAGCTGCCAGAGCCTATGATGCAGCAGTAAGGGACTTTCGCGGTACAACGGCCAAAACCAATTTTCCTGAGACGCCGTTAAATCTCAGCAACGGCGATGGGTCCTCCGTTACTAGTACTGCTGCGAGTTTCACGGATCTCAAACAAAACAATCAATCTCGCCGTAATCCTATTACCGGAGTTTCTGCTCCGTCGGCGACGCGTGATTATCCTTATTTGGAGGATTTAACTGTGGCGGAAGTGAGTAACTGTGAACCGAGTAGTCAAAAAGGGACGGTGGCATTCTTAGGTGGGGGTGATAGTGTGAGTGGGGGTCCGACACAGAGTGAGTCAGAGTCATCGTCGATGTTCAGCTACAGCTTTAACGATGCTAAGAAACCGACCATTACTTCAAAGTGTCTCTATTTGGACCTTAACTTTCCACTGCCGGAGCACATCTGAAACGGCCGTCCTTTTGTCATAGTAAATTTGTATTCATCGCCTTCCATAAAACTTATACTACATTCTTCCCATTTCACACGAATTTTAAAAAACAAGTGATAATTTATAAAATTTATAAAATTGTCCCCCTTTAAAATTATTTTAGTATTTATTTTTTAATTTATCTTTTTTTGATAAATAAATTCACTATGAATAAAATGATAATGATGCTATTAAAATGTGATATTTTTTTGTGACGGACTAAAAAAGAAATAACGACACATAAAATAAAATGGATGAAATAACATTTTGATGTAATTTTTAAATATTTAAATTTAAATTTAAAAAATAAATTAATTTAATAGTATTCAACTTACGAAATATATAGAGAAAAATTAAAATGAATTGAGGAGAGTAGTAAAGCAAGTTTATGCTTACTGCTTTTAAAATCAACCAATACATTAGGCTGTAAATGTTAATATATTGATTTTCGCTCATTTAAACAGAAAATTTCGCTCTATATTTAGTGGAGAAAGTATTTATGCCACTTAACTCAATATAAAATTATGTATTATATTTGATTAAGCTTATTTTGTGAATACTAGAGGTGTATGACCCGTACTAATACGGGGCTAACATAATTGAATTTTAAATTTCGACTCCGAAGATAATCATGGATATTATATTTACACAATAACAATAGAAAATGTATTAAGTTGAAGGTCAACACTCAACCACATAATAGTTTCATTTGTTGTGATCATCAACAAAAAAAAATTTGAACCTGTTACGTAAGGTAAATAAGCTAAGGCAGCAAGTCAGTATTGGTAAAAACATAAGATAAAGTGGATAACATACAAATGAAAATATACGTAATATCTGAGAATTGGATGGTGGCACTACATATTTCTGCATCATCGACTTTTGTTTGTATGAAGGCTCACCTTGTTTCGGCATCATCCTTAGATTTTTCAGATTGTAGTATTTCCTTTTTTATGTGTCAAGAATTGCCTTGAAATAAGAGGTTGCAAATTTGAAGGGATTGGCTTATGCAAAGCAAGCACAGTGCTCTTGGCACTTGCTGTCAAAAATCAAAATTCTCTTGCGTCGTTTGGACCACCTATAATTTTGGGAGACACTACTTTTATTTCCTGGAATCTGGTGCTAGTTAGAGTTTGTTTACTGATTGAAACTGATTTTTGAGTCAACAATTTCGATTGCATTTTGATTGCTTTATTGCATAAGTTTTCGTATTTCACGATTCTTTAGCAATTTTCTCTCTGTATTGCTTGTTGCTCGGTGGTAAAGTTAATCGTGCAGCTTCAATATCACCAACAAAGTCAGAATAATTTTTTTAAATAAATAGATTATGCACCGAGCTACTGCTGTCATGACCCCAAAACTAGGGTCATGATGACACTTATCGCAGCGTACCTTGATAAGTAAGTTTATCACCCAAACTGATACAAAATGAGGAAAAGATAGAGATACCCAAGGTAAGGTTGTTGGGTTCATAGTAAATGAGAGGTGTGAATGGAAAATGAAGAAAACCAAGTGGAAGAGAAAAATTGAGATCACACCAGTATGGAAAGTGTACTCAAAAATAGGAAAGCTTACTAAATTCTCCCACATTGGTGGGAGAAAGAAGTTCTAAAGTGTTTATATTGTGAAGCACACTCTCACATGGATAAGTGAGGCAAGGAATAAGAGATGCCTAGCGTTGTCATCGCTTGCTCGGCTTTGGATTTGTATTTGGCAATCAATTAATGAGATCTATATTTTTGGACAAATTTTATTTGATGATCCGAATCTACCAAAACGCAACAGTATTCTCTATTTATGCATGCATGCAGCAGCAGATGCAATGCTTCAGAGATTTCGAAGTGATGCTTCAGTAATTCCGAACAGAACTAATGCTTCAAAATAGTTGCACTATTTTGAACTGATGTGTTGTTTCAAAAAGATGCAATCCTTCAGTAACAGGACACACTGATTCATGGAGAGAGATGACTGCTCAGGAAAAGATGCAATCTTTGGATGAACAGACATGAATTTACAGAACATGTGTAACCTTTGACATGAACCATTGCCTCTTCTCAGAAGAGGCATGTTATGGCTATAAAAACCTGCTTTCTTCCACAGGTTTTGATATGAAATTTCAGAATAAAAAAAATACTCTTCTTCTCTTCAAAAATTCTGTGTGATCATTCAAACTGTTGAGTGCGTTCGACGAGTCCAAATATTTGAGGTACCTCTGTATTTGGATTGAAGGCCATTTTATTCTGGGAGAAAAAATTCCATAACCCCGGGTATAGTGAGGGGAATTGTTTTCTTAAGGAAACTCTGTGAATTCGGACAACTTGGCCTTATTCATTTCTGTTTCATCTATTTTCTGAAAAAATAAAATACACCTCTTGGAAAGGTCACTTTGATCTTGTGTTGAGGGTATTTGATATACTTTATTGTGTTCTTGTTTATACTTGAACCCTAGTTGAAGTTGTTGTTCTGCATATACAGATTCTGCGTACCCGTAGAAGGAAATAACAATCTTAAGGAAACAACCTATTATTACAATCTATATTGCTTATTTTTGGAGATTAAAGTTTTAACTTTCTACTCCGCCTGAACTTAACTAGTGATTTGAAGTCATTAAAACTTCATCACAAATTAAAAATCATTCGGTTGACAATTGGAAGTCATAAAAACTTCATTGTCAACTAGAAACAAGAAGAAAAGTTTAAAGTTGCTTAACTTTATAAGTAGTATTCAGAAAATACTAAGTATTTTTTGTCTTGTGGTGACAGGAAAAATGACAAGCGATAGTCAAGTGCAAGATGCGGCAACGTCTGTGGGGGCAACTAATATTGCCACATCAAGTCGCACAAATGCTCCGCCTACAATGGCACCGGCGGAGAAGCCCAGAAAATTTGCGGGCATTGACTTTAAGCGATGGCAGCAAAATATGTTCTTTTACATCACCACTTTGTGTCTACAATGGTTCACTAGCGAAGATGCTCCTGAGGTGCCCGAGGGAACCTCGAACAAAGAGCGTTTTGTAATTGTAGAAGCTTGGAAACATTCAGACTTTTTTTGCAGGAATTATATTTTGAGTGGTCTCCAAGACGACCTCTACAATGTCTACAATGGAACTAAGACATCGAAGGAATTGTTGGGGGCACTTGAACGAAAATATAAAACAGAGGATGCGAGAATTAAGAAATTCCTTGTTGCACGGTTCCTGAACTTTAAAATGATAGATAGCAAATCGATTGTCTCTCAAGTACAGGAGTTGCAAGTCATCATACATGATCTCCTAGCAGAAGGTATATCTTTGAAAAATACCTTAGTTGAACAAATTAAAAAAGTTCTTAATACTTACATAAACTGTTTTATAGGTTTGATTGTGAATGATGCATTTCAAGTACCAGCGAAGGTTGAGAAGCTACCACCTTTGTGGAATGACTTCAAAAACTACTTGAAGCATAAACGCAAGGAGATGACTGTCGAAGATCTTATTGTCTGACTGCGTATTGAAGAGGACAATAAAGCTGCCGAGAGAAGGTCAAAGGGAATTCTACAATTAATGGAACAGAGATTGTAGAAGAAGACCAAAATAATTCTAAGAGAAAAAAGAAAGCTGAACAAGGAAGCAATCAACCCAAGAAGAAATTCAACGGAAAATGCTTCAATTGTGGCAAGATTGGCCACAAGTTTACGGATTGTCGTGTCTCAAAGAAAGGAAAATATGATTGAATCCAACAAAGAATGCGATGATTTGTGTGTTATGTTCTCAGAATGCAACTTGGTGGGGAATCCTCGCGAATGGTGGATGGATTCTGGTGCCACCCGCCATGTATGTGCCAACAAAGAGTTGTTTTCATCATTTTCTCTGGCTCAAGTAGAAGAAATGATCTACATAGATAACTCTGCTACTGCTAAGGTGGAAGGAACAGGGAAAGTGTGCTTGAAAATGACTTCGGGCAAGGTCTTGACACTTAACAATGTCTTGTATATTTCAGAATTACATAGAAACTTAATTTCTGTTTCACTTCTAGATAAGAACGGATTCAAATGTGTAACCATTTCTGAAAAAATTATAATTAGCAAAGGAGAAATGTATGTAGGAAAAGGCTATCTCACCGAGGGCCTTTATAAGATGAATGTAATGACTGTTGAAATAAATAAAAGTTCAAATTCTTCTTATTTGCTTGAGTCTTATGATTTATGGCATGAACGTTTAGGCCATGTTAATTATAAAACGTTACAAAAACTGATTAACTTAGAAGTTTTGTCAAACTTTGAGTGCAATAAATCAAAGTGTCAAACGTGTGTAGAATCAAAGTATGCAAAGTATCCTTATAAGTCCATTGAAAGAAATTCCAATCCTTTAGACTTAGTACACAGTGACATTTGTGATATGAAGTCAACACCATCACGTGGTGGGAAAAAGTATTTCATAACTTTTATTGATGATTGCACTAGATATTGTTATATCTATTTGCTAAATAGTAAGGATGAAGCAATAGATGCGTTTAGGCAATATAAAACTGAAGTTGAAAATCAGTTAGATAAAAAGATAAAACTGATAAGAAGTGATAGGGGCGGAGAATATGAATCTCCCTTCGCCGAAATATGTGTGGAGAATGGAATCATCCATCAAACTACGGCCCCGTATTCACCTCAATCTAATGGAATTGCAGAAAGGAAAAAACAAACTTTGAAGGAAATAATGAATGTCTTACTTATAATTTTCAGTTTACCGCAAAACTTATGGGGGGAGGTTATCCTTACAGCCAATCGTATACTCAACAGAGTTCCCCATAGTAAGATACAATCAATTCCTTATGAAAAATAGAAAGAAAGGAAACCTAACTTGAAATATTTCAAAGTGTGGGGGTGTCTATCAAAGGTCCAAATTCTTATGCCTGAAAAAGTTAAGATAGGACCTAAGACGGTGGACTATGTGTTCATAGGATATGCTAAAAGTAGAAAAGCATGTCGATTTTTGGTTCATAAATCTGAACATCCGAATATTAATGAAAATACGGTAATTGAATCAGACAATGCTGAATTCTTTGAAAATATTTACCTGTATAAAATTAGACATGAACAGTCTAGTGGGGGATCTAAACGACCTCGAGATGAACCAAGTGAGAATGTACATAATAAAGAAAATCCAAGACGTAGTATACGTCAAAGAACGTCTACTTCATTTGGATCGGATTTTGTAACATTTCTCTTACAAAATGAGCCTCAAACATTTAGGGAAGCGATGGCATCTTCGGACTCATCCTTTTGGAAAAAGGAAGTCAATAGTGAGATTGATTCATGATTAAGCAACCATACATGGGAATTAGTTGATCTTCCTCCCGAAAATAAACCTTTAGGTTCTAAATGAATTTTCAAAAGGAAGATGAAAACGAATGGCACTATTGACAAATACAAGGCAAGACTTGTAGTAAAGAGCTTCAAAAAAAAAAGAAGTCCTTGATTACTTTGATACATACTCGCCATTAACAAGGATAACATCGATTCGAATGTTAATTGCCTTAGCGACGGTCTATGATCTTTAAATTCATCAAATGGATGTGAAAACCACTTTCCTAAATGGAGAATTGAAGGAAGAAATATAGATGGAACAGCCTGAGGATTTTGTGATTCCAGGAAAAGAAAACAAGGTGTGTATACTTATCAAGTCATTATATGGACTAAAGCAAGCATGAAAATAATGGCATGCGAAGTTTGACCAAACCATGTTGGCAAACGGATTCAAAATAAATGAATATGATAAATGTGTTTATATTAAAGATACTCCAAATCACCAAGTCATTATATGTTTATATGTGGATGATATGTTGATCATCAGTAGAGACATTTCTTACATAAATGCAACAAAACAAATGCTCGAGAGCAAGTTTAATATGAAAGAACTTGGAGTTGCAGATGTAATCTTAGGTATAAGAATCCATCGAACTCCACAAGGGTTGGCATTGTCACAGTCTCATTATATCAAAAAGGTACTTGATAAATTCAAGTATATGAAATTCGGTATTGCTAAGACTCTATTGGATGCGAGCTTTGCACTTCGAAAGAATAAAGGTGAAAGTGACTCGCAATTGGAGTACGCAAGAGTATTGGGATGTTTAATGTATATAATGAACTGTACACGACCAGACATAGCATGCACGATCAGTAAATTGAGTCGGTACACGAGTAATCCCAACAAAACTCACTGGATGGCAATGAAAAAAGTTTTGGGATATCTTAAATACACTCAAGATTATGCTTTACATTATAATAAATATCCTGCGGTACTTGAAGGATATAGTGATGCAAATTGGATCACCGAATCGAACGAAGTAAAATCCACAAGTGGATATGTATTTACTATCGGTGGAGGAGCAGTCTCTTGGAAATCATTCAAACAGACTTGTATTGCTCGCTCTACAATGAAATCTGAATTTATCGCATTGGATAAAGCCGGTGAAGAAGCAGAATGGCTCCGAAATTTCTTAGAATATATTCCTTATTGGCCAAGCCAGTGGCACCAGTATGTATACACTGTGAGAGCCAAGCGGCAATAAGTAGGGCAGGGAGCATGATGTACAATGATAAATCTAATCACATACGACGGAGACATAATACCATTAGGGAACTTATCTCTAGTGGAATTATCACTGTTGACTATGTAAAGTCAAAGGATAATATGTCGGATCCACTTACAAAAGGCCTATCTAGAGAAGGAATAGAAAGGACATCCAAGGAAATAGGTTTAAGGCCTAGGACAAGTCAGCATGGCGGTAACTCTACCTAGCAAACTGGAGATCCCAAGAGCTAGGTTCAAGGAGATCAAACAAAGTTGTGTCTGACAGGTTCAACATTGTCAATTACCCAACCTATTCTCATGATGTAGACAATGTATAGTAATCAAGGATAAGACTTAAAGTGAAAAGTCTTTTAATGATTATCTAAATTTGACAGATTTGATCAAATATATTAATCTATAGGATTGAACATTTAGAAATCACCTATGTGAGGGCAAAGTGGAAGCCGCTTCAAGGAGAATGTTAGTAAAGACCTATTCTCTAAGCTCTCACGAAACCGAAACGTGTTCATGGCTGAAAAGAATAAAACCGAAATCATAAACGGTAAAAGGCTAGTTATGTAACATGTGTTGTCTAGGTGTACATTAAATCTCGATGGTTCAAAGATATCAAATCTACTGATTGACCGAGTGCATTCGACACATGTTCACTACGGAAAGTTCGAAGGGAAACCCACTTATCCAGATGCAATCAGTCTTTGCTTGATAATCACATACTTGTTCGTAAAACTTTTACAAAAAATAGTCATTCCCCATTCATGTGGGGGATTGTTGGGTTCATAGTAAATGAGAGGTGTGAGTGGAAAATGGAGAAAATCAAGTGGAAGAGAAAAATTGAGATCACACCAATATGAAAAGTGTACTCAAAAATAGAAAAGCTTACTAAATTCTCCCACATTGGTGGGATAAAGAAGCTTTAAAGTATTTATATTGTGAAACACACTCCCACATGGATAAGTAAGGCAAAATAATAAGAGATGCCTCGCGTCGTCGTCGTTGTCGCTCGCTCTGCTCCGCTTCGATTTTGGTTTCGGATTTGGATTTGAATTTGGCAAATGATCAATCGATAAGATGTATCTTTTTGGACAAATTTTATTTGATGATCCGAATCTACCAAAACGCAACAGTATTCTCCATTTATGCATGCATGCAGCAGCAGATGTAATGCTTCAGAAATTTCAAACTGATGCTTCTGTAATTTCGAACAGAACTAATGCTTCAAAATAGCTGCACTATTTTGAACTGATGTGTTGTTTCAAAAGGATGCAATCCTTCAGCAAAAGGACACACTGATTCATGGAGAGAGATGATTGTTCAGGAAAAGATGCAATCTTTGGATGAACAGACATGAATTTACAAAACATATGTAACCTTTGACATGAATCATTGCCTCTTTTCAGAAGAGGCATATTATGGCTATAAAAATCTGCTTTCTTCCACAGGTTTTGATATGAAATTTCAGAATAAAAAAAATACTCTTCTTGTCTTCAAAAATTTTGTGTGATCATTCAAACTGTTGAGTGCGTTCGATAAGTCCAAATATTTGAGGTACCTCTATATTTGGAATGAAGGACATTTTATCCTGGGAGAAAAAAATCCATAACCTTGGGTACATTGAGGGGAATTGTTTCCTTAAGAAAACTCCGTGAATTCAAACGACTTGGCTTTATTCATTTATGTTTCATCTACTTTCTGAAAAAATAAAATACACCTCTTGGAAAGGTCACTTTGATCTTGTGTTGAGGGTATTTGATATACTTCATTGTGTTCTTGTTTATACTTGAACTCTAGTTGAAGTTGTTGTTCTGCATATACAGATTCTGCGTACCCGTAGAAGGAAATAACAAAGGCTTCCAGAACGAAGCCGAACCATACAAGTAATCGTAACAATGCGGAAAAAAACTTATCTAAAATATCAATCATGTCCAAAATCAGGTTTCAGTAGTGTAAGAACTACTAATACAATTCAGGAGTCAAATACATCAGAAAAATTACTACAAAGGAATAATATCTATCTCCAAATACTAATAAATACATAACTACTATAGAAATATAGAGTAAAATCCGTACGCATGAATGTCAAACCGCTGCGTTGAAAGCTCCAACAATCGCTTGAGTCAAGCAAGTTGAGGCACACTCAACTAAGACCTGCACCGAAAGGGCGCAGTAGGCATAAGTG
The DNA here is from genome assembly GCF_002878395.1 of Capsicum annuum. Taxonomy (NCBI): domain Eukaryota; kingdom Viridiplantae; phylum Streptophyta; class Magnoliopsida; order Solanales; family Solanaceae; genus Capsicum; species Capsicum annuum. The sequence goes on along the minus strand of NC_061112.1, from coordinate 128,240,222 downwards.
CGGTCCACTTGTACTTAGTAGGTATCATAGGCCGACCAAGAAAAGTAGTAAATAAAGCATATAAAATATACACTAAGGGTACGTCACCTGCAATTAGAAAATATCCCACAACGGTAGTCCACACCACTTACACTAATAGTTTTAATATATCACATATATTGCAACATAACACCAAGATAGAATACAAGTATGCATTATATCACATATCTATATCTATATCTATATCTATATCTATATCTATAATATATTAAAAGTGTAAAGACTCTTAGAAAAGTGATTTGAACTTTTTGTCCTTCATTAAAAATCTCTGCAATAGACAAAATTATCTTTTCACTTATTTATTACATATTATATTATTATATTTATAATATTAAGTAGACTCCTAAAGTATATAGAAAATTAATGGATTTTTTCATGTTGACTTTTGCTCTCGAAACGATCACTTCCTCATATTTGCAGAATTTCTTTTTTGGCAAATTCAGAGGTACTGTAATATTGTAATACAATTAGTACAAGTAGTATATATGCAATACAATTTATTTTTGGAAAAATTCTTTTGTTATTTTTGGTAAAGTTTAGTAGTATTATATTAACTAAACTCCAAAAATATATGAGATTTCTAAAATATATGGAAACAGAATCAATTAATATTTTTCTTTGTATTAATCAATTAGAAAAATACTCTTAAAATAGGGTAGAAAAATACTCCTAAAATAGGACTCTATTAAGGAAATACTTCTATAAATATTGAGATGCACGTTAAACTAGAGAAGAAACTGATTTACTCATTGGAAAAATATAATTGATGCTCATCTAACTTGATTCAGTTGCATGTATAGATTGATGGATGTTTAATTTTCTAACCCTCAACTTCTTCACTATTTTTGTCAGCATAATAGAATTCAACGTGTGTGTATATATATATATATATATATATATATATATATATCTTTTTTGTCTTCATTCAAGTCATTCTTTATTGTCAAAATTTTTGCACAGACAAGAATTATTTCATCAAAACTAAAGTTTTGTGATCACTATTGTATTATTTTGTTATAGTTTACATGTCTTAGATGAATTTACATGTGGTGGTAGATGAATGTCGGTCGGCTTTGAAAATTTTTTTTAGGTAAAGGTTAGGTTTAATTGTATTATTTTTATATCTCTGTTTTGAGAATTTTTTTTTTATGTAAAGGTAGAGTTTAGTTGTATTATTTTGATATCTCAATTGTCATATTATTTTGTTGTAGTTTACAGAAGGTAGATGAGTATCGAACGACTTTGAGAAAATTTTTGTGTAAAGGTTAGATTTAATTATATTGTTTTGATGTCTCTATCATCGTATTGTTTTGTTGCAGTTTACAGGTTGTAGATGGATGTCGATCGGCTTTGAGATTTTTCTTTTGTAAAAGTTAGGTTTAATTAATTAAACTCTCCAAAAGATGTTGAATTTATTTATCGTATTTATCTTTATTATTTAAACAAATATCCTAACGTTTAATATAATATAGTATATAATAATAATTATTAATATTAGTAATGTATATCTATATCTATATCTATAATCTATAATATATTAAAAGTGTGAAGACCTTTAGAAAAATGATTTGAATTTTTTGTTCTTCATTAAAAGACCCTCCTTTAGACAAAACTGTTTTTTTCACTATTTTCTTCAATTTATTATTTAATTATTTTTATTATATTAACTAGACTCCGAAAATATATGAGACTCTTAAAATATATGGAAGGAGAATCAATTAATATTTTCATTAGAGAAATACTCCTAAAATAGGATAGAAAAATACTCTTAAAATAGGACTCTATTAAGAAAATAATTCTATAAATATTGAGATGCACGTTAAACTGGAGAAGAAACTGATTTACTTATTGTGAAAATATGATTGATGCTCATCTAGCTTGATTCAGTTGCATGTCTAGATTGATGAATGCTTAATTTTTTAACCCTCAATTTCTTCACTATTTCTGTAACATAATAGAATTCAATGTGTGTGTATATATATATATATATATCTTCTTTGTTTTCATTCAACTCATTCTTTAATGTCAAAATTTTTGCTCAGACAAGAATTATTTTCATCAAAACTGAAGCTTTTTTATCACTATTGTATTATTTTGTTGAAGTTTACAGGTCGTAGATGAATTTACAGGTGGTAGATGAATGTCGGTCGACTCTTTTAATTTAAAAAAAAATATCGGTCGACTTTAAGAAATTATTTTAGGTAAAGGTTAGGTTTAATTGTATTATTTTTATATCTCTATTTTGAGAATTCTTTTTGTGTAAAGGAAAAGTTTAGTTGTATTATTTTGATATCAATATTGTCGTACTATTTTGTATAGTTTACAAGTGCTAGATGAGTGTCAGACAACTTTGAGAAAATTTTTATGTAAAAGTTAGATTTAGTTATATTGTTTTGATGTCTCTATCATTATATTGTTATGTTGCAGTTTATAGGTGGTAAATGAATGTCGATCGACTTTGAGAATTTTTTTTGGTAAACGTTAGGTTTAATTAAATAAACTCTCCAAAAGATGTTAAATTTAATTATTGTATTCATCTTTATTATTTAAACAAATTGTAACATCCTGAAATTTACGACTGTCCTTAATTTCATGTTGAAGTTTTACGATAGCTGAACTTGAGAGTTTTATTAATACCATGTGTGCGAGTGTACTTATTTTAAACTGAATTTGGTTAAAGATATATGTCATAGTGTAACGCCCCGATTTGCTGGATTGGAACGCTACACGGTGCTCATGACCCCGAAGGACCACAAGCTAACCCATGACTGATATCTGTACCTGTACACTTCATAATAAAATATGAAAATGCGGAAACATGTACTGAATGGCCATAAGGTTCAAACTGAATAAATGTCTGATAACAAAATGTCTGAAAATGGTATAACAATACCAAAACAAGTCTGAAATAACTGTCTATCATGCTATAGTCTGGAAAGCCTCTAAACTGTCTGAATAAGGAGTTGATGGGACATGTCCCCAACTAACTCCAACTACTGAAATAAACTGAAAAACTGAAATAGTAATGAAATCATCATGTCCTCTAAGGATGAGAACTCACGTCTAACTCTGACTGCTGATACTGGAATTACTGCTGATCTGGAGCTCGTTCCTCTGAACCTATGGTGTAACATAAGAGAAAGCACCATAGCGCAAATGCGTCAGTACGTCTGAATAGACTGAGTATACGAGTGAGGTAGGCTAAATGCCAAGGGTTATATGCATGAACAATACTGACTAATATGAACGTGAGAATACATACATGCATACGTAACTGTAACTGAACTCGTGGAAATACTGACTACTGAGTTTGAATACTGACAACATGAGTTTACTGAGACTGAGATACTGACTAGATGAATGACTATTTCTGACAATTTGAATTATGAAGAACTGGTCTAATTGACTGTGTCTAACAGTCCTGAAACTGAATACTAAGTATGTAAATACTAATGAGTGAGGAACTGATACTGTATTACTAAATACTGAGGGACTAGTACTATGTTATTGATACATGAATAATTGTATATGATAGTCCTAATTATGAAAGACTAGTCTTGGCGACTGTATCTGACAGTCTAATTCTAACATATTAATTTGATTGACTGTATCTGGCAGCCATGAATATGAGGAAATGGATATACTTGATCGTATCTGACAGTCATGAATGAGAATTCTGGTAATATGAGTTCTTGATAACTGGAAATTCTGATAACATGAGTTACTATATCTGACAGTCCTGAATATGGTGGAACTAGCTGAGTTTTATATTACTGGATGACTGTAGCTGACAGTCCTGAATCTGAAGAACTATCTGAGTTCTTTTACTGAAACTGAGAATGAGATTGAAACTGAGACTGTGGGAGGTAATCATCTAACCGACATGCCCTGGAAACTGAACTGGTTGGGGTCCAATCTTTGCCCTGATTGGAAGGGCGTCAATACCGTGCCACTGGTAGAGACAACATGTGAGTAACCCTATTCGTGTTTGGGATCTCATTCCGTCTGCCCTACTATCAAGTAAACTCAAAGAGATATTTTATCCCTATGGGTAGGGACATCTCAACCTACGTTGGCTACGTAGTTCTGGAACGCAAGGATTGCTTCTAGGAATCTCACCCTCTAACTGTGGCAGGTGAGTCCCCATCCTTGGGTTCACTCAGTGCTGAATCCTACTCCCAACTGAAAGACACTAAACTGATTAACTGAACTGAACTAATTACCTGAACAGATGTTAGTGGGATTTTTTAGCGGAACTAAACTGAGTTCACTGAATTCCGATGACTGGCGGAGTACTACTGATATTTGGTAGCTATCTGAGTTTATGAGATTACTGATCTTACTGAATACTGAGTTCGTGAAATTTCTGAGAGTACTGAATTACAGAGATTACTGAAGTTACTGAGAGCACTAGAATTTTTGAAGTTTTCGATATCACTGAGTGCTGAGATTACTGAGATTAGCTGAGATTAACTGAATTTAACTGAGATTGACTGAGTTACTGAAATTTCCTGAGTCACATGACTGACTGAGTTCTATGGAACATGGCTTGACTGAGAGTATCGTGAAAATATGACATGGCTCTAGGCACACAGCTATATTTTTCGGGTACGAATACCCCTAGGACTCGATGAAAGAAAACTGACACACATGACTGACTTGAGTACGTGACCAACATCAACAATCCATAATATCATAACTTGGGGAATTCCATGAAGTGCATGGATATCATACATTTTGTACATAAATAGGATTTGCAAGTAAGCATGGCATAATCTCATAAGACTAGTTCATGAACATCCCAACAACATTTACAAGACACAATATCAACATGAAAATCATTGGAACATGGGGGCATATCATGAATCCTTCACTTAGCCACCATTTAGCCATATTGCATGATTGTTAGTTTCCTAGGCATTTTATCAAACACTTTGCATGCATTCTTTAAGGCATAGGTGTATTTATCAATTTGACAATCTTAATCCATTCAAAATTCATGGGTTTCAACTAACCTACTCACATGTTTCATGAAAAACACATCAAGATAGAATCCAAACAACAATCATCAACATGAATATAGTCATAACACAACAAGAAAATCATCATTTATAAATTAAAACATGATTCTTGAGCTCCATGGATGAAAGGGACCCATGGATGAACACTACGCATACCTTAAAGATTGATCTTGAAAGAGATCTAATGTTTCTTGAACGTTCTTGAAGAAATCCTTAGGATTGCTCTTGATTTTTTTCTTGACTAGGGTTTAACCCCTTTGGGAGAGAATGTTCTTGTTCTTGAGGAGATGATCTTGAGAGAAAACCCTAATCTTGTGGTTGAGAGCGTATAAGAGAGATTCTTGAGATGTTTAACTAAAGAACATGGAATATAATACTCTCCTTGAAGGTTATAAGTCGTGGAAAGTGAAGGGAAAAGACCAGAATACCCTTATTAAAATGTCCCTCAAGTTCTGGAAAGAAAAGCTGACGACATTCGTGACAAGGCGTCGAAAATATGACAGGCCGTCAAAAATGTCGTCACACATAAGCTGGTTTTTGCCTAAGGCTGACGACCATTTTGACAAGGCGTCACAAATGTGACAGGCCGTCAAAATTGTCGTTACACAGTTGCCAGCCCGACATGCTGGAGTAAAATGGGCATAACTCCTTGCTACGATATCGAATTTAGGAAAAATTGGTATTGTTAGAAAACTAATTAAATTATCTATATGTTGGTAGGTCATGAGCTCAATAATTGATAGTATAACGAGAGATCTGCTCATTTGAAATTTACTATGGCAATATCCTTCTCAAGAATTCAATCGATAAGGAATGTTTTAATTCATCTGATAGATGGGAGTTATTTGAAGATTTAATATGCATCTAACTTGCTCATAAAACTATAATAAAAAACCATAATGTACTATGCATGAGCTTGAAACATGGCGCTAATATTGGTTTGAATTTTTCGGGGTATTACACATAGCCTTTCTAAAAAATTTCTTAAACATTTGCAAAAAACATTGTTTAGTTATAATATTGGGGCATGTATTTATTTTACAAGATGTTTATACTTTATTAATATTTTAACGAAGATAGTTAATTATGTCGTAGTTATTATTAAAGGAGTTAGACGTTATTTAAAATAATGCTCTATTGATGATGATTTATTAAAAGGTTGTATTTATTTTATTATGAACTTATGCAATATCCGAATAAACAGATAACCGGAGAAGATCATTTTTCACATGTGGAAGAGGAGTGGGTTGGACAACAAATTCTTAAATGCTAGTATTGCTGCCACTTTCCCATTCTCTACAACTCTTAATTATTATATGTGCTATACGTGTTTAATTTATGTTAGAACCAATTTAATACACATCATATCTACATATATATATATATATATATATATATGCTAACTTTTTGTTTTGTTCCATTTTATTAGTTTAAGATTAGGTGTTTGGTAAATTTGCTGAAGGTGTGTACATATAGATTGTATACACATATACTATGATAATTCTCATCCATTTATCATGAAATAGTTATTCTTGGTTGCTCCACATACATATTTGAGCATGTTGAAGAAAGTTTTTGGGGGGAAAAATACTCTTGACTATATGTCAAATCACCGATAGAAAATCTACTATCTACGTTAAGTTGGTCGAGCTCATATTTTAGGTATGTTAAGGCCAGCCCTTTCTCTTTTTTTGGTATGATTTCATATTATTTTTGATTTAAAAGTCTAGATTTTATTAAAGAGTTGGTTAACCGAAGTCTATAAATTAAAGTTATCATGCAAAGCAACATAATCTCTTTTTTTTCTCATCATCTACGTTTTACTTAGTGTGGTCATTGACTTGTTAAGAATAAGATATTGTATTAGGCACATATCCTCTTTATTGATATATTTGGTTCTGGTTAATGCATATGATAACTTAATAAATCCATTAATATTATGGTGAATGCAGAATGAGTAAGAGTATATATGTATATGGGTGATTGCACGTTGGAAGATACAACAGTGAAATAAAAATATAACTTGTATTTTCTTTTGCCCAACATGTATCATCTCTTTTACAAAATTTCTATCTTTTGCCCAACATGTATCCTCTCTTTTATAAAATTTCTATTTTGTTAGTTTAATACAATAAAATAGTGCAAAACCTTTACAAGTTATAAAATCAACTATTTTCGTTAAAGGTGTATGATATCGTGAAGACTAAAGGATCTAATATTTCCTTGTAGTTAGTAAGGTGGAATAGTTGTCTTTTTGTTGTCCCTTTTGATAGTGGACATTTTGTGTTGACCATTACTGGTGTGGTTATAATTTGTATGTTTGTTGTACCATTGATTTAAATATAATTGCATGTGTAGATGATCAATATAAGTAATAAGATGATAATTATTGTATACACACCGTGCCAAGGCTACATTATTATATGGAAAGATATTATATATTGATATACTTGGTGTTTTAATAGAATAAATAATATTTTAAGGAGAAACTTAATATTACGATATTGACAGCGGCGTATTACCTGTTGTTCTCTCATTTCATATATTCTTGCATTGAAGGATGCTTTTAGATATCATGGTGTAGTGGTTCCACCGGTCCGCTGTAATACCCCGGAAAATTTTTCGTTGAAATTTTGTGCGTAAACGTGTTGGGTTCTATCTTCTAGAATGAATTATAAATTTTTCGTGTGGAATGTCTTAGATTATGACCCACCATTGCGTAGAGTATCAAATAATCTTTCCAACGATATTTGGATCATCAAAAATGGACACCCAAGCGACGAGTTATGAACATGCCGATCTAACCGTGAATAGTAGTGAACAGTAAAACGTGCAGGAAAAA
>NC_061112.1:128172145-128229320 GCF_002878395.1 Capsicum annuum | reverse complement strand
CGTCTATGGTGAATAGTGAAGTGATTTGAAAGTGGAATTGTGAAAGTTATTCTTTCGAAAGATTTAAATGATATTTACATTATGAGAATTGATATTCTTGATGAACTGAAAGTGATTGACAAATTATATGATGACTCACATGTGTTATTGTACTTATTCATCCTCTCATGATTATGATGATTTTTTTCGGGCTATGTGAGTCTTTCATACATCCTACATATTTCTTATAAATATTTATGATGATGATGTTTATAAAACTGCATACACACCCATATACTCGGTCCCTTTCCATGGTACTAACCCACATCTTCGGATGTGGGCTATATTTTCTCGGAATGTAGGTTCAGGTGCTCAGTTCCAGGTTCGACAGTGATTCTTCGGGTACGTTGTTCTACATCATCTGTTGTGGTGATTCCTCATGTTCCGAGGACGTGATGTCTGATGTTGGTTTCACGAAATTATTTACATTTGATAATTGAGTGTGAGTCAGTTGGGGCATGTCTCAATGGCTCGCTGGTTTTATTGATTTTCTTAGAGGCTTGTCAGACTAGTATAGATATTGGGAGCTGACTAATAATTCATATTTTGTTATCTTTCTGAAATTCGTTTATTCTTGGATGATGATTACTCTGTTGATATTTGAGGGTTATTTATGGAAACCCCATTGATTTGTGTTGAACTGAATGAAAATGGCTCAAAGGGTTAGCTTGGGGCTACTCGTAACCTCAAACACCTTGTGACGCTCCGGGACCCGTTTTCCGGGGCATTACATCCGCATACATGCGTTTAGATTTTATGGTGGTAGTGTTAATTTGCTAGTGATTTACTTATTTTTATTATAGATTGCTGATTAGTTAAAATTATTGTCGTGGCATGATTTTTTTTATCCATTGCTCGCATATGTACACACGGTAAATATGGATTGCATTTTATTCCCTAGGGGCTAGAATTAGGATGTTTACCTATACCAGATGCATCACATTGCAATTCACATAGTTGTGTAATGTGGTCTTAACTTGGTGTTGTAAGTTGAATGTGAGGCCTATAGGGTATAGTAGACTATTGGTACTATGGTAATGTAGGAATTGGGCATAAATGAAATTGGCTGCAAGTTATCAGTAGTAGGTTATTGTGTTGTAGTTGTTATGGTTAGGTAAACTTGAGGCATAAGAAGATAGGTGATTTGAGACTATGGTTTGTTTGGTACGGATTGTTTTGTATTGTATTACATTTATTATAATGTGATTATAGTTGGTACCTGTCGAGCTTATAGATCCTGGATTGGTTGTTGGTTGATTGACTATTAATATTAGTTTTACGACTTATCTCATAGTAGATTAACGCCCAAAAAGCGGGGTCTATGTAAGTGACTTAAGCACGTTGTGAGATTGAGTAAGATTAGTAAACATAGCCTTCATCAAATTGTAGAGATCCATTTTAAGTAAAGAAACATATTTTCAAAAGAAAACACATAGCTCTGCAACTTTTGTTATGGACCCGAAATGGAGGACAAGTTTTATTTTGTTTTTTTCCAACATAAAAATCCTCTTGTGTTACTATTAGTATTCCAATGATATCTTTATTTAAAAAATGTATTTTGCGGTGATTGCGGACTCTTTGCAACCCCAACACGTTTACCTATAACTTTCATGAAGGCCATAAAGTTTGATTCCGCCATTTACCTATTCCAAACTAAGTCGCAACGCTAAATAGTGGGTCTGTCCAGATTTACCGCTTTAAGGATTTATTATAGTTTGCACAAACTAAGGTTACTTTAGATGCTAACCTTGATTCATATCAACGTACAGGAGTCATTGAGAATTGGTGAGGTATTTAATGGCGTGTCAAGGGTGTATATACTTGTTTATAATTTTAGGAACTTGAAATAATTAATTGGATTAGGCTATGGTTTGGTTGTTTATAAGACTAAGGTTTTCGTATAACTTGAACTTTTACTCTAGTTACCTACTAGTGTATTTGAAATGTCTATTGTATTATACCATCCAATTGTTTACTTGATCATTTGGTTAACAATCACATATACCTCGATTCGATATCACTTCTGTCATGTTAGGATAACGTGACCTTGTAGAGTTCTCATTAGTTTAGTTATATAATTCTATGTTCTTAATGGAAATCTGCAATTATTCCTAATTGAAATCTATCCACGTGCCTCAATAGTTTCCATGCTCACGTGCCATTTTTAAGTGTTCTCGTATAGTAAGCATTTATTAAATAGTCCATACCTTTTTATTTGAGAAATTACATGTCACCGTTCGAAATGCACACCTTTGAAATATTTAAATGTATTTTAAATGAACTATGTGCTAAATAGAATTATTTTGCCCCCCTTTTTATATACCATAGTGGTTCTCATTTATTGCCCTAGAGTCTTCACTTCTCACACGTCTTCACGGCTGGGTTGTGTATATTCATTGTGTCTAATAAAGTTCAATGAGTCCTATAAGTTCTAGAGTATCATATCAAAGTCTCTTTTTACTCCCTATATCATTATTGTTGCCTCGAGTATTTTATCTATATGTCTACCTCACATGTCCATAGTTTCAAAAGATCAAGGGAACTATGATCGCCAAGGTAACAATCTCAAAAGTTAAATAAGCAAAGTAACGTTAATCCGTGCTTATGGGTGGCAGCCCAAGGGGTTCTTATACCTAGCACAGGGCCGATCCCAGTTGATGTGTTTATAGGTGGCAGCCCAAGGGGAGGGCCAATCCCAGTTGATGTGTTTATGGGTAGCAGCCCAAGGGGTTTTGATACCTAGCACATGGCCAATCCCAGTTAATGTGTTTATGGGTGGCAGCTCAGGGGTTATGATACCTAGCATGAGCCGATCCCGATTGATGTATTTGTGAGGGTCTTCCTCTTCTACCATTGATTAGCTTGTCATTATATCATATGTTTCAAAGTTTGTAAAACTACGTAATGAATTTAATGTACATGATTCCATAATTATAAGGAAAAGGTGGTCTTCTATTCTTATCCATATATACATTGATATCTGATTTCATTTGAGCTTTTATTTTACATATAGTTACTTTATGCCTTACATACTCAGTACATTATTTCGTACTAATATCCCCATTGCCTGGGGGGAACTGCAATTATGCCTGCAGGTTATAGATTGAAGAAAGGTCCGTGTCGTATAATGATCGAGTTCAACTTATGATTGGTATTCTTCGTTCTTTCCAGAGTTGCCGAGTCTAGAATTTACCTTGGCTTGTATAATTAATGAATACTACGGGGTCTGTCCCGGCTAGGGATTAGTGATTTCTCATTATAGAGGCTTGTAGACGATTATTTTTGTGGGTCAGGTAATCGGTTATAGTCCAATTGAACTTTTATTATACTTTTATTGCATTCTTGTTATCTTCATTATGCTCCATTCTTTTAAAATTCAACTTGGCCTTGTCAGTCCACTAATGTTATTTGGTTGTATTTCGGTTAAATGGTATAGTCAAGTGTGGTATCAGGTACCAGGCGCATCTCTGAAATTTTGGGGTGTGACACAAATATCCTATTTAGTGTAATGTTTGAACTCAATAAAGTAAGGTACACGCGCGAAGCGCGTACACCTAAACTAGTAAGGAGAATAAGAGGGGACATGCATATACAAGATCATTAAGTACAAGTAAAAGAAGATAAGATAATTACATAGATGACAAGTCAATATAGCAATACAACACAATATAAACACAATAAAGTAAGTGCAATGTATATGATGATCATGATGCATGAGATCATCGCACAACCTCTGGGATCGTCGTACAATCCTCGTATACACCTACGGAGGCAAGCCTCTCAACGCAGGACCCATGAAGGATTCGTTAACCCGTATACAATCCACATATCTCATATCTCTTTTTCGATACATCCCTCGAAAAGAGTTTTATAAGGGTTATAATATCTCCTCTCCAACACTTTTCTCGGGAAGGGGTTTATAAAAAGTGTTGTCGGTATTTCTCAGATGGTGCCACGGCGATACCAATGTTTTATGAATGAGTATGCAGATATGAGGATGTAAGGCTTACAACCAATCACAATGAGTTTTTCCACAACCAACCATAATTATATATATATATATATATATATATATATATATATGTATGTATGTGTATATATATATATATATATATATTCACAATCAAGTGAGCTAATATTCACTCATTATTTTCATTTAATTTATGAATTTTCACATGTCTCATATAACAACAAGTGTGAATATATCACAATATACCAATGATACCACATTAGGCATTTCAACAACACAGTAAAATTATTCACATATATTCAAGGCTATCAACATCACATAGGACCCCACACGGTCGCACATATCACATAATATCTCAATTTCAATAGTTACATTACATATAGGCCCCCCACAGGCACAACACATATATAGCCATTTTTCATGATTAGTTCTCACCCTTAACATAAACTTTGTATCATCATTTACTACCCAACTTAGTCTGAAAGAGTTAAGTCATAACCTGTATCAAAAGTCAAAACTGGTCTGCTACACTTTGAATCCACGACTTTACTTTTCACGAATAATTCTGAACTCCACTAAAAACATCAATATAGAATCTATACATCAAAATAAAACCAACGACACCCATATTGACTATTTTTTGTTCGGGATCAAAACGAACCCCCGAAATGAATTTTCGAAAAGAAGAACAAAATTGTAACTTTACTTTAAAAAATGTGTTCTTCATATTTTTAGGAACCTACAGCTGAAAATTCAAGTAAAAAACGAGGATCAATTCGAAGTAAAATTATTTTTAAGCTTTACCAGGTAAAATCTTTGAAATTCAGGTTAAAATCAAGAATCAGAGTTGTTTTGAAGGTTAAATTGATGAAAAAATTACTAATTATAAGATTAAACTATTATTCAAGTGAAAAGGAGTGAAATTGGAGTTTAAAATCAAGCCTTAAGATTTTTTATTTTTGAGAAAAAAGTGTTCTTACCTTAAATTCGTAATAGAATCAAGAAATGAATGTTAATCTAGCTTCTCAAGCTCCACTTTTAAGCTCCCACACTATTAGGGTTTAACTCTCAAAAGAAAGGTGAAAGAATGAGAAAAAACTGGATAAAAAGGCTATTTATACTATACTCGAATACCAGGTAAAGTAAGGCATAAATCGTACTTAGGGAATGCAATTTACCCTTTAAATTTTCTAATTGCACCAGCAACCTAGTGCACCAGATTCTTAAGTCCAAACGGACTTCGACGGGGTATTCAAAATTTTGAGGGCATAATCCTAATATGTTGTAATGTAACTTGACTGACGGAAACTTATTGATGAAACATCACAAATAAAAGAGAGCACACATACAATCCAAATAGTTACAACCACAACGTATCGTATTATGTCCAATTTATAGAAGTATTTACCTTGTATAAAATTGGATTAATAAGAAGCCAAATACCAGTCCAACTAATAGAAGTATTATGGCAAAATGGCTCATTGGGCCCCTGTACTAGGTCGATTTTGTAAGTTAGACACTTCTACTTACATGTTTGTCATCTAGACCCCTGAACCCATTAAAATATAACATTTTAAGCCCTTTTTGGAGAGTGTACCACACTCTCCCACGTCAGCTGCCACATCAGCTGTCACGTGTGTCACGTCATCTGCCACGTCATTTTCAAGCATTTCATAAAATTCCAAGTCATTTTTAAAATGTTACATAACAAATTAGATATTAAAATTAATTTAATTAAATAAGAAAAATTTGAATAATCATGTTTTTATTTTTACTCACAAATTAAAGATCAAATTCATTCCAAATAATTAAAATTCTTCTACAACTATTTTAAATTTTTAACTATAAATTCATATATACAAACATAATGAATTTTTTATTTTTAAATTTGAATATCTTTAACAAATTCACAAAAATTTTAAGTTTTTTCAAGTTTATTCATTAAATTCACTAATTTTTCAATATTCACTATCACTCACTTTCAATTCAAATTTAAATTTTAATCCCCTAAAAAATATAAAAAAAAATTCAAATTTTATTTTAATCCCCCAAAAATATGAAAAAATTTAAATTAAGAGGAAAAATTAAAAAAATAAAATAAAATTTGAATGGGTGGAGGGCTGGAAATGGGGTGGGGTGCTGGGAATGGGGCTGGGTGGGGTGGGGGTGTTGGGAACAGGGCTGGGGTGGTGAGGGGGTGCTGGTAATGGGGCTGGGTGGGGTGAGGGGTGCTTGGAACGGGGCTGGGGTGGGGTGGGGTGCTGGGGCAGGGGCGAGGTGGGGTGGGGGGTGTCGGGACGGGGATGGGTGGGGTGGGGGAGTGGCTGGATAAGGGTTGGGGGTTGGGTGGGGGTGCTGGGACAGGGGCGGGGTAGGGTGGGGGTGTTGGGACGGGGGTGGGTGGGGGGGGGGGGGGGTGGGGGGGGGCGGGGGGTTGGGGAATTGCCTTTTTTTTAAAAAAAATTTATTATTTTTTAATTTTTTAAAATATTTTTAAATTTAAAAACTGAAAAAAAAAATTGAGTGTCATTTTTTTAAAAAATTATTTTAATATAAAATTAGCCCAAAATTGACCCCCACTCGCACTTCAGGCGTGTGACTACACTCTTTTTGTGCTAGTCAGCATTTGAATGCCACATAGGCTCGGTCAACGGTCGATCAAAGGATGCAAAATGTTACTTTTTAATGAGTTCAAGCGTCCAGATGACAAACATGTAAGTAGAAGTGTCAAACCTATAAAACCGACATATTACAGAGTTGCACTGAACCATTTTGCCAAGTACTTTATCAAATACCTTCTATAACAGTGGTTGATACACTAATTAATAATTATGGTTTGTAAGTTACAAGATTTTCTATTTCAACAATAAAGTTGGAAAGAATTCAAGTTTGTGTTGAGTACTTGGATTTTTTAAGTTGTTAGTATTTGAAAATTGAGGCCACCTGTAACCTGATTGTATAAAATAAGTTCACATGTCAATATGTGTCTACTCTTTGGAATAAAACTGGGCACATTCATGAATACAGTACTTGATTAGTATTGTGGACTTGTCACTTTGCAAGTATTCTAGATTTGCGAAGGTCAGATGAAAGTGGTCTAAACTAGTAGATTCGGTTCATGGAAATAACTTTAAGATGTCCTGTTGAGTTATATTTTATACACCCATGTAGAATATAATCTAAGGTCCGTGTTTTTACTTATTTAAGTGCTGAGATCTGCTATAGCCATTTATTTGAGATCTCGCAGTGATATTTGAAGCACAAACAATACATAGATGTTGGAATTCTTGTTTGTTTCTTCTCAATTTGCATAAATCATGTTATCTCCGTTTCATTTTACTTAGCTCCTATCGATTCGATCGGTCCATTTTCCGATGGAGCAGAACAAAAAGATTGACACGCCGGTGATAGTGGCGGCTCCGGCAACCGAGACACGAAACAAAGAGGTTCGTTATAGAGGGGTATTAAAGAGGCCATGGGGAAGGTATGCTGCACATATCAGAGATACTAAAATACGTATATGGCTTGGCACATTTGATACCCCGGAGGAAGCTGCCAGAGCCTATGATGCAGCAGCAAGGGAGCTTCGCGGTACAAAGGCCAAAACCAATTTTCCTCGGACGCTGATGCCGTTAAATCTCAGCAACCACGGCGGTGGATCCTCCGTTAGTACTGCTGCGAGTTTCACGGATCTCAAACAAACCAATCAATCTCGCCGTTTACCTATTACCGGAGTTTCTGCTCCGACGGCTGCGCGTGATTATCGTTATTTGGAGGATTTAACTGCGGCGGAAGTTAGTAACTGCGAACCAAGTAGTCAAAAAGGGACGGTGGCTTTCTTAGGTGGGGGTGATAGCGTGAGTGGGTGTCCAATGCAGAGTGAGTCTGAGTCAGAGTCGATGTTCAGCTACAGCTTTAACCATGTAGAGAAACCGACCATCGCCACCAAGGGTCTCCATTTGGACCTTAACCTTCCACCGCCACCGCCGGAGAACATGTGAAACGCCCATCCTTTTTGCCTTTTAACAATTTTGTATTATCTCTTTTTATTAATTAAGATAATATTCGGCTTTTCAAGTCAACCACAGATAATAATGTAAAATATTATATATTAATAATATTTGTAGTATTTATGTGTTTATATTTTTTATATAGTAATCTGTATTTAAGTTGATGTATTAAAAATAATATAGATATAATATAATTAAATAAAAATTAATAAAAAAATCTTTTATAAATATGATGAAAGGAATGTGGAGAAGATTTTGAGGAACAATTATAACTTTAATCACGTTATGCATGTATTAGAATTTATTTTATTGTTAATATTATAAGTTTTTACGCATTAGTAATACGCTCTTTAATATCAAATAAAGTGTATAATTATTTTAATTTATTAAATTATTTATTTTAGTGAAAAAAGTAAAAATAATAGTGTTTGATCATACGAATTATTTTAATTTAATAAAAAAAAATTTAAAAAGTGAAATTTTTAAAATTTTATTTTTCTCACAAAATTTCAAAAATAACTTCAATTTATATTTATAATCAAACACAACATCAACTCCAACTTAACTTCTATTCTTAAAAAAATTACTGTATTATTTTTCACCGTCAAACGAGACTATTAATATTAGAAGTAACCAGTGGTTGATACACTAATTCCTAATTAGGGTTTGTAAGTTAGTACAAGATTTTGTATTTCAACAATAAAGGTTGCAAAGAATTCCAGTTTGGATTGAGAACTTTGATTTTTAAAGTTGTTAGTATTTGAAAATTGAGGCTACCTGTAACCTGACTGTAAAAAATAAGTTCACATGTCAATACGTGTCTACTCTGGAATAAACTAGGCACATTCATGAGTCCAGTAATTGATTAATGAGATTAATCAATTAATAGCAGGTTTACCTGGAATAGCAGGTTACCCACTATTTTTAATTATATTTAGTATTATGATATATATCAATTATAGTGTATTTCTATCAAAATCTATTTGATGTCTATCAAGATTTGTTGTATTTATCTTTTAATGTAAAACTAAAGACAAATTCCCCCTATAAATAAAAGGTTTCCTTCATTGTAAATCATCCCTCAAGAAAAAAAAAGAATCATTCTCTATATTCTCTCTATTCTTTATTCTTTATTATTTTATAACACGTTATCAGCACGAGACTCTACCGCCTCAAATTTGAAGGCTAAGGCTAAGGTATTATTATTTTTCTTCCTTTTTTTTATGACTAACAATCTTACGAAGTGTGAGTTCGTTGCCCTTCAAAGTTCGGACAAGAACTATATTTTATGGGTGTTTGATGTTGAAATCCACCTAGATGCTATGGATCTTGGAGACGCCATAAAGAATGAAAATACAACATTTAGTCAAAATCGTGCTAAGATTATGATTTTTTTGCGTCATCATCTTGACGAAGTTTTGAAAATTGAGTACCTTACTACTAAGGACCCACTCATATTGTGAAATGAACTAAAAGAAAGGTTTGACCACTTAAAGATGATCATCCTCCCGAAAGCACGATATGAGTGGATGCATCTAAGATTTCAAGACTACAAGTCTGTTCATGAATATAATTCTGCCATGTTCAAAATTTCTTCTCAATGGAAAAAATGTGGAGAGACGGTCAATGATGATGATATGATGGAAAAGACATTCTCCACTTTTCATGCCTCGAATGTGCTATTACAGCAACAAGATCGACAAAAAGGTTTCAAGAAGTATACTAAACTGAGTTCTCATCTTCTTGTGGCTGAACAAAATAATGATTTGTTGATGAAAAATCATGAGAACCGACTACCTGGATCTGCACCATTTCCTGAGGTGAATAATGTGCACGCTCACCATGCTAGGCGTGGAAAAGGTTGCGGCCCTGGTCGTGATGACCGAGAAAGAAATCATGTTCCGGGTGTTAATCATTCATCTAACAAAAAGAAAAAAAATGCGAAACATGAAACAATTACTTGTTAGAAGTTTATGTTGGGTTTGAATCACCCTTTATTATTCAATATCTTGAACCATTAACGGGAGATATGTTCACTGCTCGATTTGCAGATTATCGATTTGATGAGATAGTGTTTCCAAAATTAGGGGGAGAAAATAGTAACATCAAAAGAGAAATTTTGCAAAAAAATTCATCACTATCTCATCTTGATCCGCGTGCTTCTATTTGTGAGTAATAAGTGCAAAAGATTATTCATCTGCAGAAAATTGCAAATCAAATGACGGACGCATTAACTGATTTGAAAAGGATTACCAAATCACATATTCCTGCAGAGGATGTCCCAATTCGA
Organism: Capsicum annuum; assembly: GCF_002878395.1. Taxonomy (NCBI): domain Eukaryota; kingdom Viridiplantae; phylum Streptophyta; class Magnoliopsida; order Solanales; family Solanaceae; genus Capsicum; species Capsicum annuum. The sequence goes on along the minus strand of NC_061112.1, from coordinate 128,219,011 downwards.
ATTGATGTCTCTAAAGGACCATCCACTAGTGTCATAGCTAATGAATCTAAAGCACGCTTGAAGCGTGGCAGACCATTAAGTTCTAAGGATTGAAATCCTAAAAAAAAAAATGGTCAAGATGACACTACGAAAGATCCTCATATGGAAGCTCAAGATTTGAGCAATGTTGATGTTCATGAAGGAATCAATAAGCTTGAGACTCAAGAAAATGAGGAACTATGCATAAATTCAAGTGATGTTGAAACTAATTTGAATCGATCTGAAATAGTAGTGGAGCATGTCTTTGCATTCAATATTGCAACAAAAATCATGCAAGATAGAGAGGATCTTGAACCTCGATCTGTCACAAAATGTCGACAAAGAAATGACTAGCCAAAATGGCAAGAAGCAATTCAATCTGAATTGAATTCACTTGCCAAACGTGAAGTTTTTGGACCTATAACTCAAACACCTAATGGTGTTAAGCCTGTTAGCTATAAATGGGTCTTTGTGCGAAAAAAAATGAGAAAAATAAAATACAAAGGTATAAAGCATGACTTGTTGCACAAGGATTTTCACAACGTCCTAGTGTCGATTATGATGAGACATATTCACCAGATATGGACGCAATAACATTGTGTTATCTTATTAGTTTCACTATCCATAAGAGACTTGAAATGTATTTGATGGATGTGGTAACAACTATCTATATGAATCACTTGATAGTGAGATATACATGAAAATTCTCGAAGAATTTAAAATGCCGAAAGCATATAGTTCAAAGCCTCGAGAAATGTATTCCATTAGATTGCAAAGATCATTGTATGGTTTGAAGCAATCTGGACGTATGTGGTATAACCATTTTAGTGAATATTTATCTAAAAAAGGTTATACGAATGATGAAATTTGCCCATGTGTTTTCATAAAGAAAACAACGTTAGAGTTTGTTATACTTGCTGTTTATGTCGATGACATAAACCTTATTGGAACGTCAATAGAGCTTCAAAAGACAATTGATTACCTAAAGAAAGAATTTGAGATGAAAGATCTCGGAAAGACAAAGTTATGCCTTGATTTGCAAATTGAGCATTTAACAAACAATATTTTTGTCCATCTGCGTACACAGAAAAAAGTGTTGAAACGATTCTATATGGATGGAGCACATCCATTAAGTACTCCGATGGTTGTTCGATCACTTGATGTGAATAAGGATCCATTCCGACCTCAAGAAAAGAATGAGGAACTCCTTGGTCCTGAAATACCATATCTTAGTGCAATTAGTGCACTAATGTATCTTGAAAATACTGTAAGGCCTGATATTGCCTTTTCAGTAAATTTGCTAGCAAGGTATAGTTCTGCTCCTACTAGAAGACATTGGAATGGGATCAAACACATATTACGATCTCTAAAGGGGACTACCGATATGGGCTTATTTTATTCTAAAGAATGCAGTTCCAATTCTGTTGGTTATACTGATGCTGGGTACTTATCTGACCCGCATAAAGCTCGGTCTCAAACAGGCTATGTATTCATATATGGGGGTACTGCCATATCTTGGAGATCAATAAAGCAGTCTATCATAGCTACTTCATCGAATCACGCTGAGATTATAGCTATTCATGAAGAAAGCCGGGAGTATGTGTGGTTGAGGTCCATAATACATCTCATTCGAGAAAAATATGGCTTGAAATGTTACAAAGTACCCATAATTTTATATGAAAATAATGCAGCATGTATAGCACAACTGAAAGGTGGATTCATAAAAGGAGATAGAACGAAACACATTTCTCCAAAACTCTTCTATACACATGAACTCCAAAAGAATGATGATATTGACGTACAACAGATTCGTTCAAGTAATAATGTGACTAATTTATTCACCAAGTCTCTTCCAACTGCAACTTTCAAGAAGATGGTGCACAAGATCGAAATGCAAAGATTCAAGGATGTTCGCATTAGAGGGAGTTAATACGAGTTGTATTCTTTTTCCCTTACGAGGTTTGTCCCACTAGTTTTTCTTGTAAGGTTTTTAATGAGGCAGCCTATATGCGTATTGTTAGACATTCAAGGGGGAGTGTTATGATATATATCAATTATAGTGAATGTCTATCAAGATCTATATGATTTCTATCTGGATTTGATGTATTTGTCTTTTAGTGTGAAACTAGGGGCAAATTCCCCCTATAAATAGAAGGGCTTCCTTCATTGTAAATCATCATTCAAGAGAAGAAATAAAAATTACTCTCTCTATTCTCTCCACTCTTCTTCTCTATTCTTTATTGTTTTATAACATTTACAACTTTTTTCTTTCTCATTTTTGAACTCCTGCTCCGTAATTCCCTCCCTCCTCCATAAATCTCTCTTCCACTCTCTCCTTACATATTTTGATATCTATTTTCTTGTTTTAGTACCAATACAAGCGTATTATGTAAAATATAAGCGTGATTACATTGAAATTATGTGAAATATATTCTTGTTTGACTCTCCTAATCCAACGAAAAGTATATAATTTCTTCTCTATATAATTCTTATATGGTGAGTCAGGTGTGTTCCTACTAGAAGTGTTCAAGTTTGGATAAAATTGGCCTAAATTAAAAAATCAAATCGATTAAATAAATCAAACTTTATTTGATTTGTACGTACGTCAATATATAATATACAATTGAAATGGGGAATAAAAAGTTATTCTAAAAAGTGGTAATTGTGATGACTTTCAATGGTGAATGCTGCTGTTTTGCTTTAATGGTGAATATTATTGAAAAAAATATTGAATTGAAAGTAATAAAGAAGAAAAAAGACACAATGGAGTATTTGCAATTTTGGTAAAGGTGAGGCTGAGACGGATAGTGTCTATTTCGGAAAATCAGTTCGGATTTATGCCCGGCCGCTCGACGACGGAGGCAATCCATCTGGTGCGGAGGTTGGTGGAGCAGTATAGGGAGAGGAAGAAGGATCTGCACATGGTGTTTATCGACCTGGAGAAGGCATACGACAAAGTCCCCAAGGAGGTGCTTTGGAGATGCTTGGAGGTGAGTGGAGTACCGCTGGCATATACCAGAGTAATTAAGGATATGTATGATGGAGCGAAAACCCAGGTGAGGACGACGGGAGGAGACTCAGAGCATTTCACTGTCCGGACAGGATTGCATCAGGGATCTACTCTTAGTCCCTTTTTGTTTGCGTTGGTGATGGATGTGTTGACGCGGCGCATTCAAGGAGAGGTGCCGTGGTGTATGCTTTTTGCAGACGATGTAGTGCTGATAGATGAGACTCGAGGGGGTGTGAATGACAAATTAGAGGTGTGGAGGCAAACTCTTGAGTCTAAAGGGTTCAGGGTGAGCAGAAGCAAGACAGAATATGTGGAATGCAAGTTTAATGACGTGAGGCGGGAGAATGAGGTAGTAGAGAAGCTGGAAGCACAGGAGGTATGTAAGAGGGATAAGTTCAAGTATCTTGGGTCCGTGATCCAGAGTAACGGTGAGATTGACGAGAATGTCTCGCACCGTTTGGGGCGGAATGGATGAAGTGGAAACTCGCGTCAGGGATGCTGTGTGATAAGAAGGTGCCGCCCAAGCTTAAAGGCAAATTCTACAGGATGGTAGTCCGTCCGGCCTTGTTGTATGGAGCGGAGTGTTGGCCAGTTAAGAACTCCCACATCCAAAAAATGAAGGTGGCAGAAATGCGGATGTTGCGCTGGATGTGTGGACTGACTAGAGGGGATAGAGTTCGGAATGAGACTATTCGGGAGAAGGTTGGTGTGACTTCAGTGGAGTGCAAGATGCGGGAAGCACGATTGAGATGGTTCGGACACGTGAAGAGGAGGGGCATGGATGCCCCGGTCCGTAGGTGTGAGAGGCTAGCGTTGGATGGTTTTAGGCGGGGTAGGGGTAGGCCGAAGAAGTAATGGGGTGAGGTGATTAGGCGGGACATGGAACAGTTACAGCTCACCGAGGACATGACCCTAGATAGGAAGGTCTGGAGGGCGCGAATTACGGCAGAGGATTAGGGCCAGTTTGGGTCGCTAGTGTAGGAAATTACTTGGTGGGGGTTTTATTCCTGTTATGATTCCGTGTTCCGTGTTCCATGTTTTATTACGAATCTGTGTGCTTTCCTCTGCTTTCCTCTGTTTATATTACGTATGGGTGTCGTATTTATGATATGTAATCTGCTTCTGTGCTTTACTATGTGTTTGTGTGGTATCTCGTGCCTTGAGCCGGGGGTCTATCGGAAACAGCCTTTCTACTTCATCAGAGGTAGAGGTATGGACTGCGTACATCTTACCCCCAGACCCCACTAGGTGGGAATACATTGAATTTGTTGTTGTTGTTGTTGGTAAATAGGTCATACTCCTAAAAATATTCTGTTAGAATAAATATAGGCATCTTTATTATATCATACTATTCATTTTTTTTAATTTAAATTTAAAATATTTTAAAAGTGATTATATTTGAAAAGTTACTTTTATAGGTATTAAAATATCTCACGGTCTAAAAAAAAATTACACTATCAGTGATATTAATTAATCTCTTGATTAATATTGTGGACTTGTCAGTTTTCAAGTATTCTATGTTTGCGAAGGTTCTATGAAAGATGTCTGAACTAGTAGATTATGTTCATGGAAATTACTTTAAGATGTCCTGTTGAGTCATATTTTATTCAGCCACGTAGAATTTACTTTTAACACCTAAACTTAATTTTTACTTATTTATCTTTCTTAACATTTTTAAGAAGAAGGGGGCGGGTGGTGACGAATTTAGAAAGTAAAAATTATGATGGAAGTGGGGATAGAAGAAAAATGAAAGATAGAGGTGGAGGGGTATGTAAAAGATGAAGAAATAGGGGTGGGATATGAAGAAAATGGTTTTATTTATATCTATCTATATATATAGATATATTTTAAATTTGCATCAATTTAAGGAGTGAAAATAATATATTTTATAAATATTAAAAGAATAAATAAATAAAAATTAAATTTAAATATTAAAATGAATTAGGAGGAGAAGTTCAGTGAGAAAAATATCTCTTTTCCCTGTAATCTAAGGTCCGTGTTTTTACTTATTTAAGTCTGAGATCTGTTATATCTACTGTTACTTGTCTGTCAATACGATCGGTCCATTTTCCGATGGAGCAGAACAAAAAGAGTGACGCGCCGGTGGCGGTGGCGGCTCCGGCAATCGAGACAAGAAGAGGTTCGTTAGAGAGGGGTAAAGAAAAGGTCACGGGGAAGGTATGCTGCAGAAATCAAAGATCCTTATACTAAAACACGTGTATGGCTCGGCACATTTGATACCCCGGAGGAAGCTGCCAGAGCCTATGATGCAGCAGCAAGGGAGTTTCGCGGTACAAAGGCCAAAACCAATTTTCCTCGGACGCTGACGCCGTTAAATCTCAGCAACCACGGCGGTGGATCCTCCGTTAGTACTGCTGCGAGTTTCACGGATCTCAAGCGAAACAATCAATCTCGCCGTTTTCCTATAACCGGAGTTTCTGCTCCGACGGCGGCGCGTGATTATCGTTATTGGGAGGATTTAACTGCAGCGGAAGTGAGTAACTGCGAACCGAGTAGTCAAAAAGGGACGGTGGCTTTCTTAGGTGGGGGTGATAGCGTGAGTGGGTATCCGACACAGAGTGAGTCTGAGTCATTGTCCATGTTCAGCTACAGCTTTAACCATGTAGAGAAATCGACCATCGCCACCAACGTCGGAGAACATGTGAATGGCCGTCTATTTCTCACTACGAATTTTGTATTCATCTCCGTTTCTTGAATGTTTGCAAAACAAGTTTATACTTCATGTTTTTAAAATCAATCAACACATTAGGTTGTACATGTTAATATAGTGCTTTTCACCCCGAAAAATCAAACTCTTCCCTTGACATTGAACAATAACTATACCCTTCTCTTTATTTCATTCAATGTTTATTTTATCATTATAATTTTAATTTTATATTTATATAATATCTTTTTATATTATATGTGATAAATATTTTTTTAACATAGATATTATTAGTAATTTATTTAAGTTTATTAATTTTATAAGTAAATTAATATTTTTTTATAAGTTTATCATAAAATTTAATGTTATTTTTTAAGATCATTATTTTAATATTATATATATTCAAGAGTCGTTTAGTGTGAGGTATAATTATAATAATTTAAAAATAAAATTTATAATTATTTATCCTACATTTAATTAAGTGTATTAGGTAGTCTCAAAATTATTTATCGCACTATTTATACCACAGTGATGAGATAAGTTATCACACATAGATATTAGTATAACTTATTTTGTGATAACTAATCCCGGAATAACTTGTTTTCAAACAATCCATCCCTAAATATGTGTGTGTATATATGTATGTACATGCATGTACGTATGTTTTCATGTTTTATCACTCTCTTGCTACATTTATTTTATATTACTTAACTTTTTGCTGATATAACACAATACTTAAGAAAATTTTACTTAGAGAAATATTTTGCTAAATTAACCTTATTAATGATAATTTGAAACTTTAAATTTATTTATACTGTTACTTTATATAATTATTTAACACTAAAGGGTAGAAGAAAAATATAATATAAATCTCTTGATTTCACAAATCGAGTAGATAAATTAAAACATCTATTTTTAGTATGAGAATCAAGTGATAAGAAACGATATTATCTATTATTTATATCAGTAAATAAGTTATGATTGTCATTAATAGAGTATTACATATTTTATAATTCATATAAATAAATATAATTTTTAAAATTTGACCTTATTTTTATTTGAGAAAAACATCTAGTACCTCCGAACTATGACCAAATTTGTTACGACACACGTCAACTTCATGGGGGTCCTATTACCTCTTAAACTAAATTTTAACGTATTTTTGTCAATTTTTTTAGATAACGTAATACCTTTGGTCAATCATTTTAAATGGCGTGACACCTTTGATGTGGACTCTATTTTATGTAATAAAAATGTCACATTAGCACAAAAATTGACAAAAATATGCTAAATTTGAGTTCAGGGAATAGTAGGACCTCTGTGAAGTTGGATTGTGTCGTAACAACTTTGACTATAGTTCGAGGTGGTACTAGAGGCTTATCGCTTTCATTTATTGTTTGTATTTTCTGCATTGAAATATGTTTATAAAATTAGTATTACTTATTATTTTCATTTGTAAAATAAATATTATAGTTTTGATTATTATTAATTAAACTAATTTTTTTATCATGCTAATTTACTTCATAAAGATCATCATTAGGTTATATACTTAATCCTTAGTATTTCTTACTTTTTTTCCTAGAAGATAATGTTTATATTTTTATGAAAATTTTGTTATATGATTTTTTTTTAAATAAAAATATGATGATTTTAAAGAAGTTAAAAAAAAAAAGAATAAAAAAATTGATGATAAAATGGTAAAATAGAAATTTTAAAAAGTTAATTAGGATAAAGGGAGAAGTATAATTATTGTTCAAAGTTAAAAGGAGAAGTTTGATTTTGGAGAGGAAAAATGATTTTGACGCATATAGTACTATATAATATTGTATAAGAGTATATATTACATTATGTGGTACAATAATTATGTTAGGTAGGTATATTTTTGAAAATTAACTAATACCCTATTGAGAATATTCTTAATACATATTCGTAAGGTCTCTTAGATAAATAATTTAAGTTTCTTAGTATTTGGTTATGAAACCATAGATGTAATTTTTAACTAATTTTATGTAAAAAAAAAAAAAAATGAAGGATACAAATTAAGGTAAAATACCAGAAAGGAGTGCCTTTATGTTCTCTCCTCTATTTCAAAATAATTAAATTATTGAGCTATAAGACACTCTTTCAGAAAAATCTTTTTGGACATAAATTATAGGTTATTTTTCATTATTATTTTTTAATTGTTTTTAAATTACTCTCTTAAAAAATATGAAGTACTTAAGAACAGTATTAAATGAAAGCGTAAAATTTTAAAAAAAATTCAACACATCTCTTGAAAAATGAATAATTTATTTATTTGAATATTAAAAAATAATTCAACAATCCATTTTTTTTGAAATGGAGAGTAATGGTTAAGAGTCTTTTATTTTGATATCTATGTTACGGGACATAATATTATACTCTCTCCATTTTAAAAAAAATGACCTAATTTAACTTGACACGACGTTTAAGAAAATAAAGAAAATAAAGAAAATTTTTAAATTTTATGATCCTAAATTAATGTAATGTCAAATTTAACAGAATGTCATTTGATCTTATGATCTTAACCATACCATATGAAAAGTTGAAATTAAAGTTTTGCTAAAAAATAAAAGGAGTCATTATTTTTTAAATAGATTAAAAAAATCTATCATTCTTTTTGAAATGGAGAAAGTATTTGTAATACTATTAGGGGTCGTTTGGTAGAGTGTATAAGAACAATGCAGAATATAATGTATTAGTAATATTTGCATTAGTAATGCTTGTATTAGTTATACATGTACTGTTTTTTATACATTGTTTGGTTTGATGTATAAGAAATAATACATCTTACATAATTTCTATAAAAAAAATGTTTGTGTACAAAAATATCCTTTTTTTTATTTTGTACATTTTTTTTTTGCAACAGAGTTCTTTGTCGTCTCAAACATAATTAGTATTGTTGAACTAATACATAGAGGTTTAGGATTAATTGCAAGACCTTTATCTTTGCGTATGAAATGTTACGTTGACGGATTAACATAGTCGAAACAAAAATAAAATATAAAACGTAAAATTAAGAAATAGTTTTAATTTTTTTTAATCTTTATGATAGTCTTGTTTCTGTTACTACTTCCTCCGTTTAAAAAAGAATGATTTACTTTACTTTTTAATCCATTTTAAAATGAATGACCCTTTTCTTTTTTGGTAATACTTTAATTTCAATTTTACACGTGTCATGCTTAAAATCACAAGATTGAAGAACATTTTAATACATTTGACACAACTTTAATTTAAAATCATAAAAATAAAAAATCTTTTTTACTTTCTTACATTTCGTGCCAAGTTAAATTAGATTATTTTTTTGAAACAAAAAGAATATTTATTATGTTAATATTCATTATTTCTATATTATATTTTTTATAAACTATTTTTATTTTGGACATCAATTTCTCCACCTCACTTTTGAGATAGTGCTACTATTGCATTTCATTAGCTAATATATTTGGATATTAAATTTATTATTACTATTACATAATTAAAACAGTGAAACAAAATGATTATGATGAGACTATGGTAAAAATTTACACACATCTGATTTGTATACAAAATAATTCTTTTATCATAATTATATAATTAAATTAAGTAAAATATATATTAATTAATTATAATTAAGTAACATGAACTTTAAATTGCGTAAGTTTTACCTGACACCACTTAGGTGTTGTGTAATAGGTAGGGTCCAGGCGCCGCTTATGAGCTATCTCCGTTCACATTTGCCCAAAAAAGATCCCATTTTATTCTATTGTCAGTCAAAGTCAAACACACGCCATACAATTTTAGCTAAGCTGCCTTTTTCCATCACCAAATGACTTTCCTCCAATTTTTAAGAACTCAACTAAATGACAAAACTATCCCTCCATTCAACAACCCACCCACGTCAACTTGCTCATCTTTTTTGTCATTTCTCAATCCCCAGCTCATACCCACAATGAATGAATAGAGACAAAAAATAAAAAAGGCAAAAAAAAAAAGTAAACAAGAATTGCTTTCTTCTTTCTCCATCTCTAAATTCTTGAATTATACCCCCCAAAAAAAGGCAAAGAGACTCGTATGAAGATGGAAAATTTATTTTTACTTTAATTTTTTTTTTTTCAGATTCTGAGACCCTTTTGGGAAATTCGAATTGGGTTTGGATTTTCTTGGATGATGGCGTTTAATCCTAGTAGTAAAATGGACCCACAAACGGCTGCTGAAAAAGCCGTTTCAGTGATCGGGTTAGGTTATGATTTGACTAGTGATATCCGGTTGACGGCATGTAAAACCGGTCCGACCGGGTCCGGTTTGATTGAGGTTGATCAAAAGTCGACTAAGGACTTGGTGGTGCCTGGTGGGGTGGTGGTTTCTAATGTTTCGACTTCTATTAAGTGTGATAAAGGTGAACGAACTAGGTTTCGCTCTGATGCTCTTTCTTTTAATCAGGTAAATAAATTTTTTGTTTCTGTTTTTCTGCTTTAAATTTTTTTACTTGTATTTATTGAGTTTTTTGGGAACTGGGTAACTGTGTTTTTTTTTTTTTTTATAAAGATTTTGTATCTGATGCTGTTCATTTGCTGAAAATGATTTGAAAAATGATAGTGAAGAGCTCGTGATCAGTTCAATTTTGATGGTTTGACTGAATTGCTTTGAGGAAATGTAATTTGCTTTAAATTAGGACTGGAATTGTTTCTAAAAAAGGATGAAACTTGTGTGTTTTTCTTCCTACTAGTGGAGTTGGAACACTTCAAATTAATTTTTGTTTGTGATTAACTGATGCTTTTGAGCTGAGGGTATATGGAAATAGCTTCTCTACCTTCGCGAGTTAGGGGCAAGGCTGCATATACACCACCCTTCCCAGACTAGAAAAGTGGGATTACACTAGGTATGTTGTTTGATTAACTGATGTGCCCAAAGATAGAAAGAGTTACTAGTGTTGCTATTTCAAGTCTCATACTTGAAGAAAAAGTAATGTAGCTAAATTCTGGTGATTTAAGTACAATTTGGATAGAGGTGTTAAGCTATCTAGTCTTGGATAAAGTTTTGCTCGGTTCACGTAGTTGCATGTGAAGGTTTATGGTAACAGTTGGCCATAAAATAGGTCTTATTGAAGTATTGGTTATTGGATAAAGTTTTGTCTGGTTGGTGTAGTCACGTAGTTGCATGTGATGTTTTCTGGTAGCATTTAGGCCATAAAATAGGTCTTCTAGAAGTATCGGTTATTGTATGACAACTAAGTACGTCTATCTCTTTGGCTTCTGGAACTTTGTCACTGTTCGAATTCAACTTTGATAAATGAGGAGATTCAAGTTGTTAAGTGAGATTTGTTTTTACCTATTTTGGGGGTGGAGTAAATTTCCCTTTTGTTTCTTTTAAAAGAAAAACAATAATTTAAGAGGTCAGTTTGCGTTTCCTCTGGGGCATTTTAGTTTTTTTGTGCAGTTATGAGCTATCATGATTGTTTCCATTTGATAATTGCTTGGGAAAGATGACTTTTTGGTACCTGTTAGATTAAGTGTTGAAACTTGTTTAGCGAAACTCCAATAATTATGCTTTTTTTGATAATTCATTTCAGCCTAATGTTTTCTACGTTCCTGTGCATATCTGACTAAACTTACCTTCTCTGACCTATCATCTGCTCATTGCATTCAGATGTCAGAGCAAATGAATCAGGAGTTGTCACTGTCCGGTAAGATACCTTCTGGTTTGTTTAATGCGATGTTTGGTCATAAGGGATGCTGGCAAAATGATGCAGCTTCGACAAAGCTTCTTGCTTTTGATGGTTGGTTCATGACCTTGTACAATATCGAGTTAGTGAGATCTCATCTAACACTATCTGAGCAAGTGAAGCAAGATGTGCCTTCTTCATGGGATCCTCCTGCACTTGCAGAGTAAGAGCTTCTCATCCATAATTGTTTGAACAACTACTTTTCATGTGCCAGGATTTTATACATAAAGGCTGTGTGTGTTTTAAAAATCTCAAGGATATATCTGGTACATGCTCCTTTATGAAATAGGACATGAGATGAATTGGATTCGCAGAAGGTCTGAATTAGGAGCTGCAAATTTTAGCACAGAAGCATCTTTTCCCCATATTGTGCTTTGTGTTTGGAAACTAAGGAAAGGAAGGGAAAGAAGACAAACTGAAAAGGATGGATATCATGGAGAAAGAGAGATCTGAGATTGTTTCTTTTGGTTGGGTAAATTACATTAGGATATTATTGAGAGTAAAGATCTGTTTCCTCCTTTAATTTTCTTTTCCCTCCGCCTAAGTCAAATGAGAAAATATTCTCTCCTATGTGTTTCTGTCCGAAAACATTATCAATGCTTTCCGCTTTTTCTATCATGAAGTAGTGAAACTTTTAATAAGGGAGAAGGGAATGGAAAAAAAAATGACTGATGAACTTCCTATCGATTATAACTTATATACTAATGTGGATAATGGTGGAAAAAATTAACTATACACTTGTACGGTTTTCCAGGTTTATTGAAAAATATGGCACCCATATTGTTGTTGGTGTAAAGATGGGAGGTAAAGATGTAATTCACATAAAGCAGCTGCAAAGTTCCATTCTTCCGCCAGTCGAGGTGCAGAAATTACTTAAGCAATTAGCTGATGAAAAATTTTCAGAAGATGTAAATGGATGCCAGATAGCAAATTCTGTTAGATCCTCTGACAAATCAAAGGTAAACTAGATCTTATATTTCATTCTGTAGTTCAACTTCCTTTTCTTTTAATGTGTAGATTGTGTGTGTGTGTGTGGGGGGGGGGGGTGTGTGTGAATAGTGTGTTGACTAATGTTTGTAGTGTAATATTTTACCTAACTTCATAGTAAATAGTTGAACTTGAGTACGAGGAGCATGTTCTTTGTATTGATTCAACCAACTTTTCCATCATCAATTGCGGAAACAAATAAGTTAGAATATTTTACATGGAAAATGTTCCCGTTCAAGGGAAGTAAAACCACGACTAACATAGGAAGGAGCTCTTTCAAAACTTTACTAAAACAAATGAGCAGCTTTTGGTTATAATCTATAATCTAAAGAGACTAAATCGAGCCATTAACACCAATCTACAATCACTTTGACCGTAGCTACAACTTCAAGCTACCTCTAGCTAAAAGTACGATGTTTTCTCTCAGAAAATCACCTAAGAACAATGCTTCTAGAAAAAGCAAATTGAATTACAAATCAAAACAACTTGTAGCATTCATGGAACTTCAACACTAGTTGTAGTTTTGGTTCTTCAGTTTTATCTCTCTTCTTGCTCACATTAACTTGCTTTTGCTCTCAAGCTGCTCTCACTATAAGTGCATAAATTTGCAAGGAAGCAATTTCTTCAATATATAGAACACGCGCTAGCAACAAGGATTAAGTGATAGACATGAATTGGACAAAATCTGCTAACCCTAGAGTATAAAGGAAGTATTGAAGAAAACTCACAGCTTTCCTTAAACAACTCGTATTTTGACTCTACTTCCTTGTAAACTTGGACTTCACACTAACATGCAAGATCTGTATCATAATAAAACATGTTACACGTGAAAGTGACTCCTAGCTCCAGTGGGATCAAGTACCAGACATGTCGACAGAACCACATCCAAGGACCAGGTTCTTCAGCTTGTGAGACTCGGTCCAAAATAGCTTTATTGTTCGTTAATCATCAAAATCAAATATCAACATAGATTCTTTAATGTTTCCTTTTGTTGTACCACCTAAATGTGGAAAAAAATATTTAAGGCATGACAATGAGTACATACTCAAACCTTTAGATATTTTCAGATGCTTGTTGACTTGAGGATGTCTTTTGCTTGCCCAACTAATTCTGTCAGTTCTAAGATATTTCAGCTTACCAAGGGCATATGACCTTTGATAGGAAGATTTGGAGGGCATTGATTAGGGTAGAAGGTCAGTAATCAAGTGTTGCCACACTTTATGTGGGAGAGGTAGGGGCTAGCCTCTTCCTCCCCTTATTATTTTGTAACCTCTTAGTCTCTTATTAGTATTATTATTTAGTCACATAATGTCTTATTAATATTATTTAGTAGCACATAGTCTCTTATACTTCAATGTGTATTACACTTTGCTTCGTACCTCGCTATTTTTCTGTCATATTTTTGTTGCAAGCCTTCTTTGACAACCTTTCTTTTAAGCCGAGGGTCTATGAGAAACAATCTCTCTACCCCACACAAGGTCGAGGTAAGGTTTGTGATCAGATCCTGCCCTTCCTAGACCCCAGTTGTGGGTTTATTCTAGGCTAAGTTACTCGGACTCTTTACTTTCGGTGCCGCACCCGTGTCGACACGACATGGTCGTGGGTGTGGGATCCGTACCTGAACTAGTCAACCGATTTTGGGTACTTTGACCAAAATCGATTGGAAAAGTCCGAACAAATTTTAGAAATTCTGTAATCAAAACAAAAGTTAAGGTGAAATTGAAGAAAATGGAATACCTTGTATATAGAAATTTCTATGTTATTGCTTTTCTTTTTCTCTCCTTCCAAAATTTTCTTCTTGAACAATATTTTCTCCTCAAGTTTTTCATATAATATCTCATAATTTATGTTTAATAACTCTATTTTTAGATAGTTAAATTATTTTTTGCCAAATCCCCACACCCGTATGCATCCCTAGATCCATATCTCCGAATCTTTAAATTGACAATGTGAAGGGTCCGACCTCTAGAGCCGTACCCTTATCGGACAGCTGCACCCGAGTCCGAGCAACTTAGATACTAGGTACGTTGTTGTTGTAGGGTCATTAACCCATTTTACTGATGGGACTGGATGATTGGTGTGGTTTATGGCTGTTGAGGATTTAGGGGTTGCAAATGGTGTGTTGGCTCAAATTTGGGCGGATTGAAAACTAGTTAAATAAAAATGCGTCAAAACTCAAGCCACCCATATTTCATGCAGTTAAATATAGGTTGGGTCAGAAATGAGCTTTATATGTTAGAAAACAATGTCAACTTTTGGGATTAAAATATCGTGTCCAACGCCATTTATTCATGGCACAAATGTTGTTTGATTTTGTGAAAAGCCTTGTATATTACCGATTTAGAGTATAAACTTTTATTTTCATTAATGGGTAGTGTACGAGAAAGAAAATGTTAAAACGAAATAGGGAAGACTTATAAAAGTTACAATCATTATCTTTTAAAATAACCCCTTTTGACTTTTAAAGTAAAAGTAGTATATTTTGGCAATGAAATGCAAATAGAATTATGAGTAATGTTTCAAAAATCACTTAATAATGAATCAAATTTTCACGTTTTTCATTCCTAATAATTTTTTCCATTGTGCAACAAAGCACAATTACATATTTTACATAGGCGACGTATAGTAGGTAATAAATTACTCTATTTCCTTTTCTTTTCTTTCAATCAAACTCAATAACATTGGGCATTAATTGAGCATCCACATGATATGGAGCAATTACAGCTTACAGAGGACATGATCCTTGATAGGAAGGTGTGGAGGACGCGGATTAGGGTAGAGGGTTAGGGGGTGGGAGCGCGGCGGTAGTAATAGGGGAGTGCTCCTTTGGGTCTGGAGTTTTTGGTTCGTAGTGTTGGGGCTGTAGTTTTTGGGGTTAGTGGTGTTGGCTTTTTTGCATCCCGTACTAGTTTATTATGCACTTATCTTTTGTGTTTGTTCTATTGTTAGTTTGTTTTGTGCACCATACTAGTTTGTATCTGCTTACTTTTTGTATTTGTTATACTATTATTGGTCCTAAGCTGGGGGTCTATCGGAAACAACCTCTCTACTTCTCTTGAGGTAGTGGTATGGTCTGCGTACACTCTGCCCTCCCCAAACCCCACTAGGTGGGAATACACTGGGTATGTTGTTGTTGTTGTTGTTGCTCTTTGGCTCCAACAGAAGGATTTCTACTATAATGTAACGTGAACAAATAATGTCTAAGGTAATAATATAGAGTTGCTTGAGATATTGGACTAATCTTCAAAAATTCAGTTAATGTCCAAAAGAAGCTTAATAGATGAATTGTTTTTGGTAGCCTGTTAGGATTTTTAGGGAAGGATCGAGTCACAGGAATATCAAAATCAATGAACTTCAACTTTCGCTTGCCTTTGTTCTAATTCCTAGATTGACCTATTTTGTATATAATTCAGGTCGTTAAAGGGAAGTTGAAATCTTAAGAACGCAAAGGAAGAGTGAACTATGATCTCTTGTTTTTTGGTTCAAGTACAACTTGTTTTATTCCTCTTTAATAGGGAGTCTTATGACAATAAGTCTAATAATCCTTATGAAATTAGGAAACATAAATTCTATTCTAAAAAATAGCGACAGCTAAACCTAATCTTTATGAAACAAGGAAACATAGCTCCTCTTCTATATTAATA
The DNA here is from genome assembly GCF_002878395.1 of Capsicum annuum. Classification (NCBI taxonomy): domain Eukaryota; kingdom Viridiplantae; phylum Streptophyta; class Magnoliopsida; order Solanales; family Solanaceae; genus Capsicum; species Capsicum annuum. Next base: position 128,202,965 of record NC_061112.1, on the reverse strand, counting down.
AAAAAAGCTACTAAAAATATAATTAAATACTTAATTTTATTGGCTTCCCTTCAGGCATATGTCTAGTGCACAAACACATCCATAACATAGCCTTAGCCTGATCACCTTTATTCAACCTATTTCCAACCCACATTACCTATTTTATTATGGATCGAGTATGGTTGGACCCATTTTAACCCATATTTTAAATGGGCAGGTTGGATATGGTTTTACAACAGGTGGGTTGAGCACATTTGGATAAAAATTGCCGGCACTAGTTTAAGTTTACATAAACAACAATTCAGAATAGACTTCTGTAGATTCATAGAATGATGCTGGCACTGAAGCAACAATATTCTGGCTAATATTAGTTATGGTGTTTGTTAGTTTTCTTTTCTTAAAGGACATTCAGAGTGTTCCACTGCCTCCACTCTCCAGTTAGTTTAAGCTAGTCTGCTCTCTTCTAAGATTGAGAATGATTTAACTATGCTATTACAATGGAAAAGATTTATCAATATGATTTTAGAATTTCTTGAAATGGTAAAAAGAACTACTGTAAATTTATGTGCAAAGTCATACTCCCTCCATTTCGATTTATATGCATAGTTTAGTTGTGCACTAAGTTTAAGAAAGAAAGAAAGATATTTTAAACTTGTGATCTTAATTATACCATACAAGACTTCTGAAACTTGCTATATTATTTGTGTGGCTATGAATGGCTTGTCATTAGGGACAAAATGGGAAGTTCAAGTTAAACTTTTTCCAAATTTAGAGAAGTGCCACTCTTTTGGATAGTGCTAAATAAGGAAATAGTGTCATTATTTTTAGAACGGAGAGAGTATTATTTATCGACAGTGTCATGGTAGGAATAATGTCAAACAATACAATGTAGTGCTAAATCAGATTCTTGTAGAAACATTTATTTGCTAGTGATCAATATTTTCAAGAGAATATAATACTGAAATCTGGACAAGCAAAAAGGGGTTGAGGGATGGAAATGTATTCTTTGTTATTATGACTGTGCCACTAAATCTACAAGCCCCCAGTCATAATGGTGATGGAACTAAGTTATGTATGGGTTGATCGAACAGACTTAGTGTAGATAGTGGCATGCCCATGGATTTCTCTAGGAAAGGTAAGCAAAATGGATAACACAATTTTCATTGTAAAACTTCATAAAGGGCTGCCCGGTGCACTAAAGCTACTGCTATGCGCGGTGTCCGGGGAAGGGCCCCACCACAAGGGTGTATCGTACGCAGCGTTACCTTGCATTTCTGCTACAGGCTGTTTCCAAGGCTTGAACCCGTGACCTCCTGGTCACATGGCAACAACTTTACCAGTTACTCCAAGGCTCCCCTTCTCATTGTAAAACTTCATTACAGGTATTTTTTACACTGATCAAACAAATAAATGGTCTGACAGGAATTTCAATTTTTTACACATGACAGGATGAAAAATCAATATTCTCAGATCCTCATCTACCTTTTGCAAACTCAATGAGACCATCTATTATGTCTCACTCAAAAGCTGATGTAAGATTGTTTTGTTCCCTCTGAAACAAATTGCTATTGATCTGATGATAAGCTTTTTGTAAAGGATTTGGATTTGAATTCGTCATGCAGGATCTACTAAGTATTCATATCCGTCGAGGAGGTCTTGATTTGGGTCAAAGTCATAGCCAGTGGCTTCCTACTGTATCACAGTCTCCAAATGTCATATCAATGTCGTTTGTGCCAATCGCCTCACTTTTGAGTGGTGTAAGGGGCAGTGGATTTCTAAGCCATGCAATTAATCTTTACTTGCGATGTGAGTATGTCTATTTCATTGTTGCTTTCTTATTCTGGTGGAAATGGTGCTCTTGTACGCCTGGGTTTTTGGCTATTCATGTGAATATAATGAGTATCTAAATATATCAAACAAGATCTAGTTTATTCTCTTCTCGCTTGACCCACACAATAAATTCCAGCACAGCAGACGGAAGGAATGGAAAATGAGAAGGGAATAGTTTGTGAGTATTTGTCTTTAGAGATCAGCTCGGAGCCTTAGTTTACCTGATGAAGACAGATAGATAAATCACTCGCCGGTGATCTTTTGCTTTGAATTCTTCCCTCTTATGTATGTGGATTTTGGAGCAGCATTACAGCCTTATACAACGAATACTTTGTTGTTATTGATGCCGGCGTAAAACCATTTTTTTCCTGTTATATTGATCATCTTTGAAGGGATATTAATGAGCCATCAGAAACTCTAATTTGCTAAAACAAACTATTGAATATTGGAATGAGGCTGTTCCAAACAAAGCAAATAGCTATCAAGAAATCATATAACTTGCACTATCTAGTTTGGGATTTTACCACAAAGGGATATGGTGGGATGAATGGATCCCTCCACCGTTAACCATAGGTCTCGGGTTCGAGCAGCGGGAATGGAAAAATTTCTCGTAGGGAGTGCGTCCCTCTTAGATGGACCCAATGTTGCACGAATCAGGATTATTCAGGTCAGAGTTCTGAATGCCAGATGGTTAAACTAAAGAGTTTGGGGTTGAGTAGTTGTTATTGCTATTTTTCGTATATGTCATAAATATAAGAATGTATTGGAATACAATTAGGCTGTCTGCGTTAGTTTAATGAACAGCTGAAGCATCACTGGATTGATGATAGTAGAAAACCAGTTGAAGAGTCCCATGTCGTGGACAATGAACAAAAACACACGTGTGTGCTCTTATAAAATATTGTGTCAAGTATTTTGGTAATGTATTAAATAGAAAGGTTGGAGAAGTTATCCCGTTTTGTGTCAACTGTTGTGAAGTTCTTTTCCATTTCTTCTTTCATTTAGAGCTATATGACTTTAATCTGCTTCTTATCTCTGATATCAGTTTTTTTTTTATGCAGATAAACCGCCAATCGAGGAACTTGAACAATTTTTAGAATTTCAGTTACCTCGGCAGTGGGCTCCAGCATATAGTGATCTTCCTCTTGGGCATCGCCACAGAAAACAAGCCTCTCCATCCCTGCAGTTCACTTTGATGGGTCCAAGGCTATATGTCAACACTATAAAGGTATATCTTCATGTGTGAGTAAGAACATCAAGAAAGCTTTTTTTTTTACTACTCGGGATTTTCAAGAGCAACATTTTAAAGTTTTCGTATTTATCAGCGGAGAGACCTAACTATAGTTAAAAAGTTCTCTTTTCCCTACTTGGAAGGAATAAAAGGAAATGCAGCAGGAGCAGTTCTTTGTTTGTTTCCTGTGCCTTTCAAATGTTCGTCAACTAGTTTTGTTTTACCAGTTTCAAAATTTAGAAAGAGGGTGCACTTCTATTATGAGCTTGATTTATGGCAAACCTTTATGTTATTTCTCCTTTTATCTATTTTGGAGTAGTAGAGATGATTATTAGTAGAGATGATCATTTTCTCGTCTTGGTGATTTTTTACCCACCAAACAATTTCTAGAAGCCCTATTAAATTTTTACTCTCGTGTTCGGGGAATAGGTAATCTACCCCTTTTACCTCCCGAGAGGATAACCTGTGGTTCAAAGTTCATTTTTACTTCAAATACGGATAAACTTTTCGCGGAAGGAGTTACTATTGTTGATTGTGTTCTATGATCAGCATTTCTAAGATCTTAGAGGGCTGAAGATTAGCGTAACCAAAATCAAGATAGTTGTTATTTTAGGAACATCTTAGTAGGGGTGGGAGGTCTGAATGATCAATCTTTTTTCCCTCTTGATAATATTTGCAGGTTGACTCTGGAAATAGGCCAGTAACTGGAATTCGGTTATACTTGGAAGGTAAAAGGAGTGATCACCTGGCTATCCACCTTCAACATCTATCAGCACTTCCTCAAAGTATCCAACTAACAGATGATCTTAGCTATGAGCCTGTGGATGAACCAGTTGAACGAGGGTATTTAGAACCTGTCAAATGGAGCATATTTTCACACGTTTGCACTGCTCCAGTAGAATACCGCGGAACACGAATAGATGACTCTGCTTCTATTGTGACCAAGGCCTGGTTTGAGGTGAAGGTTATTGGAATGAAGAAGGTCCTCTTCCTGAGGCTGGGATTCTCGATGGTCGCCTCAGCGAAGATCCGCCGATCAGAGTGGGAAGGACCAGCAACCACATGTCGAAAATCTGGTTTGATCTCAATGCTGATCACCACCCCTTTCAGTACGAAGCTAAACCAACCACAGAAGCCAGCAAAGGTGGACTTGAATTCTGCGGTTTATCCTGGTGGTCCGCCTTCACCGGCAAAGGCACCAAAGATGTCACACTTTGTTGACACAACAGAAATGGTAAGAGGTCCGGAGAAGTCACCTGGCTACTGGGTGGTCACTGGTGCAAAGCTCTGTGTAGAAGATAGCAGGATAAGAATCAAAGTGAAGTACTCCCTCTTAACCATATTTACGGAGGACTCATTGTTGATATAAAGGATTGAAAGATTGCATTTCATGTTGTTTATCTTGCTCTTTATAGGACATTGTGTATATTTCTTGATATGATAGTTGCGCAGATGCAAAATGTGTTAGCAGGGTCAAATTGGCCTAGTTAAAAGTTTTAGTGTGTAAAAGTACTTTGTACTTTTTGCTGAAAGAAACGGAAACAGTTAAACTGTTATTGGATGTACATGTAACTCTCGCAAAATGTACTTGATTAGTTCTGATCATTGCTCCTGCCGAGTATATTTTTTTTTCGTGTATATTATACATTCGTGCTTGAAAATGTTTTTAAGATGTTTTGAAGTAGACAGACGCCACAAAAGCATCCAGTTAGCATCTGATATTTGGAGGAGTTCTGTTGTGTCAGGTGCATAGTATTATTCTTTTCAATTTCATGCACTGCTTATGCATATCATATTAATTACAATGAGTATAACCTTCAGGTACTAATAAGGAAAGAAGCAAAATTTCTAATATCATGAACATCATTTGTCCTATGTTGACAAAAGGAGCGAGATCCATAGTCGCATCAAGATTCGACGACGTACATTTTCAGCCTCGCTTATACTATTAGATCGCGTAAAAGATAATTATATGTAATTGTTCATAATAAGCGGGATATCTTGAAAAATAAGGCAGACAACCCACTAGACCATGTTGATACAAGTATTGGATATACAAGTGACCGAGATAGTCAAAGAGATCAAGAGAATCGAGCTTGAGTTGATTTGGAGTTTAATTAGTGGCTAGACTATTTTTACTGTTTCATTACTTACTGTTCACAAAATCTGTTATAGCTGTAGCTGTTAGTTACTGTCACTGTTACTGTAGCATTTTCAATTTGTAGTTAGTTAGAGGTAGTTACTCTCAATGGTGTCTATAAATACTCTCATTTGTACTCTACAGATTCATTAATTGATAATACAAAATTTTCTCTCCTTAATTCTCTCTTCTTCTCTAATTAGCTGAATTCTCAGAAGTTTCATCCCTGATCAACCATAGTAGTTCATCGAGCTTAGCTCCTTGAGCTGCAGTTCTCATTTACGTGCATCAATTGGTATCAGATCCAATCGTTTCTCAGCTCAATTAACCATGGTAGTTCGTGATAAAAACTCAAGACAAATCGAATGAGGAAGTCGACGGTAAACTTTTTCAGATTCAAGATCAGTTATAGAAATTAATGGAGGGTATGTCGAGCATTTATGAAAGAAATGTTCAAACTGATAAAGAACTTTTGGGGATCAAGGAAACCCTAGGATTGTTGATGTCCAGGGAGAAAGATAAGGAGTAGGGAAGAGCTAAATCTTCCACCATCAGAAGTTGTCCAGCTGGGATGTAGAATGAAGGTCGCAATAAGGATTTCCATGGAGTTGGAATTTATGGTAATGGACAGTTTTTTTACTCTATTCTCCAAATTGGATTTCCCTCATTTTTCTGGCTGTGATTTGCGTACTTGGTTGTACAAAGTTGATCAAGTTTTTTCCATGGAAGAAATTCCTTTTGAACAAAGGGTTAAGGTTGCTTCCATTCATTTAGATGGTGAAGCCATTGCATGGCATCGATCATATATGAATTCTCGCAATTCTTTAGCTGATATATCATGGACTGAGTATGTTTTAGCCTTGAATGAGAGGTTTGGGGATGGATTTGAGGATCCAATGGAAGCTTTGAATACCAAGCTGAATTTGATAAATTATTAACAACAGTTAATCTTTCAAATGAGATGCTATAAGTTGTTATTTGGGAAGATTAAAGCCAGAACTGAATAAAGCGGTTAAGATCCAAGAACCCAAAACGTTATCTCAGGTTTACAAGATTTCTAGATTACAGGAAGAAGTATTTAAAGTACAAGCTAGCTCATGGGGTTTCAAATCACTGCATAAAGGGGGTAATGCCATCTTGCCCACTCCAACTACTTTGAGAACCTTTAGCTATCAGAAAAACACCACTTCCTAGCCTGTTGTTCCTAAACCAAATAAATTTAGAAGGCTAACTGCTGTAGAAATAGATGCAAAAAGGGCTAAAGGCCTCTGTTTTTTCTGTGATGATAAATATGTTGTTGGTCATAATTGTAAAGCCAATAAACAATTATTCATGGTAGAAATGATCGATGAAGATGAATCCTTTGACGGGAAAGATGATAGTCTGATTTGAGAAGATGTCCAAAATGTCTAGAAACTTGATGAACTCATGACTATTTCCTTGCAAGCTTTCACAGGTGCACATGGTTATCAAACCATTAAGGTCACTGGTTATCATGAGAAAAGACCCTTACAGGTTTTAATTGATACTGGTAGCACCCACAACTTCATTGATCAAGAGATGGCTAAGAAGTTAGGGTGTAAGCCTTGTGATATATCTGAACAATCTGTTAGTGTAGCAGATGGTAGACAAGTGCAGACTACTGTTGTATGCAAGAACTTGCAATGGCTGCTTCAAGGCACTACATTTGAATCTGATTTCTTAGTATTACCTTTGTGCAATGTGGACATTGTATTGGGAGTGCAATGGTTGAATACTCTTGGTAGAATTTTGTTTTATTTTAAGAACAAAACTATAAAATTCAAATATCAAGGGAAGAAACATGTGTTAAGAGGTGCAACTAGCCAACAAAATCTTCAAGGGCTAGTTCCTTACTTAAAGGTGTGGGGTTTGATGCTCAGTTCTACATGATGAATGTTCTTGTTGCTGCGAATTTTGGCACTTATTGTTACAACATTTAAGCTTCACAAGGTACTAAACTACATCCTGAATTGTCAGCATTACTTCAACAGTTTACTGCTATTTTTGAGCCTTCTACTACTTTATCACCCATAGGGGTTCATTTGACCATAAAATACCTCTCATGGACTCTGTCATACCTTTCAATAAAAGACTATATAGATATCCTGGTGTGAAGAAGGATATTATTGAGAAATTGGTGCAGGAGATGCTAGATCAAGGAGTTATTCAGCATAGAACTAACCCTTATGCTTCTCCTGTGGTATTGGTGGGTAAAAATGATGAAACTTGGAGGTTATGCGTGGATTACAAAGAATTAAATCAATTGAAAATTAAGGACAAGTTTCCTATTCCTATCATTGAGGACTTATTGGATGAATTATGTGGAGCTTCTTTATTCTCTAAGATAGATCTTAGAGCTGGTTACCATCAACTTAGAATGATTGATAGTGATGCTCACAAAATAACTTTTAAGACGCATGAAGGCCACTATGAGTTCTTAGTGATGCTTTTTGGGTTAACTAATACCCATCTTCCTTCCAAAGTTTGATGAATGTTGTGTTCAAGCCATTATTGAGAAAATCTATCTTGGTTTTCTTTGATGATATTCTTATCTTCAGCAAGTCTATGGCTGCTCATATCAATGATGTGAAGGTAGTGTTTGAGCTTATGGTTCAACATCAATTATATGCTAAAATGTCCAAATGTGCATTTAGGGTTCCTAAAGTTGAATATTTAGGGCATGTGATCAGTAAAGAAGGTGTAGCAACAAATCCTAAAAAGATCCAAGCTGTACAGCAATGGCCTATTCCTGTGAACATTAAGCAGTTGAGGGGTTTTATAGATCTTGCAGGTTATTACAGGAGGTTTATTAAAGGTTTTGGTACAATTTGTAGACCTCTACATGATCTCCTCAAGAAAAAAGGGTTCTTATGGACCTATGATACTACTAAAGCATTTGAGGCTCTTAAGGCTGCTTTAATCTCTGAACCAGTACTAACTATGCCTAATTATGCACTAAACTTTGTGGTAGAAACAGATACTAGTGGTAAGGGTATTGGAGCTGTATTAATGCTAGATGGCCATTCTCTTGCTTACATTAGCAGATCATTGGCTCCTAAACACTAGGCTATGAGTGTTATGATAGAGAATTGTTGGCTTTACTCTTTGCTGTTTTTAAATGGTCTCATCACTTATTGGGTAGAATATTCATTGACAAAACTGATCAGAAGGCACTTAAGTACCTGCTGAATCAGTCTATTCATACAAACTTTTAGGTGGCTTGCATTTTCAAATTAATGGCATTTAATTTTTGCATTGAGTATAAGAAAGGGACGGAGAATAAGGTTGCTGAAGCTTTATCTAGGAAACCTAATGTTGAGTTTCTAGCTATCTCGGTGTTAGGTTGTCATGGTGATCTCTTGGATAGGATTAAAAATTCTTGGACAAATGATCAGTACTTACAGGATATACTTATAAGGCTCAGTTTTTTCCTTATAAGTCCTTTACTTGGCTTAACAATCAATTGAGGTAAAAGGGCAGGTTAATGGTTGATCAAGATGCTCAACTTATAAGGGACATCATATCCATTTGACATGATTCTACTCAAGGTGGACACTCTGGCATGGATGCCACTATTAAGAAGCTGCAGTCCTTATTCTTCTGGAAATACTTAGTGCAAGACACTAGAGACTTTATTAATAGGTGTGATGTTTTTCAAAGACATAAGTATGATGTTGCTGAAAGCCCAGGTCTGCTGCAACCTTTACCAGTGTCTGATGGTGTGTGGACAGATATATGCTTGGATTTTATTGAAGGATTGCCCAAATCTAGTGGAAAAGAGGTCATTCTGGTAGTTGTTGATAGATTAAGCAAGTATGGCCACTTCTTAGCTTTTGCACATCCTTATACTGCTCAGTTAGTTGCTCAGTGTTTCCTTGATAACATCTTTAAATTGCATGGCATGCCCATACATTGACTAGTGATAGAGATCCTATCTTCCTAAGCAACTTCTGGCAAGAATTGTTTAGTCTACAAGGGGTCCAGCTGCAGAGATCAACAACATACCACCCTCAAACTGATGGCTAGACGGAGGTATTGAATAGAACACTGGAGACTTATTTGAGATGTTTTTATTTTGATAATCCCAAAGAGTGGTGTTCTTATTTACCTTTAGCTGAATGGTGGTATAATAACACCTACCACACTTCTATCTGATGCACCCCTTATGAAGCTTTATATGGACAAAAACCTCCTATTCATCTTCCTTACTTAACTGGTGAATCTCCTACTGAGATGGTGGATAGATCCTTGGCTTCTAGAGAGGCTATTATTGAACTGTTGAGGTTCCATATTCTCAGAGCTCAGCAAAGAATAAGGGAAACTGCTAACAAACATAGATGAGAGGTCTTTTGAGGTAGGTGATTGGGTTTATCTGAAGCTTCAACCCTATAGGCAAATCTCTGTGGCTGTAAGAACATTTCCAAAGTTGGCTGCTAAATATTATGGACCTTAGCTTACAGGTTGTTACTTTCTTCTGATGTCCTAATCCATCCAGTCTTTCATGTTTCTCAACTAAAGAGATGTCTTGAGGTCCCTTCTAGTATTAACCACCCACCTGTGATTCAGCTTTCTAGTCCTTATTGTCCTCAACCTGACTCTATTCTCGACAGAAGATTGGTGAAAAGAGGTAACAAAGCTGTTGGTCAAGTTCTGGTGAAGTGGTCTGGCTTTGATGATTCTCAAGCTACTTGGGAGTTTGAATCAGAGTTGTTTCATAGGTTTCCTACATTTCATTCTTGAGGACAAGAATATTCTTTACGGAGAGGTATTGATACAAGTATTGGATATACAAGTGATCGAGATAGTCAAAGAGATCAAGAGAATCGAGCTTGAGTTGATTTGGAGTTTAATTAGTGGCTAGACTATTTTTACTGTTTCATTACTTACTGCTTCACAAAATCTGTTATAGTTGTAGCTATTAGTTACTGTCACTGTAGCATTTCCAAATTGTAGCATTTCCAATTAGTAGTTATTTAGGTGTCTATAAATACTCTCATTTGTACTCTACAGATTCATTAATTAATACTACAAAATTCTCTCTCCTTAATTCTCTCTCCTTCTCTAATTAGCTGAATTCTCAAAAGTTTCATCTCTGATCAGCCGTAGTAGTTCATCGAGCTTAGCTCCTTGAGTTGCTGTTCTCATTTACGTGTGAAGTTACATTGGCAGTGCAAAGATTTCAAAATTTAACACACTTTTAGTGCATAACAGTTGAATTTTATTAGCATCGATCGTTGGCCCAATTTTAGCAGAGAATTGAAATGGCCAATAATACTGAGAGTTGTAACAAAGTACTCACGTCCACCCGCATAAAATGAGATGGATGTAGACATGGATCACCATTTTTTGCTGACATAGGATCTGAAATAGCAAGTTACCAATGTGGGAAATAGGCTAGCAGCTGCTTACACAGAATTTCACGCAAGCGGTGTTGGTTTATTGTTAAATTCGGAGGGGGTGGAAGAACTGCTTCACGAAGGTGATTCCGTACCCAAGACTTGAAATTCAAGACTTCTGATTAAGAATGAAAGAGTACTTACTGTTCTACTCTACTACAACTGCACTAAGTATTATGTGCCAAAGAGTGAAAAATAAGATGGAGAAAGCCAGCATACATTATTCAAGGACATCGTGCTACAATTACATTCATTGTTGATCAATTGCAAGGTGAACTCCGAAATACTATTATGAATAAATCCATCAAGTGGATGAAATGAACATATTTGTAGAGTAACCTTGTTATCAAGCTACTTACACAACAACTAACATACCCAGTATATTTCCTCAATGTAAGATTTGAAAAAAATAAAGTACATGTAATCTGAAACACTATCGAGCGGTCTTTATTATTATAATAATAATTATATACAAAAGAGTTGAAAGGTTGTTGTATTACTTGAAACAAGGCAAAATCCTTTCAATGATTACAATACATATAGAGAGAACATATTTTCTCATCATAGGTATTCTCCTCCCTTTTCTTTGGGACCCCAACAACATAATATAAGAAATAGAAAAGAAAAAAAAATGAAATATTTACAAAAAGCATTGCCGTTGGTGCAAGCTTCCTTCATCTCGTGATCATCATCTTCACCAACCAACAAATCCTAAGAAGCTGCACTCAATAAAAATTAAACCCATATATTAAAATTAAATATAGTCAAAACAAAATTTCAGCTCATAATGCATACATAAAACTATATTCCTCGGAAACTTGATTATCGAGAAAACTTCTTATTTCTATTTTTATTCTAGAATCAATTTCCCTTTTGATCCTTATAATATCTAATTAAGTATATGTACTCGTCACTTATTCGTTTTCTGATCCTTTTACATATAAAACATATAGTAATATTTAAATTATTTTTACAACTATACTACTCTTAACATTAAATCATTAACATCATATCAATAATTGAACGTTTTAGTACTTAACAATTCTTTAAAATTGTAAAGATTCTCATTTAGAAATACGTAAATTATATACGTAAATTCTTATGACTATTCATATCGTGTTCCATTTAAACTCAACTAGTTACCTGAGAGAACGAATGGCCATATGTGTGGAGAGAGCATGGAAGAAGAAATTTACTCCATGAAGGAACATGACAACACCAGTACAACCTAGCACAAAGATTTCAAACATCCTTAATTAACTTTGCTTTTCTTCAAATCTTAAAAAACAAAAACAACTTAATTGGGACTGTTTGTTTATGTGTTTGTGTGTTTTAAGGTTGCAGATAGATATTTGATGGTGGAGAATAGAGATGTTTATGATAGTTTAAGAGGTTGGGGGATTGTTTATAAAGAGAAAAAAAAAAGGACAAGGGGGAATAAGGTAAGATGCATTATTATGTTTTTTTTTTTGTTCATTTAATTTAAAATGGGATAAATGATTGGTGGAAATGACGTGGACATATAAATGTTGTTAATTCACAATCAATGAGATTTTAGGCTGGCTTGGGTGGGCTTATCGTTTAGGCCTAAAAATGTTAGATTGTGACAACTGAGCCCACCTTAATATTTTACTTTGACTTTTTTTCTTCTTTTTTTTTAAGAAAATAATAATTTTGGCATGCTCGTTTTTTGTTTTCTACATTGGGAAAAAAGATAGAGAAATATGGTGAGAATCGAAAATTACACTTATTACATTTTCGGTTCGAATTGATACAATAAAAAATAAATATGAAATGTACAGTGCTAGCATACTATTTCGGATTAAATTTGTGATTAAATAATCATAATTAAATGTAATGTAAATTTAAGTAAATTTTGCGTATTAGAAGAAATTGACAAACGAAAAGAATAACATCAACATACTCAGTAAAATTTAATAAGTAGAGTTTGAATGCAACATTATCTTTACTTTGTAAAAGTAGAGAGATTGTTTACTGTAAACTGTAAACACTCAAACAAATTCACAACTGAGGAAAGAAAAAAAATAATGTCAAATTTCAAGTTAAAGTGATCACTTTCTTCGTATAAAAACTTTCATCTAATTTATCATGCAGTTTGAAAATTTTAATAGCTCTGATTAATTATCTGAATTGATGAAGATTTGATTCTTCACCTTGTAATTCTCTGTGCAATTTTTAATAAAGAACTAATATAAACAGTTAGGTATTACTTTAATTTTGATGTCACACCTTTCAACTAATTGCCCTTTTTTTTTTAATCTCAAATCATCACATGTTAACGTATAATAGATTTAAATTCAAGACGAGTAAGATTTGTTAAAGAAGAAAACACTTAAAGTTTTTAAACTTCGATTTGAACATGAGATCTAATTAAAAATTGAACAATCTTATTCATCCCACCACAATCGTTAATTTCTCTCTTCCTTTTACTTGCGACTCACTTGTATATAATTAAGGGGGGGGAAAACAAGCATCCACACATCTGAATATGACGATAAAAAAACAAAAGTAAAACGAGTAAACGGGACCAAGTTGGAATATTGTGTTTTATATTTAATTTTATCCAACCAACAATAGCATAATGCTTTTTCAGCTGTTTGTTGACAACAGTCAGCATTCTATCTTACTACTGCACCGTCCTACGTAGCTACTGGCCGCCCAATTGCTGGTTGGACTGTCACAACTTGCTATTTACTGTACATTCTTTTGTTAGGTACCAAATCTTTTTCAAACTATATTACTAGAGTATATTTTTCTGGTCATATGATTTGTTAATTAAGTCTCAGTGAGAGATTCTCTAATTATTATTATTATCATTATTGCGAATATTAATTACTTAAATATTAGGAGGTATCTAGTGGTCTACACCAAACTACCAAGAGACAGCTCAAAATGAGAAGCCTATAAGCAATTTGTTGTACTAGTTCCTCATTTTTCTTTTTAATTTGGTCATTACACATACTTAAAGTCCTTGGATACAAATGGAATAACTCATTGCCACATCAAGAATGACTTGACTCTGTATACAGAGGAGTGAGGACCTTCTAAATTGGAATCCATACTTTATTTTTTAAGTAGCATTCTTAAATTTAACTTTACTGATGCGTACAATACACTCACAATACACTCCTATGGTGGGATCCTTTAGTGCATCCGACTACCTTTTTTTTGTCTATGTCGCTCTATTTAAGACCTCGAACGATCAACCACAGTTATGTCAGGCCATGATGAATCTCTGGAGTGTTAGATTTTGCCTCCTGACAACCTGAATAAAGATCTAAGTGGAGCAAGGCATTAACTTTTCCATCCTCTCACATTTAATTTTGGAAATTAATGGTCACAGACAGCTAGATCTTGCACGAACATACAGTGCAATTTCGTTTTAACAAAACAGGCCTATATGCAACATGACAGATAATTAACGATGCCCACGAAAATATTAGTATAGATCAAGTTAGGAGTTGAGAAAGAGGTGACCAATAGAAGAAAAAAAATAAACTTTCTTTTTCTTCTTTGTATCACAGTAGAATAAAACAGTGACAGAAGGAAAACTATAAAGGAAAAATAATTCTTTTAAAAAAAAATGGCGCAACACTAAATGTATTCTAACAAGTGAACACATGTAGTGCTGCTGCCCTGATTAAAATTCTTCTTGTCATGATAAAACTACTTTCCCGCAATGCCTAGATTACAAATTACAATATCATAATATCATTAAAGCAAAAAAACAACTAGGTAGTAATCATTCTTAGGGACCAGATCTCTGATTGAGAAGACTTATGGAGATGGATGATTAATCATCGGTATGCTGCATCAAGAAAACAAGAATTTAGGCATACTGGATTGTTCAACAAAATGAATCGATTAAGAGGCCCTTTATCTGAATTTTCAACTCGAATTATTACCTTGCGGTGCAATACTTACTCCTCTCCTATTATTAGTCAGCTAACAATGAGGAGGCAAACAGATCTTGGATAAAGACAGCCCTTCCAGTAGCCTGTCTTATCCTCTTTTCTCGCTCTTCCGCACTTAGTGAAGGGTCAAAACTGCAAGAAAATGAAGACGGAAAGATAAAAGAACTTGTCGAATAGATCATTTAGGATTTTGATGTAGCATCGACAACCACAAGGATCATCAAAGGCAGCTAGAGCTTTTGTCTTGCCTACAAGTAAAAGCAAAGTGTAATTTGACTGCTTGCACTGTCAGGACCCTTCTTTCGATATCCATGATAACCTCAACTTCAGCTAGTTGGAAACAATACAAGGGCTAAAGAAACAAGGGGAGAATTTGGTAGATTTGCACTGCAAGGAAAAATAACTAGCATAACTACCTTAACTTCCATATATGCTGTGATGTCACGTTCTTCGTAGTAGAGTCCTCAACGGTGGATAAAACAGATTTTGAAATTTCCTCTGCTTCAAGTGTGGGGTAGTTCAAAGCTAGAGATGAAAGGAAGGGGTCACTGGCTGCCGCTGCAGTGGTTGATGCTGCACTGCTTGATCGATATCCACTGCCTCCTAAAAGTACCTGCAAATGAGCTTCACGAAGATCTCTACCTAATAGAGAGAGTGCCTGACTGCTGGGAATTGCAACTCTACGTAATCTACGGCGCCGCTGCACGTGTTTCAGAGTTAAAGAAATTTCACTAGGATGGGAAATTATTACCAAAAAAAGAATTTGCAGCATGATCTTTCAACAACGAGTTATCTTTACAAAGTAATGATAAATTGAAAAGGATATCCTGAGCAAGTGTGCATGTTGCACCGTAATATGACTTAACATGTCCCTCGAAACTTTATGAGAACAAATGGGACAGACCTGCAATGGAAGGTGAACAGAATAGGTAAATGCCTATCCAACAGGTTAGAATCACTACAAGATAAGATACGAGGAACAATTAAATGGTAAAAACAATAACATTGCAAACATTATATGCTGTAATCCATCACTTTCCTCTGGAGAGATTGCATTTGTAAAGGTAAGACAACAACACCACACCCAGTATAGTCCCATAAATGGGTGTATAGGAAAGAAAAGAACGAGGAAAAAAAAAAACTGAAGGCGAAATATTCCTCAGGTACTAGAGCAGATGAAAAAAAAGATTTATCTAGCGTTTCAAGCAGATTAAAGAATTAAGAAAACAACTAATGGAACAAGAATCCAAGACTCAATCCTGATTAAGAGCAAAATTTTCCTAGGTTGGAAAGGCAGCAAGGCACTAAGCAACTTTTTTTTTTTAAAATACTGAGTAATGAATGAAACATGCCCAAAATGAGTGGAAAACACATAAAGGATCCATATAGCCAACCACAACTAGTTTGAAATTCAAATGCGGTTGTTGCTGCAAAAGGTACTGGAGATGACACAAGAGGATAGTGTAATCCTCAGCCACATATCAAGAACTGCACCTCAAAAGCAATCTAGAAGCCAGCACTCCAATAATCTGATAGTTTGGCTTCTAGACATTCACATTTGATCACAATAACCTTGCAACAGAAGAAATTACCAAAAAATAGGATCTGTTTTTTTTTTTTTTTTAAATTTCTTCGTTTGTCTCTACCTTATGTTTATATAAACTTTTTAAATTAAATATTTTCTGCTTATACATTCTTCAAGAGGCTGAATTGGAACTCACTATCAAACTAAGTTACTCGGAC
Organism: Capsicum annuum; assembly: GCF_002878395.1. Lineage (NCBI taxonomy): Eukaryota > Viridiplantae > Streptophyta > Magnoliopsida > Solanales > Solanaceae > Capsicum > Capsicum annuum. Next base: position 128,186,690 of record NC_061112.1, on the reverse strand, counting down.
TCTTCACTTTCGGTGCCGCACCCGTGTCGACAAGACATGGGTGTGGGTGTGGGATCCGTACCCGATCTGGTCAACCGATTTTGGGTACTTTGACCAAAATCGACAAGGAAAGTCCGATAGATTTAAGAAATTCTATAATCAAAACAAAAGCTTAGGTGAAATTGAAGAAAATGGAATACCTTGTATATAGAAACTTCTATGTTATTGCTTTTCTTTTTATCTCCTTTCAAGATTTTCTTCTTGAACAATATTTTCTCCTCAAGTTTTCCACATAATATCTCATAATTTATGTTTTGTAATTCTATTTTTAGATATTTAAATTATTTTTTACCGAATCCCTGCACCCGTATCCATATCTAGATCCATATCCCCAAATGTTTAAATTGAAACCGTGAAGGATCCGACCTCTAGATCCATACCCGTATCGGACACCAGCACCCGAGTCCGAGCAACTTAGCTATCAAATTAATGCTAAAATGAAATACTCCCTCGAGGATCCCAATTTTGCCACCAGGTGAGAGAGATACAAATAGAAGCGGTTCCACATCAAAGAAAAAAAGGACATTCTGTATGCTCTCCGTTCCACTTTAAGAAGAGGTATTAAAGGAACCGACTTGTGAAAATGAAAGACAACTTGTCCTAATCTTCTAAATGTGCTTCTTAAGCGCAGAGCACAGAAGGGAGTGGCATCCAACTAATAACTTTGATGCTGTAACTCAAATATCCTCTGATAAGAGAAATGAAATCAAAGACCAAGAGGCTATTTGATTAATTGCTCAACTACAATCACAAGGATAACTTTGGTGATCCCAATGTTAATACAAGAGAGAAACCTTAAATCTACTTTTAGAATTATGTCAGCAGTGTAAAGGGTCCTACGAGAATTATCGAAGATTACAAAGCATGGGCCATATGATATCTATATAAAGGATTGAAAATATTTTGACATTAAATCTTGACCTTGGCTCAACTCCGACACGGCTGGCATCACCTACATGTATTTCAAATTAGGCAAAGTGCCTTTGAGACGTTAGAGTATTAGGCCTTATCAAACTTTTCGATGTTATATTAAGGAGCTGCAAGATGCTAGCCAACGGAGATAGATTGCATTTGTTCCTATTATAAGAATAAGAAGATATTCAAATTAATATGAGCTGCTAAGGCTGCTTTTGTGTGCCCGTAACGCTGCGCGACCTGGATGGACACTCGATGAAAATTTGAGAAAGAGTGGTAATGCATAGACTTAGAGTCATTCACAGAGAATCAATTCGGATTTATGTATAGTAGATGCAAAAACAAAAGCTTTATTTTTGATAAGAACATAAATGTGTATGGAGAAAAAGCAGGATCTCTACATGATATACTTTTTTTTTAAGTCACCCAGAATTTTGTCTAGAGCCAACTCTTTGGCCCAACTACAGCCTTCGAAACTTGGGGATGATGGGCGCCCTCTACCCTTCTCCACTTGAGTACTGGACTTAGTTCGCTTGACGTAGACTCAAACTTGTAACCTAAAACACAAGTCCTTAACTTTTGCAAATTGAGCTAACCCCCGAGTGTCTCTAGATGATATTCATTAACCTAGAGACAGCATATGTCAGTTTCAAACAAAGCCTTGTGTGAGGCCTCGGAGAAGAATGAATTATAAACAACAACAACATATCCATTGTAATCCCACAAATGGGGTCTGCGGAGGATAAGATGTACGCAGACCATACCCCTACCTTTGTGGGGTAGAGAGGTTGTTCCAAGCACAAAAAGTGAAGTTATTCGGAAAAGGGTTGCAAGAAGAAAAAGAAATGACACCAACATGTCAAGCTATGAAACAAAATGGAAGAATGGTAGCCAAAAAATTAAAGAAAAAGAAACTATGTGATTACTAAATACTACTATTAAATACAGACAAGAGCATATGAGGTTAGCCCCCTGCCTCTCCCACCTAATGGCCGACAATACACAGCTAATCTAACCTTCTACCCTAATCGTCAACACTCATACCTTCCTATCTAGGTTCACGTACTCAAGAAGCTGAAGTTGTGACATGTCCTCTCTAATCACCTCCCCTCAGTTCTTTTTCGGCCTACCTCCTAACATCTTCTACACTCTACAGCCAACTACTCACACTGCCTAATTGGCCCATCTGAAAACCTCCTCTTCACATGCGCAGCGCGAACCATTTCAGTCTCACATCCCTCATCTTGTCGCCACTGATGCAACTCACACCTTGTCCCACATAACTTTGATCATGATCACATCTCTCCTAGTGTGTCCACACATCCATATGAGCATCCTCATCTCTAATATATTCATCTTCTGAACGTGCTCATTCTTGACTTGTCCGCACTCTGCCCCATACAAAAATGTTGGTCTAACCACCTCTCTATAGAACTTACCCTTAAGCCTTGGCGACAATGTTGGTCTAACCACAACTCTGAAGAAATGAAGTTATACCAAAGATATTAATGCAAAGCTGTCACAATTGTGAGAACACTAGCTAAGTAGTTTCCTATAACCATTAGTTTACAACATGTTTACCCTACATGTGGTCAAACTTGGCAGATGACATCGGATGATTTAGGTTGAGTCATGTAACACTTTGTCTACTAATAAAAGTTTTGACCTATCAACAAGAAAAGTAAGACCTTGCAGTTTCTTTGTTGTTAGTGTCAGGGTTTAACTCCAGCTCTATTAGTGATGCACCAAGTAAAAAATATACCACCAATTCGTGCCAGCCATGGTTAGGTCAGCAGCATCTAAGCATAGATTATACAACAACAACATACCCGGTGCAATCCCTTAAGTGGGGTCCGGGAGGATTGAGTGTACACAACCTTACCCTACCTTGGGAGGTGGAGAGGTTGTTTCCAATAGACTCTCAGCTCAAGGAGAAACATAGCAAAGAAGATCGAAAAAGATATAATGGAAGTGAAGAAAAATGGCAATTTACTATAGAAAGCACGACAAAGTAGTCTGTAACTACAGCAAAATAGCGTGATAACTGAAGTACAAGAGACAACAGATAGTAAAAAAAACTGAAGGACAAGAGACTAAACAAGAAATACTACAACAACTAGTATGGAAGTACAACGACAGAGCAGATTATCTTGATGGAAATTTAAATCTGGTATGGATTTTGGGTGACCTGAAAACTTTCCTCTGTCACACCATTGGTTCCGATATCTTTCCTATTAGCTTATGTATGAGCAATCAGTGAACAAGAAGGGTTACTCACATGGTGAGCACCCTCCACCTCCAACTTATACGCACCAATTTCTTTTTTCTTTAAAAAAGGTAAGAGAAATGAGTGACCAAACAACCAAGATAGTACCTTTAATAGATTTGCCCTTAATATATGTGTTCTCTACATACAAGAGACTTATTTTAAGAAAATGGAAAGGACACGTGATATTCAAATTTGTATTTGCCCAAATTCAAATAAGCTAATCCAAACATTTAAACAAAATGATTCGACATACGAAAAACCAAACATTAAAAAAAACAGGGACATAGTTACATATAATGATTTAGAAAGAAACTTACAGTGATTCTGGATTCGCAAGAATGTTCCTCTTCAAGATGCGAACAAAGAGAGGCAATATCAAAATCCTCATAACAATACGGACATGGAAAATCGGGTCGGACCTCTTCTTCAACCTCGAAATCATCGATGCTCAACCTATCTACTACAACCCAAATCATACAAAATTAATTTCTTTTTCAAATAAACATTTAAAAAAATCATTTTTTTTCTTATACAGATCAATAAAAAATAATAATAATAAGATCCAAAAAAACAAACAAACCGAGTTGAGAAGATTGATGATTGTAGGAATGATGTTGCTGCAAATTTAACTGGCGTTTAGCAACTGCAAGACGAGAAGTCCAGAAATCTGAATCCATGGAAAAGAAGAGGAGCAGAGAGGGTGAGAAAATGGATTTGAGCTGAAAAAATGAAGAAGAAGAAGAAGAAGAAAAAAGCCAAAAAAGGGAAAATGGTAAATTTTTATTTTTTTCTTGATATTGATGAAATTAAATTAATTATATATTCATGTAATCTACTACTAATTTTCTATGGATGTTGAAAATCGCACACTGTTTTGACTTTATTTATTTTATTACTATTAATAATAAATTAATACAATGATAATAATTGTGAATTGTTTAATAATATTTTAATAATAAGGAGGGGGAGTGGTTGGTTACGGTGGGTTTTGGTTATGGATGGGAAGATTAGAGTAGAGTAGAGATATTTGTGTGTAAGAGAAGTGAAAGGGACATGACACGTGGCAGACAAGCAGGCTAGCTTACGTTGCCAAATGTATGTTGGATTTTTCTCATATCTATTTAAGGTTATTATGATGACAGCAGTTACCCAATCTAGATTTTTATTACCAGCAAGAGTTTTTGATGGAGTGGTAGTAATCAGAGTTCTCGGATTCATTGACTACGAAATCGTCTTTTGTTAAGGCATATTTTATTTTTAATTTGAAAATTTTTAATACATTCATAATTAATCTAGCTACGATGCAAGAATTGTACGCCAAACAGAAAATGGAAAAAAATATTATCTTTTATCTTTGATTTCTTTAATTTGTGTGATGTAATTTGATAATTTTTGTTTAGGTGTGGTATATATTGACATGATTAGGTAATTTTAAAGTATATATTTTAAATTAGTTATAATATTTATGCAGCTATAATAGATTGTAGTAAGTATTAAATAAAAACTTTTTAGATTAAAATATTTTTAAATTTAGAAAAAGATTGCTTTATTAAAATAGATTTAAAATATCAGTACATCTATAATTTATAATTTATATTTATATCTATATCTATAATATATTAAAAATGTGAAGAACTTAGAAAAATAATTTGAATTTTTTGTCCTTCATTAAAAGTCCCTGCTTTAGATAAAATCGTCTTTTACTATTTTTTTTCTTTTATTATTTTTATAATATTAAATATTAACTATAATAAACATATTAAAAATTAAATGAGGAAGGTTTTTTCATTATGATTAAATTCTTAAGTTTATGATGTCTTTGTTTTTCCTTTTTTTTTTTTGTACGTGCAGCACCAGGCAAAATTCCTTTCCACCTAAAATAGATTTGGTCCCAAAAAAAAAATTAGAAAACCCCCCAAAAATAGGTCAAAAGAATCCTTTTCCAACTAAAATATGCTTGATCCTAAAGGTTTTTTTATACGCCAATTTCATATTTTCCTTCTCACACTTTTGGTCAGTTGTCTCTTTTTTAGATTTTTAAATTTAAATTCTCTTCATCAACTCACTTTTGCTTCCCTTTAGTTGATAATATTGATCCATGTAATTTTATTTTACTGCTTTTTAGAATTTATGCTACATATGAGACTTTAGTTTTGTTTTTATTTTCTTGATCCTAAAGTGTTTTACGAGTAATTTTTATTTTATCGTTTTAAAAAATTAATTTTATATGCTTCACTATTTATCTTTTCTATTTGTGATAAATATTCTGAGTAAGAAAGACATTAAACTTCTCAATTGGAGGAGATCTTGAATTAATTGTGGAAGATAAGGTTAGTGCTAAAATCCTTTAGATAAGGTAAGTGATCAGTTTGTGTATTCTATATTGTAATTGCAAGAATCATGTTTTATATTTTTCATATTGTTAAATAATCAGTTGGTGTGTTCTATATCGTAGGCTTGCAACACTTAATTTTAAGCAAAAGTTTGTTGAACTTTTAAGTAATTTGGTCGTGTTTATGTATTCCTTCCATAATAATTATTTTATCATTAGTGCAATTACATACGTACGTATAGATAAGAATGTGGTAGTCAAACTATTTTCATATTCGTGGAAATTTAAAATCACATAATTTGTTAATGATTAGGAGGGTCTATCAAGCATTGCTGACTTAGCCGCATACTTAATGCCATATAAATTTATTCTGAGTGTCACCAATAAAAATAAGAAAGATAAAAATAGCTAAACAATTCTAAACAGAGTGCACAAACAAATGAATATGCCGAGTAGTCAACTAGCCTCTTTGATAGTTAACTTTATTGTTTTAATAATATTAATTATAATCTTAAGATCTTGAGATATCCTAAAGTATATCGTAAGAGTAACATATATGAAGAACTGATATTCTTTTTTTTTTTTTTTGTGTATGTTAAAAAGGAGTCCTAAATATATCAATAGGTTTAATGAAAATGATTGTTACGATATCTTGATTATCGTATTGATTTGTTATTGTTTATGTTCTGTTGCTTAATATATGTGGTAAATGAATGTTCGATCAACTTTAAGAAATTTTTGTGTAAATTTTAAGTTTAAATCATATTGTCCTATTATCTCGATTATCGTATTATTTTGTTGTAATTTATGTTTTATTGCTATCTACTATTTTTTTCTGCTTAATAAAGGTGGTATATGATTGTTTGGTCTTGCTTTAAGAATTTTTTTGTAGAGATTAAGTTTAGTTATATTGTTATGATACTTTGATTATCATATTGCTTTTTTCTATGGAGCTTGCTCATTTTAAATCTTTGAAAGCAATATCTTTTGTAATTTTACCTCTTCTTGATGATATTTTGTCAAATCTGAAATTTCTAATTAAAAATAAAGAAACGTTATTACTCCATCATGTTTTGGAGAAACTTTTATTGTGAATAACAATGTCATAAGTATGAAACATATTAGAATAATTAAAGAGAGAAAAATTAAATATACACAAAAAATATTACTCAAAGAGGTATTAAGTGCCTTACAACTAAGTAATATAACTAAATCATGATTTGATACAGGCTTTGTTCCTTCTAATTCTTAAGATGTATACCTATCTGTTACATTCCTCTTCTATATCGTAAGGGATGCTATTTCTTTTTGATAGTCGGAAATGGATTGGTTAATCTTTTATTTTATATACTCAATTGTATGTGATGAAGTTTAATTTGTGGAAAACATATTCAAAACCCAGCGTACTGCATGTGTAGCATGTTAATGCAAGATAAAACCAATAAGAAAAAAGGGTCCTCCAAGTCATGTTTTTAGCTAAAAAAAAGGTCTTTAGAGTGCTGAAAAATATGCAATATATATTTTAATTACTTTGATTATTTAAACGAGATTGTGGGATAGAGCGTTAAATTGTGTGTTATTTTTCTACTTATCTATAATCTATAATCTGTCTCTATCTATCTATATATAATTTATCTATAAATATATTAAAAATGTGAAGGCTATAGAAATATAATTTGAACTTTTTGTTATTCATTAAAAGTTTTTACTTAAGACGAAATCGTCTCTTCATTATTTTTCTATAATATTTAAGAGTTAAAAATTAATTAAATGTATTTATGTTAAAATTTTTCCTTATTAGAAGTCATCAACATTATTGACAACTAATACTTTTTTTCATTAGTTTAAAAATTATAAATCAACTAAATTTGATTTTAAGAAGGTTTGAAAAATCTGGAAATCTATATCTATAATATATTAAAAGTTTGAAGACCTTTAGAAAAGTGAATTGAACCTTTTGCCCTTTATTAACAGACCCTCCTTTAGACAAAACTGTTTTTTAATATTTTTTTTCAATTTATTATTTAATTATTTTTTATATTAACTAGACTTCCTAAAATATATGAGACTCCTAAAATATATTTTAGGAGGATTAATTAATATTTTCTTATCTACTAGACTTCCTAAAATATATGAGACTCATAAAATATATGGTAGGAGAATTAATTAATAACACTCTGCAATAGATAAAAAAGTCTTTTTACTATTTTTTATTTTAATAATTTTAAATTAACTAAAATTAAATATACTTTCTTATTTGAACTAGGTAAGAAATCCTAATATTTTGATATGCTCCTAAGTTTGATTATGCTTGGAAACTCTTTCCAAAATTAATTCTATTCATGACATAAACTAAATCTAACTATTAAAAGACAAAACCCGGCAATAACGATCGGCAGGCTAAACAAGCTTAAACATAAAGTCAAAATAAACTAAAAGTCCTATATGAAGGTAAAATTTTATTATTCAAACAAAGATTCAAGTAATTCTAGGAGTCCTCTTTGCACTTTGGAGTTTCTTTTATTAGTCACACACATTAAATTCATTGATTTTTGAGTGTTGTTTTGATGTTTTTAATAATATAATTTTGTAATATTTTATGTGTGCTTCGTGATTTTTTAAGATTTTATCTGTAATTTTTGTTTAAATTGATTCTTATTTTCTAATTAACATAATTTATATTTGCTAGATTGTGACCTTACCCGGAATAATGTGGAAAAACTGAAAATTTCAGGTAAGATTGAAGCTTTGTTGTATTCACAAAATAAAGTAAAATTTGGTTTTTCAATTCATGTAATTATAATTCGCTAGGGGTCGCAATTAATGAAAATTACTCCTAAAATAGGACTCTATTAAAGAAACACTTCTATAAATATTGACATGTACGTTAAACTAGAGAACAAATCGGTTTGCCTACTGGGAGAATATGATTGATGTTAATCTAACTTGATTCGATTGCATGTTTAGATTGGTGGATGCTTGAATTTCTAACCCTCAAAATCGAAGCTTTGTGATCACTATTATATTTTTTTTTTATAGTTTACAGGTCGTAGATGAATGTTGGTTGGTTTTGAAGAATTTCTTGTGTAAAGGTTAGGTTTAATTGTATTGTTATGATATCTTTATTATTGTATTATTTTATTTTAATTTACAATTGCTAGATGAAGGTGCCACCCAAGCTTAAAGATAAATTCTATAAGGTGGCAGTCTGCCCGGCTATGTTGTAGGAGCGTAGTGTTGGCCAGTCAAGAATTCTCACATTCAAAATTTAGAGGTGGCAGAAATGCAGATATTGCGTTGGATGTGGGCTTACTAGGGGTGATAGAGTTCGGAATGAAACTATCTGGGAGAAGGTTGGAGTGGCTTCAATGGAGAATAAGATGCGGCAAGTCCGATTGAGATTGTTCGGACACGTGATGAGAAGGGACATGGATGCACCGGTTCGTAGGTGTGAGCAGCTAGCTTTGGATGGCTTCAGACGGGGCAGGGGTAGGCCAAAGAAATACTGGAGAGAGATGATTATGCGGGACATGGAGCAGTTACAGCTCACTGAGGGCATGATCCTAGATAGGAAGTTATGGAGGTCGCGTATTAGGATAGAAGGCTAGTATCAGTTTGGGTCAGTAGGGTAGGGCGTAGCTTGGTGGGTGTATTATTCTTGGTATGCTACCTTGTTGCTGCGATGGTGTACTATTCTTTGGTTGCTATTCCTTGTGGGTGGTGTATTTATGTCTTGTCATCTTGTTAGGTGCTTTTTTGCGGATTTGATTAATATTCTTTGTCTTGAGCCGGGGGTCTATCGGAAACAGCCTTGCTACTTCTCCGGAGGTAGTGGTATGGACTGCGTACATCTTACCCTCCCCAGACCCCACTACGTGGGAATACATTGGGTTTGTTGTTGTTGTTGTTGTTACAGTTGCTAGATGAATATCGGTCAGTTTGAAATTTTTTTTTAGATAAATGTTAAGTTTAATTGTATTAGATGAATATCGATCGGCCTTGAAATTTTTTTGTGTGGAAAATTTAAGTTTAATTGTATTATTTTGATATCACTTTTATCATATATAGTATTTTGTTGCAGTTTTACATGTGATAGATAAATGTTGGTCGATTTTGAGGAATTTTTTTATGTAAAGGTGAGGTTTAGTTGTACTATTTTGATATCTCTATTATTGTATTATTTTCTTATTGTTTACAAGTGGTCTATGAGTGTCGGCCGATTTTGAAAAAATTTTTGTGTGTAAAGATTAGATTTAATTGTATTATTTTGATGTCTCTATCATTGTATTGTTTCGTTGTAATTTACATATGGTAGATGAATATCGATCGGCTTTTAAAAATATTTTTGGTAAAGGTTAAGTTTAATAAATAAATTTTCCATCTTTACATACTCAAAAGATATTAAATTTAATTATTATATTCATCTTTATTATTTAAACAAATATCTTATTTAATATAATGTTTAAACTCATAAAGTGAGGTACACGCGCAAAACGCGTACACCTAAACTAGTAAATTAAAATGAGTGGAGTATTTTGTTGGTGAAAAGTTATGTTATTTTAAAATATTAAAATAGATATCTTTTAATAAATTATTAATCTTTAGTCTAAAGTTAGGTCATTATTTAACTTCCATAAAATTTAAGAAAGAAATAAAAAAGTTGTAGTCTAAAATAATTTTTTTAATTTTTTTATAATTATAAATTATTTTATTACAAGTAAAAGTGAAGTTACTTTTAATTATGAAAATGTAACATTATGTGCATTTAAATGGAAAATGTTAAATTTTCGAAGTTATTTTTAAGTAGTGCCTACTTCAGTACTGAGAAAATTTTTGGTTGTCTTCACCGTAATGTCAATATGACTTGACTTTTGGGTCACTTAAATTTGTATATCATATTTTATGTCTTTAGCATCTCTCCTAAATTATATACAGTGTATTTGAAAAATCTATACTCCATATCATTTCACTTGTACTAGTATTACTTTTACAAAATTTACCACTTTTATAATGAAAATTTATTTGATTACTTAAATTTTGCGTTTTAATTTGGTATTTCTTTATATTATCAGTTATAGTAATTGGAAAGATTCTTTTGCATAGATTAAGAAAAATGTACAAATGAAAATTATAGTGTTTGGACAAATTTGATTGAACTTAATAGATATATATTTAAAACAATAATAACAACAAAAAATTCAGTGTATTCTCATAAAGTTGGGTCTGAGGAGGGTAGAGTATACACAATCTATATCGCTACCTCAGATGAATTAGAGAGGTTGTTTCCTATAGACTTCCGGCTTAAGACAGATAACAAATATAACAAAACATAAAAGTAAACAACAAACAAGGGGTGACACACCACTAAATAAAAAAGAAAACAAAACACCCACAAAGTAATATTATAAATTTTCTATACGAAATCATAAACGTCACCAAAACACCATGAACAAGAGGCTACATGACACTACAAACACCAATATAAATCGATCACTCTTTCTTACTATTACGAACGTACTGCTACCCACTAGCCCTCTACCCTAATCCGCCTTATCTGCACCTTCCTATTAAGGATCACGTCTTCCGCAAGCCGTAACTGCCTCATGTCCTGCCTAATCACCTCCCTCCAATACTTCTTCAGCATACCTCTACCCCGCCTAAAATTATTCATAGCCAGCCTCTCACACTTTCGAACTGGAGCATCAACGTCACTTTTCATCACATGCCTGAACCAACACAACCTCACTTGTCGCATCTTGTCCTCTATCGAAGCCACACCCACCTTCTCCCGAATAATCTCATTCTTCACCTTATCTCTCCTGATAAATCCACACATCTGCCGCAACATCCTTATCTCCGCCACCTTCTGAAAAATTTTAGCATAGCCAATCAAGCTCAAAAAGTTGAAAAAAATAGATATTCAAAAAGAAAGTTGAAAAAGTACTATTGCATGTTTAAATTGTGTTTAAACTTAAATTTCACTTGAAAATAATTATTTTTCATATCTAAATTCTAAAGTTCAATATTCTCAAATAACGGTGACCAAAAGATTATTTGAAAATACGAATTCAGTAATTGCGTATGGCCGAAGACATTTGCATATTTGCATATGAATTGAAGTCAGTGATGAAACACCATAGCTAGAAGTTAAGTACCAAAATGTAAGAGAAGGAGACACATTCACTTAATTATATGCTTAATTAACACACTCCTTAAGTGTATGCCAAGCTTTTCTATGGACTAATTAAGTAAAATTTCTTTAATAAGTGCATGCTGATGTGTCATGCCTCAAAATCCATCATTTCTATTTATCTAATTTCTGATTTTTTTGATCTTTTTTTAAAATTTAATTTCTCTTTTAAATTCTACCCATTTATTTTTTAATAAATTTGTTAGATATCATTTAATTTCACACTTTATAGGTAGCAAAAAAAAAAAAATGAATGCTCCGTCTTCTCCTATTCCCTTCACCAAGTATGTTAACAATTTTTCTACCAAAAAAAAGATAAAAGAAAAATCAAAACTCCATTTGCTTTCTCCATCTCTTATTTGAGAACATATATCAATATTTAGTTCCATTTAGATTTTTAAGGTGAATCAGGTTCTTATTTGAAATGTTGAGTCTCAGCCTAATCGTAATGCTACCTTGGGAGTAAATAATTATTATCGACCAGACTTGGTGGGTTTTCTAAACAACAGGTTCAGTTTGTCAACTTTGTATTCTTATAAGTGTTCAATTTCAATTAATGAGCCTGAGAAGAAGATGGTTCTCCCAATTAATGAGCCTTGTAAGTGTTCAATTTCATTGAAATTTGTCAATTTCATTTTGTAGCCCTATCGTACACATATGTTTCCTCCCTGGCGGTTGCTATTTTTTGGCGTCCATATCAGTATTTAGTTCCATTGAAATTTTTAAGGTGACCTTGAAAATTTATTTCATTTTGTAGCCCTATCATACACATTTGTTTCCTTCCTGATGGTTGCTGTTTTTTGGTGTCCATATCAGTATTTAGTTCCATTGAAATTTTTAAGGTGACCTTGAAAATTTTTGGAATCAGGTTTTTATTTGGAATGTTGAGTCTCAGCCTAATCGTAATGCTATCTTGGGAGTAAAAAATTATTGTCGACCAGACTTGGTGGGTTTTCTAAACAACAGGTTCAGTTTGTCAACTTTGTACTCTTATAAGTAGTAACTAATAGTCCATATTTACTTGCAGGTATTGACTGGACATCAAGACAATGCTGAATTTGCGTTTGCAATGGGCCATTCTGAGCCTTTTGTGTTCTCTGGAGGTTGACCGACCCGTCATTGAATGTTATCTTCTTTCAAGTATTTTGTGATTAATTTTATTCCTATTTAGGAGTTATATGGTATATTTTGTTTCTAGAAGAGTGTCACATGAACTATGTTGAAGGGACTATAGTTTCTTCCTTAATGGTGATTTGTAGTTGACCTTGGGAAACTCTTGGAGCACATCAGAGTTGAGCCTCTTACTATCGTTAATGCCTGCAGTCAGTTATTATTACCTCCTTTAGTTGTTACCTCAGATAGATGAACTTTTCCAATCTAGTGTACAATAAAGCTAATGTAATCATGGATTCATTTTTGCAGGGAAGGATAAATCGGTTGTTCTGTAGAGCATTCATGATCATGTGTCTACTTTGGCAGTAGACCAGGGAGATGTAAAGTCTCCGAGATATGGAGCAAGTTATCCAAAACCTTCTGCAGAAGGCCCTACTGTTCAAGCTCGAGGTATTTTTCAAGGATATGATGATACTGTAGAAGATAAAGAGAAAAAATTGAAAAAGACAAAAGAAAGAAAATTTATTTATTCATCGCTCTAGCTTAACACATCCTTACTGGATTATTCTTTTTGTATAAAAGTGCACATGATTTTTTTTACTGTTGGAGATTATTCCTGCCTAATACCGCGGATGCAAGAAAGTAGAAAACTGCTTGAGCTATCTAATTCTTGTCCCAACTTGGGCTCTGTTGTATGCAACCAAAAAATGTGCATGTTCATATGCTATTTCTGATGTCCTCATTGTTTGTTGAGATACTAGGAAATTTAGGTTGGAGCCTTGGAGGCTCATCTTTTACCATCAATTCCGTAAATCTAACTTATAAATAATCAATTCTAAATACTTGCAGATTCTGTATTTATGGGACAGTGGACATCTGGGTGTATATGAGATTATGCAAGTGGAACTAACCATGTTCTTCCGACTTATGGGGCTTCTTGAATGAGCTGATAAGACAAAGCTTAGTTGAAGTGGTAAGTACATTTTGGGAAAAAGTTTTTGAATGAAAGATTCATGATCTATTTCGGGATCTTACCGTAAAAAAGGCATTGAAGGTAAACTTTTTTGACATTTATGATCCAAGAAAACTGTAATACCCCGTATTTTCGTGGTAAAATTCTAACCGTCGTTCCTGCGCGTCCAAGCTGTAATCCAAGTGATTCTCACATGAATACAAGTTGCATGATCATTATCCTAGTCTATGGAGTAGTTTAGAGGTGAAAAATGTTCATAACAATGACCTAGAACAAAGTTGAGCTAATACTAATTGATTCATCCAAAGTTTGACATTCGATTCTACAAGGGTCAACTTCAAACTTTTATATCTCTTAATATACATGGAATTTTTTATCCCAAGACCTATCAAATTGTATATAATTTAATTATCTTTCCAAAAATACCAATTTCGCAAAAATCCGATAGCCGAACGAAGAGTTATGCCCATTTTCGTGAGAGGAAGTAAAGGTGTGCGATGGGCAATGCGCCGCCCAATCAAATGTGTGCGATTGGGAGTGAGAGGCATACTTAAATGTCTGCCATAAGGTGTGTGACGCACACCTTAAGGTCTGCCATGGTTTGTGCGCCGCATACCTCACTTCCAAGTGCCAAAAACTTCCCTATATATGTCTATAACATGGGATTAAACTCCCATAACACCAAAATAAGTTTACTTTCTCTCAAAATCACCA